>NC_063333.1:128004353-128068053 GCF_021869965.1 Rhincodon typus
AAAAATGTTTTGACTTTCCCTTTCTCCTTACAAACTGCTGCCCACTTGCACGATTTATGATTTAATTTCTGTATCATATAACGTGGTGAGAAATATTTCACAGCATTTGTTAAAAAAATGTATGCTAGATTCAGTTTTACTTCTGCAAGGCTCGTCTTTGCTGTCACATGACTTGATCATACTATTGTAAAGAATTAAAAACAATTCCTGCCATCTACTACGAACTAACACAACAGAATTTAGGTGGCTTTGAAATAAAAGGTAAAGTCATCATATTCTTACCAGACCACAGGGCCGCTCTCTGTCTAAGAGGGTGACAGCTGGTGGTGGTTTGATCTGAGAGCACTATGATTCAGGTGAGGGGAAACATAAGGAGGAGAGTCCTTCATGGTAACATCAGCTAATGTAGGAATTGAACCCCACTGTTGGTGTAGCTTTGCATCCGGTTCTGAGGAAGGGCCACCGGACCCAAAATGCTAACTCTGTTTTCTCCTCCACAGATGCTGCCAGACCTGCTGAGCTTTTCCAGCAACTTTGTTTTTGTTCTATATTTATGTTGACAACTTCCGATCTTCTTTCACCTTACTTAACTCTGTTGTTATGGGTCATGGCTCCGAAAGGATTAATGTTGGAGACTGTATATTAAATGAGTGAGCTAGAAGTACAGAATGGCCTACTGTTCTAATTTAAGGAGGGAAGGGATGGCCTAGTGGTATTATCACTGGATATTTGATCCAGATAATGTCCTGGGGACCCAGGTTCAAATCCTGCCATAGTAGGTGGTGGAATTTGAAATCAATCTTTAAAAAAAATCTGGAATTAAGAATCTAATGATGACCATGAATCAATTGTCGATTGTCAGGAAAAACCCATCTGTTTCTCTAATGTCCTTTAGGGAAGGAAACTGCCATCCTTACCTGGTCTGGCCTACATATGACTCCAGACCCACAGCAATGTGGTTGACTCTTAACTGCTCTGTGGGCAATTAGGGATGGGCAGTAAATGCTGCCTAGTCAGCAACACTCTCATTCAGTTAATGAATAAAAAAAATACTCTGTATGTTTGAACATATCTCTGGTCTTAATTGAATAAATATGAAGAGCCCACTGCTGATGGAAATGATAATGGGACAATTTTAGGAACTCATACTCACAACAAGGAGACATTTCAACAAGAGCATTTATCAGGAAATCATGCATGTTTCCTATAATTTTTCACTTATTAAAATAAACAGGAGGATAAGCAGAATAAGCCATATCTGAATTCCCTGATTAAAGACAAAATACTGCAGATGCTGGAAATCTGAAACAAATACAGAAATGCTGGAGAAATTCAACAGATCTGGTAGCATAATTACATACCAGAGTCATGGCAGATTCGGAGCATAAACTGTTTCTAAGTCATACCAGACTCAAAATGTTTAATGCTTCTCTCTCCACGAACGCTGCCAGGCCTGCTGAGTTTCTCCAGCATTTAATTGTTTCTGAAATTTCCTGGTTTGCTGAGCAGTGAGGGTGTCTGATGGAACATACATCTGTAAAACAGCCTTTGGATAGGTGGAGTGACCAAAATGTATGCTGTCCAAGAAAATTAGTAAGCAGGAGAAGTGATTTGTTTTTGATTTCAGGTTATGGGATACCAATCTATCAATGTGTGTTTTAACATCTCCCTAGCATGACGGCGGCATCATTGAAATCAGAGTTAACTGAAACCGAAGTTGCAGTGTTTGAACTTCCACCGTGGTTAGCACTCATTGAAGCTAAGAACAGTAAGTGGAATCATTTCAAAAATACTGTTGAGTCTAAACATATTAGCCCTGAAAATCCACGGGTCGCTATCACTTTATGCCAGTATCATATCTATCAGCACCCATTTACTGGTGTTGCAGTTGGAGGGCATCTCAGTAGTACTGAGCCAACGGACACCTACACTACACAGATGTATTGCTGGTGCCTGCTCTTCCACACTTCTTTAACTTCCAGCACCCACCTGCCATTCGTTGGGAATTTCCTGCCTCATCCATGGATATTAAGCAAACGTTCCATTAGTGCTTATTTAAGGGAACTGTTCAAAACTTTTCAAAAATTTTAAGTGTTCCTTTTCTTTCATAACCTAGTTGTTTACCTTGCAACTAACACACCCCATTGCTCCACTGCAACACTCCCCCGACCACCAACCTGGGCCTTACATTTGTCCTTCTGAAGGACAGCGTGCCTCGTCTAACTTTGCATACCAGCTTCTACAATTGCATTGAGTCTCTTTCAGGCTTTTGTAGCCAGAACTTGTAGCATGGGAATCCCAAATCCACTAGCATGACTTGCTTCATTGCGCAATGGATGCAGAACATATCCCTTACGATGCCGACTGCTATCTGGCTAATTTGTGGGACCTAGGGTAACTGGGCTCTGAATATTTTCGGTGTTGTTTTCGCCGAACTCCTGACTGCACCTGTCAGCTGAAACTCTGACAAAGAAATTTGGCTCCTTTTGCAACTGAATCTGTAGTACATTTCTCATTTGGAAACATGAACAGGATGAATAAATTACTTTCCCAAAAATCTTTGCATTTCAAAAAAAATAGTCTTCAAGTACAGTGGTGGGGAAATTCCCTGGGGATTCTCCTACTCTATGTCAGTTCCTTCAGCGATACCTCTGAAGAATTTCATGATCTCCCACTTGCTCTGCAATCTATCTTAGTCTAGTCATCTGAAATGGATCCGTTTTGCTCAATTTCTTTTTGACTCCATGGCTAATATTAGTGAACAGCAGAAAACTGCCAATCCTTGTTTGTGATGTTTACCCAGGAGATCAAACATATAAACATGCAGCAGAAGTAAACAACCATGCTCCCTGCTCCACCATTCAGTAGAACATGTCTGTTCTTATTATTCCACATTCCCACCTAACCCGATAACCTTTCACCCTCTTGCTAAACAAGAATCTATCAAATTCTGCCTTTAAAGAGAGTTTCAAAGGTTAATGAGCTTCTGCAAGAAAAAAAATCTCCTTATCTCTGTCATAAATGGGTGAACCCAGATTTTTAAACAGCGACTCCTAGTCTAAGAGCTAACAGGTTTTCTACATTCACCCTATCGAGACTTCTCAGGATTTTGTACTTCAATCAAGCTGGTTCTTACCCTTCTA
This sequence comes from Rhincodon typus, assembly GCF_021869965.1. Lineage (NCBI taxonomy): Eukaryota > Metazoa > Chordata > Chondrichthyes > Orectolobiformes > Rhincodontidae > Rhincodon > Rhincodon typus. The sequence continues at coordinate 128,007,497 of NC_063333.1, forward strand.
AACACCAATGGATACAAACCTAATCTGTCCAAATTTGCTTCATAGGCAACCTGTCCATTCCAGGTATTAGTCTAGTAAACCTTCTTTGAACTGCTTCTAATGCAGTCACGTGCTTCCTCAAATACATACTCCAATTTTGGATGCAGTACTCCAGATATGGTCATAGCAATGTCCTGCATAACAAAAGCAGAACCTCACTATTTTTGTATTCAATTTTACTTATAATAAAAAATGATATTCAATTTAGCTTTCTTAATTACTTGCATACTCATCTTTCCTGATTCAGGCACTAGGATACCCAGATCCCTCTGCATCTCAGAACTCTGCAATCTTCCACCATTTAGTTAATGTATTATTTATTGTTATTTTATTATTCTTTATAATTTTGACATTTTTCCATGTTATACTCTATTTGTCAGTTCTTTGCCCACTCACTGAACAGATCTTTGTCCCTTTTATAGCCTCCTTATGTACTCCTCACAAGCAGTAAATTGGCTGTAATGGCTTTTTGAAAGCACTAAGGAAGGTCCCATGATAAGCACCATATTCAAGCCACTCCTGCCTTTCTGGGCTCTGTTTCAAAAGATTGTTCAGAAGTATTTGACTACCCTTTCCTTGAGTAGCATCAAGATAGCTAAATGTATTCTCTTCGTATTTCTCAAAAGCTGTTAATCAACTATTCTTAACTGCTTGCCTGACCTTTTGCTGGCCTACCGATTGACTACGGATGGATCTCCTTTTATGGAATACACTGAGGCGATATCACAATTCTTGTGACTGCATTCATATGTTCCCTTTTCCTGCTTCCTTGATTTGGGCTGTCACAAGATTGGAGAATATCACCAAAGAACTCCTAAAGCATTGATCTTAGACCCAGTTCATGGTTCAATTTACTAGTTTCTGTTTGTTGGCTCAGTCACTTCCTCTGTTTAATTTACAAAAACTATAACACAATCTTTTCAGGTCATGTATCTTGCACACTGGAGGATCCTTTTCAAGATCCAGTAAGTTGATGACAACATTCCTTGCTATGCCAACAGTTCGAATTCAAGATTCACCATCTAACTGTTGGATTACATATCATTACGAATCTATATATACAAAGATCCAGTTTAACATGCCTTGTGATTGTTCTTTAAACCTAGTCCAACTTAGTCCAGCTTTGTTTTACCATTTCCAAATGATCATCTTGTGCTCTTGCTGTCACAGTGTTTGCCTCCTCTAGTCATGTAACTATGGGAACAGTCTAGAGTAGAACAGAGTAGAAAAATGATCAGCCCACTATGCAGGATATTATTTCTTAAAGGAGACTGTTTTCAGGTGTTTTCCCATCGCTCATCAAATGAAAATGTGTCTTGATTCTACGTGGATATTATGCATCGTTTAAACATAAGCCTGTAACCATATACAGTACTTTTACTTTTTATCTAGCGTTCAGTTTTAAAAATTTAATTTTGCATTTTCTTTTTAAATTTAGCTACAGAACTGCGCTTTCGGCAGAAGTGAGTATTCATTTGTTGATTAGCTTATGCGTTTGGATGTCTAAAACATATAATCATAGGTTATTAAACTTTGCAATTGCAAAGATACACCCAATGAATCGCGTAATCCAGCAATTACTGGTACTAGAATCAACGTGCAAATAAGCCATTGGCCTATTGTGTCACTTCTTGTCTTCTACAAGAGCAACTCTGTGAGTCCTATACCCAGACCTTTTCCCTATTGCCTTGCAATTTTTAAAATTATTAATTCTAGGACTTGGCTTTCATTGGCTGGGTCAACACTTATTGCCTATCTTAATTGCTCTTTCATGGTGGTGAGCTGCCTTCTTAAAATACTGCAACCCCCAATTTGGAGTAGGTACACCCAAAATGCTGCTGGGGTGGGAGTTCCAGGATTTTGACCCAGCGACATTGAAGGAAGGACAATATACTTTCAAGGTAGAATGGTGTGTGGCGTGCAGAGGAACATATAGGTGGTGGTGTCCCTATGGCTTGTCATTCAAGATGACAGTGGTCATGGGTTTGGAAGGTGCTGTCGAAGGAACCCTTGTGCAAAAAATGATTTTTTTTCTCCTCATTTGCTTATCCAATTACCTTTTGAAATTGTTTACCATGCTTTTAGGCAGTGCATTCTGGATTATAAGCTCTGACTGCATTTAAAAAAAAATGTTTTTCCTGTGTTTCACCAGGGGTTCTTTTGTTATTCAGCTGATTCTCTGTCCTCTGTCCTCTTTCTGCCAGTAGGAACAGTTTCACTCCATTTGCTTTGTCCAGATACCCTCTCAATTTTGAACAACTCTATCAAATCTAGTTTCAAACTTCTCATCTTTAAGGAGAATAATGACAGCTATCCACACAATGAATTTTATCATCCTCGGAGTCACTTCCACAATTCTATTATCCCCACATTATATAGACTTCATAAGCTTCCTAAAATGTGATGCCCAATCTGGACAAAATAGACTGGACTTTCTGAGAATTGGTAATCAAAGTCACACTGCCACTGCATTCCTACTTTTTTTACTCTAAGAGGTCAGCGTTTATGACAGAGGATTCAAATCAGAGTTCATTCAGAAATGCAGTGTGTGTTTAAATCCAACAGGTCCCCAATGGTGAGGAGAAGTCAGCAGAAATCAAACCATGCCCCTTTTTTTTTACAGCAATCATTTGTTGTATTCTGTGATTTAAATGTCTAGCATCACAGACAGTCAATTCGACAGCTCCTGTGAAGAGATAACTATGTAAAGTGTGAGGTAAGGATACCACGAGGCTAGCGTGCCAGGATGCCCTGAGGTTAGGATGCTGGCTGGGTAGGGTTCCATGTGGCTGAGGAATAAAGTGCTAGCTGGGTAGTTTGCTACTTTGGTAGGGGATAGGTGCCAACTGGGTAGGATTCAAGGGAATAAAGTGGAAAGAGGACACGTAAGTGATGTTTAGAGTAAGTTAGGGATGGGTGGGCAATATCAGGTCCAGTGAGAACGGAGGATATTGGGTCCTATGGTGCTGAGGGGTTGGGTTGGCTCCAGCCTTGGGAAGTAGCTCGTTTTGGGTCCTGGAGTGAGCAGTGTTATCAGGGACTGTTGGGTCCCAGGGACAAGGGGGTGTCAGATCCAAGGGGGAAGAGGGTTTTGGGTCCCTGGGGGAGAGGGAGGTTGGAAAGGGCCCTTGGAAAGTCCAGGCCAATACTCCATTTGAAGCCAAATCAGTATTTTATAATGGTTTACCATAGCTTCCTTGCTTTTGTACTCTATGCATCTATTTATAAACCCCAGGACCTCTCATCTTTTGAACAACTTTCGCTATCTGCCCTGAAATCTTTTATCCATTTGAAATCGTATATCTCTAGGATTTTCTTTCCTGGAACCCACTTTGGAATTGTATCCTTTATTTGAAATTGGCTCACTGTGTTCCAACCAAAATGTTTCACTTTGCACATGAAATTATTAAGTTAATAACTCACACATTCACTGCATTGTATTTCATCTGTCACATGTCTGCCCATTAGCCCAGCTGGATTCTATCTTCTTAAAGTCTAACACTGCTTCTCTAACAGTTTACAGTACTTTCAAGTATTGTGACATCCATAGATTTTGAAATTGTGCCCAGTCGCTCAAAATCTAGATCGTCAATATTTATCAAAGAAAGCACACTCCTCGAGACTTTTACTCCAGTTCGAAAACAACACCATGTCTTTCTGTTTTCTCTCATCAGCTAATTTCATATCCTCTCTGCCACTGTCCCTTTTTATTCCAATAAATTTAACATTAGTGCCATGTCTATTATATTACATTTTATCTAAACTACATGGAAGTCATAGATTTGTTGCTTGAGGAATGGGTCACTTCTATGTGCCATAAAAACAAACCCTAAATTAAACAATTTCCTTTGGATGAGGAAGGTGGTATTGGTAAGTGGTGTGGCATGCAAGGACACATTTCCAATTTTGGTTTACTCATTTTATTTTCTTGTTTAGATTAAGAGAGAGCAAGGATACGATTCAAACTTTGAAAGCAACATTTGCAAATTTACAGAAAACCATGGCCAAGCTGACCCAGAGGAGAATACTGTTAAAAAAGGAGTAAGTGCAATACAAATGTTTCAGACCTCATTCCCACATAACTAGCAAACTGACAAATCCAGTTAGATCAAATTTAAAATAAACCCCCATCAACACTGTTCAAAATCTCTGCTTCATCCCCAAACATCAGTGTTATATTTTTTTCCATTTCCTACACCAGTTATATTTGAGGTATCTCTGATTGTATTTGTCTATCTGAATCAAAATTATGAATTGCTTTGTGTTATGGAACTGAATCCACTAGGAATCCAATTGATACATTAAAGCTAGAAAATCAGTTCCACAAAATTTTTTCATGGCTAGATTCAAACCCAAGCTGCCAAGGTATAAGAACCTAATCATTTCAACTTTGTCGTGTTATATGGACAAAAGAATTATTATCTTAAGAAATGTAACAGTTTTAGTTTTATTGTAGGTTTTCAGAAAGTCCCATGTGTTTTCAACATTTAGTTCAACTATCTTTAATAAAGTCTTCAGTTCTCAATCAGAAAATGGAACACTATACCAAGAAAACACTAAAAAAAAGTTATAAATTTTAATGGAAAGAATAGAAAATTTCCTTAATACCAATAGCCACAGTGGGTACATGTGATAGCACTGTCACTTGTGCATCAGAAAGATGTTCATGTTCACGTCTAACTCCAGAAACTTGCGTACAAAATGTAGGTGTAATGTTCTAGTGCAACACCAAGGGGGCCATGCATTGCAGGAGGACCCTTCTTTCAGAGGAAGTGTTAACCTGAAACCCTGTATTCCCTTGGAGATTCGCAGAAAAGTTCCTCAGGCACTTTGTGGAGAAGAAGAAGAAGAAGGATGTTATGAAGCTTGAAAGGGTTCAGAAAAGATTTACAAGGAAATGGCAGGGATTGGAGAGGGGTTTGAGCTATAGGGAGAGGCTGAATAGGCTGGGGCTATTTTCCCTGGAGTGTCAGAGGCTCATGGGTGACCCTTATAGAGATTTATGAAATGACAGTGAGCGGCAGGGTGGCTCAGCAGTTAGCACTGGTGTCTCAGAGCGCCAGGGACTGGGTTTGATTCCACCCTCGGGCAACTCTGTGTGGAGTACGTACATTCTCTCTGTGTCTGCATTCATTTCCTCCCACAGTTCAAAGATGTGCAAGTTAGGTGAATTGTTCATGCTAAATTGCCCACAGTGTCCAGGGATGTGCAGGCTAGGTGGGTTAGACATGGGAAATGCACGGTTACAGGGATAGGGTGGGTGTAATGCTCTTTGGAGAGTTGGTGTGGATCTGTTGGGCCAATTGACCTGTTTCTGCACTGTAGGGATTCTTAAAAAAATGACGAGCTCTCTGCTGCTGGCACAGAATTTCCTGCCCCATGAGACTAATCTTCCAGTAAATCAAAGGGTTGAAAATATGCTCAATTTGCACTCTATTGCATCCTTTGCATTTTCTGGAGTGCTGATTAGCTATCTGATAAAACCTGCATGCTAATGAGATTCACGTATGAGAAACACAGCCAATGCAATATATTCTGTTGTTTACCCAATTAAGCAGAGTAAAAGAGTCTCACATGGTTGAATGTTCCAAGGCAACAGAGGCACAAAAAAGTGGTGTTGGCACTGAGGCCTGTGTATGGGTCCCCTGGCATTACTCTACTCATGCGTCACAAATCAAGAAGAGATTTCCGACGTCTGTAGATATTGTCTTTTGCCCACTACAACTGACTCATGTTCCAATTCTGACCGACTATCTGACAGAGGCTTGGAAAGCTACCTCTCAAATGCATTTAATCATCAGGGCCCGAAAAATGCTGAACCTGAGGGACATATCCAGGACAGCCGTAGTTATGACTCCCAATCCAAATGCTCGCAGGTTTCTCTTGTCAAGCTTGGCAATGTTAACACAATTGAAAACTTGGAAAACTTGAAAATCATTATACCATTAGAAAGAAACCTTGCATTTATGTAGCACTTTTTAATATTACAGGACATCTCAAAGCATTTGATAGCCAATGATGTGCTTTTGCAATGTCTTCCTTGTTCTAATGTAGGAAATGCCAATCTGCACACTGCAAACTGCTCTAAACAGCATTGTAATATCGACCAGGTAATCTGTTCTTGTGATGTTGATTCTGGGACGTCTGTGACTTATTCTCCCTGACTTTAAGTGTGAAGAAAACTGTGGTAACGGACAAGGCGGTCCATCTCTGCCACTGGTCATGCTAAATAACACCCCACTAGAAACCCTGTTACCTCAGGCCTGTAGTGACAGACTAACACCTTGATGCAGAACCGGCTACTCACATGAGATACACAGCTACCATCTTTTGCTGACTAGTGCTGACTCTTAGAACCAAGCTAATGATTTACTTATAAGGTTTGTTTCTCAACACCTTGTTATATGGCTGTGAAACGTGGACAACTTACAGCTATGAAGAAATAAAGCCGAGGAATTTTCATCTCACCTGTGTGCAGTACATCGAATATATCCTGCCAGGCCAAAAACACAAACAGGTAGTTCTTTTGAAGACACGGCTCTTAGGTTTGTTAGCATGCATCGACAGAGGCCCAGGTGTGTCTGCGGGTGTCCAGCATCCAATTTCTGGGATGCTTGTGGACGTGGTTTGAAAGCCCTAAACGTCAATGATCAGACCTTGGAGTTATTCGTTGACACCTCCAGTGAGCTTATGTGCACCATCTCAATGACTACAGTGGCTGGGTAACAGGCACCAATGCCAACAGCTGTAATCCAAAATGGCACCTGTGGTAGAACCACCTTCTGTCTGGAATGTGTGTGCACCATACGAATAAACTCAATCTGAAATGGAGTGTTCACTGCCTGCCCATCATCTCTCCTGGCTGGAAGATAGACAATCAAGGGCTAATTAATTGGTCAGGATAATGTGGGTAACTCCCCTGATCTTCTAGAAACAGTTCCTGTGGATTATTTGGCATCCACCCTTCAAAGGTGGATGAGCCGTTGGTTTAACATTTCATCTGAAAGACAACACCTCTAACCGTGAGGTACTCCCTTAGTACTGAAATGGAGTGTCTGCCTTGATTTCTGCGCTCAAGCCATAGAGTGGCACCCTGATTTGGATCTCCATTTGCAGGGATCCTCCCAGCCAATTCAGGAGGAATGCTGCATGCCTATTGACATCCATTTGAAAATCACATTGGGAGGCCCACAGACATCCAAGGGAGATCTCTTGGTTTCAACAGCTGGATCTTGTGTGAACAGACAAGTTGAAAAACCAAGCCCTCCCAGAAAACTAGCCATTTTTATTTATTCAGTCAGCAGATAGAAGTAAGAAGACTTTCTATCCCATGGCGGGGAGAAAAGACACTCTAAGATGTAAAGAGATAGTAGGAACTGCAGATGCTGGAGAATCTAAGATAACAAGGTGTAGAGCTGGATGAACACAGCAGGCCAAGCAGCATCAGAGGAGCAGGAAAGCTGATGTTTCGGATCTAGACCCTTCTTCAGAAATGGGGGAGGGGAAGGGGATTCTGAAATAAATAGGGAGAGAGGGGGAGGCGGATAGAAGATGGATAAAGGAGAAGATAGGTGGAGAGGAGGCAGACAGGTCAAAGAGGCGGGGTTGGAACCAGTAAAGGTGAGTGTAGGTGGGGAGTTAGGGAGGGGATAAGTCAGTCCAGGGAGGATGGACAGGTCAAGGAGGCAGGATGAGGCTGGTAGTTAGGAGATGGGGGTGGGGCTTGAGGTGGGAGGAATGGATAGGTGGGAGGAAGGACAGGTTAGGGAGGCGGGGACAAGCTGGGCTGGTTTTGGCATGCGGTAGGGGAAGGGAAGATTTTAAAGCTTGTGAAGTCCACATTGATACCATTGGGCTGCAGGGTTCCCAAGCGAAATATGAGTTGCTGTTCCTGCAACCTTCGGGTGGCATCGTTGTGGCACTGCAGGAGGCCCAGGATAGACATGTCGTCCAAGGAGTGGGAGGGGGAGTTGAAATGGTTCGCGACTGGGAGGTGCAGACGTTTGACGCGAACCAAGCGTAGGTGTTCCACAAAGCGGTCCCCAAGCCGCAATGCTATTTAGTCTTCTCAAAATTGATGTAAATTTTTTTCAATTTTATACAGAAATCGTAAGGTCAGAATGGGTGCCATTCTACAGCTCCTTGATATTAGCCCTGAGGTGGACTTTGGAACGATGATTAATTCAATCGATCATGACACTAAAGTTTTAGAACCACCCAAGCACCCACCCCTTTGGTGAGCTTTCTTCTCATGCTGACTTATTAAGCTTAATTGAGGGACTCCTCTGAAAATTGCTTGTTAAAGATTATGAAAGTTACAGCAATGTACTTGGAATCAGTAAATAATTCGCATTGCTATAATTTAATTTCATAATTGGCTTACATCACTGACCTGTAATTTTTGTTATTAGAAAAAGCCCTCCTATTTTCAGGTGTTTTGTAATTTGCAAGGCTTTCTCTGAAAACCAGCTCCACAGCATGGCCACCATGAATTCTCATCCATATCCACCTGTGATCCTGTTCCATTCATCAAAAGTGGGCCTACTGTACCTAACTGAAACAGTGAGATGTGAAGTGCCCACAGAACTTTTCCCACCCGTTTAAGTCACCACCACAATCAAGGTGCCAATGGTGCATTCGTTTGTGTATTCCCTCATAGGGTGTGATTTCTAGACTGCAGTTATTAAGGCATATTTAAAGGTTGAAAATAAAAATTTGCTAAGAATTTAAAGGGAGCACCAAATAATGAAATAGTGGATATTCCTCTGACTATGCCACTGTTTCTCTATTGTAAGAATTCGGATAAAGAAAACATGCAAAAGGGAAGGATGGAAGATGGAAAGAGTGTAGTATTCTGCACACACGTATTCCATGACCCATGGGCGTCTACCTCATCGAATGTTCTGTATGGATTTTTCTCTGTATAGGGTCTGAAAAGTCCCCATGAACCCACCAAAGCGATAAGCCAGTGATTGAGGCCTGACCTGCAGCCCATTTGATCTGGATACTGCCTTGTTTATGGTTGTGAAGTTAACAAGAGCACTTTACTCATTAAGCATCCTGATGCATAAAAGTTATATTCATCAGTCAGGAATGCATTTGTACTGTTCATCATGCTTAGAATGTCTAAATACGTGCAGTTCTGTATCTGGTTTACCCACACCTATTGGTACCTTGGAATCCTGTTGAGGTCTTACTTACAACATAGTACAACTTAATAGTTAGGTGGTTGGCTGTGACCAGTGCAGGCATGATGGGCTGAAGGGCCTTTTCTGTGCTATGGATCCCTATGACTCTATAGGTGGACAATGGGTTGAATTGATGCTAAAGCATTCTCACTGACATGATGATGCATAACATATATGTCCACTCCTTGCAGACCAGAAGTGCAAGCCATGGGCTCAGTTGGGCTAATTATGAGCATCAGATCAATTAATAGCTGAAAGGTCTCTGGAGGTGCCATACTGTTAACCAGATGCTTCTTTCTATAAGATTTTGGCATCTGAGGACACAAAGGAGATTAATTTTAAAAAGATTATCTTTGGTGAATCAGAAAATGTGATTAGGGAATAGCAGGAGACCTGTAAGTCTGTGTCTATTCACAATTTTTAAATAAATTTGTTCAGGCGCACAAAACCTCCCCAAGGAGATCTGCAAAGAGCAGCCTGTCCACTCCAGAAGACACGTTCTCATCTGTTAAGGATGAAAATGTCAAGGCCTTGGAGGAAGCTGCCCCCTGCACCCAGGAGGAACTCAGATATTTACACCTTTAGTGGCGCCCATAAGCATAGAGTGTGGGAGTTAATGGTCTTCTCCTCCTCATCCTCCCCACGTTCTCTCTTTTATTCTCTGTGACTGACCTGACAGGACAAGTGTGGCCTACCTCCTTGAGTGATCATTTTAGCCAGCCACAAGAGCTGCCCAACCCCGACTGCTAGCTACACATGTACGCATCAGGGCAAAGAACCACCCCCACCACCTCCCCCCCCTCCCCCCCCTCCCCCCCCCCCCCACCAGCCCCCCCCCCCCCCCCCCCACCCCGAACCTCAGCACTGGCCCCTATGGAGATAAGAGACTGATGATGACCTGCTCCCAGGAGCACAGAGGGACAGGTCTCCTGACTGACCATGGCCAAAGCCCTGGAAGGGTATGGGAGGCTGCCCTTGACTAACCCTGTCTGATGGATACTCCCATGGACGCCACAGAGGAGGATTCCCTCCGACTTCAGGACATGGCAGACTGCTTACTGCAGATACATTGTTTGTTTGGCATGAATGTTGCCGTAGCATGCCATGACATGCACATTGCTGTATGACAACATGTACACTGCCTCCTTTTCTCAGGACATGCCCATTTCTCTAGCATGCCCATTTGTCTAGCTGTGTAGCTGCTCCAGTTGGCACAACAAGACATGTCAAAGGCAAAGGTAAGGCATGCATGCTGTGGCCACGCCAGTAGGTGCTAGCGAATGCACGCTGAGAGGGCAAGGGAGCAGCCCTGCTGGACAAGCCAGTGCTTCCAGAATACAATGCCAGTGCATTGGAGAGGTGCCGGGAGGGTGGCAAGGGTTCTCTAAATGTCGAATTCCGTGTCTGGCTTTCTCAGCAGCCAGTTTGTTGGCAAGTTTGGTAAGATCAGAAACATGACATTAATGAGGAAAGATGGGCCAGCATTAATTGCTGTCAGTTGGCAATGATATGATAGCTCGACACGACAGCTGAGACCTCTAAGGTTTCACCTTTAGTGAATCCTTCCAGGTGAAAGTAAGCAACGTTGCTAACATAGGCTCATTCACTGTACAGCACTGCATAGAGGTTATGTATGTTGGAAGATGGAAATTGATCGTCTTCTCACTAACTATAGAGCAGGAGGGGGATTGAGTTTATGGCTTTAAGACAGCAGGATTATCAATGGTGCAAGTTTGGGGAATACGCAGTGATTGCATGTGTGTGGCACAGTAACCCCTATATATCACTGAGCAAATGTAAAGCATTTGCGGGAGCTACCGCTCCCTTTAACGTGCAGTTGGTGCACAGCCAGTCACAGAAGGTCATGTTGTTTGCTATCCCTGCAGTAGCCATAATGCTTTCACCCCTGTGCCAGTCAGCCTTGCCTCAAATATTTGAGCCGCCAAGATAAACCAGAAGTTGGTTGGTCAGGAACTCGCTCGATGTGTGCTTCAAGCCTCTTATTCACCTCTTGACCAAGTGTGGAAGTGCTGGTATGAGAGCCACGAAGCGCAATGCCATCAGAATTCCAAATCAATGGATCCGCTGTCTGGACTGCTCAAGCCAAGCCCTGTCCAGAGCATGCCTCAGAGAATGTAGTCTCCTCTGTAACCATGAGGGTGCAGCCGTTGAGAGTTGAACTTCAGCTGGACTTCAGGATGGAGAACAGCAACAGGAGGAGAAGGAAGGAGAGCAGGGAGGGATGAGAAATGGATGATGACTGCACTTCCTACGAGCTATCGACGTGTACCTATCCAGCCTGCAGTTCTCCTAAAATCTCTTCCTCATGAGCTGCTGTTTCATGATTCCACACTTTTCCATCTCTTTGATGTTGATCATCAGAGTCCTTTTGGTCAAAGTCTGTAATAAAAGACATCACAGAAAAAAACACAATCAAAGAAACTTCATTTCAATCATACGTACAACGCTCAACTTATCACTTCTGCAGTCCCTTATTGCCCAATCTATAGGTATTTTTGCCAGGTGTGGTGTTCCTTGTTGTACTACGTTTGAGGCTTCAGCACAGTTAGTGGGGAGCTGCTGACTTTCAGTGGGGATGACAACAGATGGTCATGCGACTGTCTTGAGCAGCTCAGGCCTCCAAGGGTCGGATTTGGATGGCAGCACCTTTCCATATGTGGCAGTAGTTTTGTGAGGTCTGGGTGAAAAGCAAAGCAAGGGCATTTGTGAATGGCAGTTGAACAGCACAAATGCAGTTGTCTTGACAGAGGACAGTCTGTTGTACAACACTGAACCACTGCCATTTCCTTGGTCTGCTGTGAGCACCTTCATGTCCCGTCTGAGCATTGCTATCTGTAGCATGATGGCATCCTTCTGAACAATTTGGGTTTGTATGGCAAAAAGTAGGAATCCTACGACCCTTTGAAGTGTAAACTTCCACTGCAGCCATCAGTCCATTGTTTCTTCACCAGATTTCTCATTGCCGTTCATTTAGCCTGACATTTTGTGAGTGGAACAGATTTTCAATGTAGCCAAAATCATCCTGGGGCTGCAATGCCAGGGGTCCTGCCCTGAAGTACGGCATGCAATATTCTCACTTGAGGGACTGGTAGCTGGTTGTAGCTTTCAAAACAGTAGTTCTAGGAAGCAACCACACATGTAAAAGAATAGTTTTAAAGCAAAATGGTCAATACTACCAGAGTCACATGGACAGATTGGGTACTGTTATGGAGAGGTAAAGGATGTTGGATAGTTCCAAGAACCTTTTGGGAGAGCACAGGTTTGCTTTGGGATTGTTAGCAGTAGACATGAATTTGTGTGAAAGTGGACTCAGTGGGACTGTAAAGAAGCCAAGGCATTTAAATCCCTCAGCTCTTTATATTTTTGGAAACAGACAATTTTACAAAGCTATAGGCCAAGTATTGGAAAATTAGATTAGAATATCCAAGTAGTTACTTTTGACTGATGCAGACTTGATTGACCAAAGGATCTTTCCCCCACGCTGTAGACCTCTAGGACTCCACAGGTAAGCAAATAATGATTGCAGTTTGACTAAACTGTCTGTTGACATAAGCCTGAGAGTTATTAGTCCAACATCATTCCACAACATAACACCAATGTAGGGAACTTCTAAGTTCTCAGTTTGATTCACAGTTTCAAATCTTTGAAATGAGATGATGAAAACAAAAGTATTTTACGAAGTATTGTGTACATGAATGCAATGTTGTTTCTATAAGAGATTAAGTTCTTGAAGGAATTTAAATGTTTTTGAATGGGGTTTTTAACAATGAGAGCTTTCTTTAAAATATTGAAGTCATTAGTGGACAATTAGTGTTTTATTTCATGTTAACTTGGATCCTGAGGTCTACCAATGGGTGAGTTGGCATTGAGTATATAAGGGCAAAGAGTGGTGAGGAGCACAGACTGGCATGAGTTGACACTGTTGCATAAGTGTTATAAAGGACCCCAGGAGATGAGTAAAGTGCATAGTTGGCATGGATGGTACGAGAAGCCACTGGAGGGAATAAATGGGGGCATGAGGTGGCACGCACAGGGCATGGGGATGTGAGGGGGAATGGTTAGGGAGCCTTTTTGTGTGATGTTGCTCTCTTAAAACTGGAAAGAAGTTTTAGATAACAGATGGGATTTTCTCATATTCTGCTTCCACAACTGGCAGCTTTTATTTTATTCATTTGCTGGCTGGCCAGCATTTATTGCCCAGCCCTAGTGCCCTTGAGAAGGTGGTGGTGAGCTGCCTTCTTGAACCGCTGCAGTCTACATTCTGGGGTTGGGCCACAATGCCCTGAGGGAGGGAATTCCAGGTGTTTGACCTGGCGACAGTGAAGGAACAACGATATATTTCCAAGTTAGGATGGTGAGTGGCTTGAGGGGAACTTGCAGCTGGTGGTGTTCCCATGCATTTGCTGCCTTTATCCTTCTAGATGGAAGTGGTGGTGGATTTGGAAGGTACTGTCTGAAGATCTTTGACGAATTTGCCACAGCTCCTATGGTTGCCTCCATTCTGATTCTTGTGATGATGGCCCTGAGTGTCATTAATGCCTACACCCATGGAATGAAAATGAGAACAATCAGGAGCAAAAATTCAGCTCTTAATGAGAGCCTCTTCCCCAATTAAGAATTTGTGTTTCTGGAGTTGAGGCACATAATGATCATATCAAACAAATTAAGAGGAAGTTACTGAGATAGACACATTTACAAGAGGCATCCCTCATCTCGTCAACTTTGCTACCATGTAACTTCCAAAAATCAGTCCTATGCTGGAGCATCAGTTCACTTATCCCAGCAGACTTAACAATACTGCATTTGTTATCAATCAAACTTTTGGTTTTGTAATGACAATTTTGATTTTAAATTCGGTTTGGCTTTCTTGTAACAAGAGTTTAAGTATTAGATACACTAACACATAGACAAACATATTTTCATCTGTGATTTTGTAGGTTCATCATACTAATGAATGAGTGCATAGAATTTGGCATCCCAGAAGAAACCAATCCCCTGTTACAGAAACTGTCATTTTTCCACCACTTTACTGCAAGTTGTGTACCTTCTGCTGAGGTAAGATTCATTAATAATTTGAACTAAGGGAAGTAAATATACTGAAGACAAGTAGTGAGGACAGAGTTGACAAAGAGATCTAGACAGATTAAGAGAATGGGCTTAGTGGATGGAATACAATGTGGAAAAATCTGAGCTTAAGCACATTGGCAGGAAGAATAGTGGAACTAATATTATTAAAATGGGGAAAATCTGTAGATGTCTGCAGCACATTTGGATCCTCATTCATGTTCCACGAAAAGCTCCCATACCAGCTCAGTGGGTAGTAGGAAAGGCAAATGTAATGTTGGCCTTTATTTCGAAGGAAATGGAGCACAAAAGTAAAGAAGATTTGTTCAAACTGTACAAGACACTAGTTAGACCACAGCTAGAATATTGTGTTTTGGTCCTGCTTTTCTAAGGAAAGATGTGCTGCCTTTGGAGGCAGTCCAGAGAAGGTTCAGCAGGTGGATCCTGGTTATGGAAGGATTTTCTTACAAGGAGAAGCTGAGTAGGTTGGGCCTGTGCTCATTAGAGTTTAGGAGAATGAGAGGCAGCCTTATTGAAACAAACAAGATTCTTAGGAGGCTTGGACATGATAGATGCTGAGAGGTTTTCTTCTCTTGTGGGAGAGTCTGGGACTAGAGAGACATAATCTCAGAGAAAGGGGTTACCCTTTAGGGCAGATGAGGATCTTCTTTTCACAAAAGGTAGTGACTCAATGGAATCTTTCATCACAAAGTCTATTGAGGCTGGATCTTTAAGAATATGCAAGGCCAAGATAGATTTTTGATCAATGAATGGATTAAGTGTTTAGATGAAAAGGCAGGAAAATGGAGTTGAAGATTAGCAAATCATCCATGATTTCATTGAATGGCAGAGTGGACTTGATGGGCTAAATAGCCTACTTCTGCTCCATGTCTTATGGTAAGCACTAAACCATAATACCAATACATGGGCAGCATGGTGGCACAATGGTTAGTACTGCTGCTTCACAGCTACAGGGCCCTGGGTTCAATTCCAGCCTTGAATGGGCTGTCTGTGTGGAGTTTGGATGCTCTCCCCGAGTCTGCATGGGTTTCTGATGGATGCTGTGGTTTCCTCCCACAGTCCAAAGATATGCAGGCTAGGTGGGTTAACCAGGATAAATGCAGAGTTTGGGGATAGGGTAAGGAGCTGGGTTTGGGTGGGATGTCCTTTGGAGGATTGGTGCAGACTTGATGGGCCAAACAGCCTCTTTCCACACAAAACCTTAGATGAATGCATGCAATGTCTTTATAGAAACAGTAAAATGTGTTATAGATTTCAATTAGAGTGGCACGGTGGCTCAGTGGTTAGCACTGCTGCCTCACAGTGCCAGGGACCCAAGTTCAATTCCAGCGTCAGGCGACTGTGTCTGTGTGGAGTTTGCAAGTTCTCCCCGTGTCTGTGTGGGTTTCCTCCCACAGTCCAAAGTTGTGCAGGTTAGGTTGATAGGCCATGCTAAATTGCACAGGGATGTTTAGGTTGGGTGTGCTAGACATGGGAAATGCAGGGTTAGGGGAATGGGTCGGGGTGGGATGCTCTTCAGAGGGGCAGTGTGGACCTGTTGGGCTGAATGGCCTGTTTCCACACTGTAGGGAATCTATGATACAATTCTTCTTGGTTTGGTGAGGAAGACGTTTTTCCAAAATGTAGTAAATTTTGAAAAAAGAAATAAGTATATTAAACATATCATTCAAAAATCCTATATAAATAATCCATGTGAAGAATCCCATGCCTAGACATCTGGACTTACATTTGTCTGTTATGGCACTTTGTCATACAAGAAGCTGTAATTGTGTTGAACTCCCCCCACAAATAACTCAATGTTCTTTCTTTGCTATTGTGTTTTGTTAGTAAAATTTCAACATTTTATCCCAACATTTCTGGCCTGGGACTAACACTAACACTTCACTCCAGAGTAATTTAATTCACTGTATCTGTCAGTACCTTCTCAGGAACATTGCTGTGTCCAAGTTCTTCACAGGACTAACTCGATTAAAATCGAAAGTGAAACCAGAAGTTTCTTTCTTGCGCTCTCTCTCAGATAAAGGTGTTTTCCTTAAGCTTGAAAAACACACACATTTCAGGGCTCTCCAACAAACCTATGTGGCTCAATTATTTACTATAAAGGCACAAACTCATTCATTCTACAGCTAGGCTTCAAAACTGGCTTCAAAATAAGTCACCATGGATGCAGAAATGCTTACAAGTTAAAGGGATCAAGGGTATTGGGGAGAGGGGTGGGTGGAGAGCAGGAATAGAATGTTAAGCTTGATGATCAGCCATAATCATACTGAATGAGGGAATAGGCTTGAGGGGTCAAATGCTCTGATTTTCTGTGTTAATAATTAACTTCAGACATTGAAAAATATCCATCAGTTTCTAACAACAGATCAGAAATCCAAGCTTAAAGTAACTAAGATTAAAACAAATAACCTATTAGTCCCATAGTTTATGTCACAGTTGTAACTATGTGATTGCCTGACTTAATAAATAAGTCAGGGAGAATAAAAATGGCGCCACCAAAAAAATCAAAATCACAAGAAGAACACTCTGGAGGAAAAAAAAAGTGTGTTTTAGTCTGTATATTTCTAGTACACTGTTAAACATTTTTTTTGTATCTTTTCTTTCAGGAGAAGTTATGCCTTTTGGCAGTTTCCCTTCCAGCCCACCAGCTCCTTAAGCTTGCAGTTCAGGATGCTTTGCTGTTTATTGTGCAATGTATTTTCAAGTGTTCTTCAAAACACGTGAAGCAGTGGTACCAGTATAGGAAACTGCCCTTTACATTAATTTGTGGGCAATAGAGATGAATGCACTTTGTTGGTCAAAAGGGATGCAGATTACTGAGCACATCAAGCTGTATGGAAAAGTACACCTTTTAAATGTAATTTTTGCAATTTCACTCTGCTGGTTAAGGAGGCTTTAGCACAACTGTGCTTGTACGATATTCTTGAATTGAAAATAAAATCTGACCTGCCCTGGATGAGATGTCAATTTTTACTGTTTGAAAGGGAAGTACTTTTTAGGTATGGATCCATGGCAGCTGCCACTTTCCATTACAATTGAATTTGCGTCCTGTCTCCTTTGGGCACTCATATAGAATAAAACTGGGATAGGGCAAGTCATTGTCACTTCATGTCTAAAGTAACATCCTTTTTTAAGAAGGGAGGGACACAAAAGATGGGAAATTATAGGCTGATTAACTTGACCTCCGGTATTAGTAAGATTTTAGAGACCATTATTAAGGTTGAGATTGCGGATTACTTGGAAGTCCGTGGTAAAATAGGGCCGAGTCAGCACGGCTTTGTGAAGGGGAGGTCATACCTGATACACCTGTTAGAATTCTTTGAGGGGGTAGTGAGCAAGTTAGACAAAGGACAGATGGCCTTTGACAAGCCTCTGCAGCTCACCTCTATGGTTCCCCTTTCGTGACTATTGTCTGCTCAGTAATAGCGGAAGTACTTGCCGCACCCGGGTGCTCCCAGGATTTCTGGTGCCAGTGCTATATTTAAATTCCAGCCATACATCATGGTAAACGCTGCCTTTTGAACCATAATGATCAGGTTGCGTCCCACACAGTTGGACACATTTTACACGCAGGGTATTGCGATCACAGATGTCTTCAACCTGGACTGCGTGAACGCCCGTTTGATGCAATTGAAGAGTCTCATGTCACTCTCAAGTGCAGCCCATGTGCTCAGACACAATACAAAAAAAAGCTTACTGCACCCCCTCCAGGTATGGTTTTTCCATTTCCATTGCTCATTGATGAATCACTGAGATTGGACCAACATGGACACGGTGGGCCAAATAGCCACCTTCTGAGATGTAACTATGTATGAGTTTATGAGTGCAAGTCAAGGCAGATCTTGTTTGGCAGAGTGGATTGCAGGCTCAGTTGGTAATCAAGACCCCCTGAACCCAGCATTTCTTTCTTCTTTGCACTTTCCACCAACCCCATCAATACTGATCTGTCATACATTTTCATGCAAGTTTTTCATTTATGTCTTCATTTCCCAATGTTACCCCCTGAGCCCTGGCCCTACATCTTGGCTATACCCATTTCCTATCTGCCTGCTTGCCCATAACCTGTGGTGTGACCACCTCCTTGAATCCCTGCCTCATGGATGCTCCGCAGTGAATCAAGCTACTGCTCAAGTTCTGAAACTCAGCTCAAGCATGTGCTGCCATTGACTCATCCTGCAAATGGGCTTATCTAGATAATGAGAAGTTTCCATGACTCTCCACGTGCCACAGTATGTACATTCTATTTGATTGTGCTGCCCTGCCATACCTTAACTCACACTTTTATGTTACTTTATTGACTGTAAGTTTCATTATTTTAACTTACTTTGACCGTACTGTTGTGGTATCAATTAAAATTTGGAGATGAGTAGAAAGTAGAATTTTTTCCGATTCTGAAGATCTGGCCTAGAAGTGTTAACTCTGTTTCTGTCTCCACAGATGCTGCTAGGCCTGCTCAGTCTCTCCAGCAATCTTTGTGTTTGTTTCAGATTTTCAGCTTCTGCCACTATTTTGCTAATACTTAAGTACTTCCAAATCAGCTTTCTCATCTTGAATGCAGACAGCTGCCAGACAGAATTTGTTGAGAAGCGGCAATATGGTGAATGTGTCAACAATTGCTGCGCTAGTGCTATAATTGATTCACCTCACAAAAGGGAATTCGGTGAAATAGTCATTCTCAAAAATATAATTGAACCCTTGGACTTGGAAAATATATGTCACAATTTTATGCCACAACTTAGAAGGTTCTGTCGATTATTGACACTGATGGAGGTGCTACGTTTCATACAACTTGATCAGTTGATCAGTATCCTTATTTTTACCAGGCCGATAGATGGATTGATATGTCAATCTCTTGATTTTTGTTCTGCCTACGTGTGACAGTATGGTTAAGCATGTCTTCATGTACAGCTATTGGAATAATCACTTGGTTTCCTTTGAAAATTACATTCCCAAAGTTACTTAATCTTTCAATGGCCAGAGGAATGTGTTTCCTCGGGGACCTGTTGAATGTGTTCAGGCCACCCACTGAGGGTGATCTATTTGACCTGCTACAGCTGGCTATGATTAGGTGAAACTTGCTGAATCTACTGTGCATGGCCAAGGCAAGATTGAATGAAATCAATGTGGAAACTATCTACTAACTTGGAGTTGATTAAATTCATTTGTACGTCTAAAGGAATATTTCTAGGTGGGAGGTGGGCATCAGCTAAGTGCATTGGAAATAGTCACCTGTGAGCCTTATTTGTATTGTACTTCAAAATCTACAAAGTAGACATTAGAATTGTGAAAGTGAACTTGTGTGTGGCTTCTGACAGATTATTTCCAAAGACTTGCAGTCTTGTGTGAACAATGAAATGCTTGACGAATATTTAGAGCAGTTGTTTTCCAAAAACTAGACCAAAGGTTTCTCTTCCAATGTTGGAGTTGTTTGACTGATCTGTCATAGGGAACTTAGAATCAAATGCAATAGGTTAATCATTCCAGTACAGACATGCTCCCATCCCTTTTCAGAATGCACTTACTTCTAAAGTATAAGTTTGCAGAGGTCATTAGCCACTTGGCTAATGATAAAGCATTTTTGAGGAAATGGAAAATATGTGGTGATTTTCATGCCACATGAATGGGTATCTTTGCCGAGGAGATCTCAAAGAGGAGAGAAGTTGTTCACAAAGTTTGGAAGTTATGGGAGTAAAAAGTTGAAGAAACTGAGGAACATTTGTTAGTCACCTTTGCCTTATGGTACTGGTGTCTTGGTATTTTGGTAGAATCAAATCTAATACTGTTTGATGAATAGATTGATCCAAATAAATTGATTTCACTTATGGTGATTTGACATTTTTTAATGTTGCAAATGAGATCATGTTTCCTTGCTGCTGTCATGGGCTGTTGGAAGTTTGTGTTGTGTTCATGTTTAGTTCTTCCCAAAAGGTGATGACATCTGTGATCCAGAGACAATCTGTAGATTCTGTGGAGGATTTGAGAAGTGGCGTCAAGGAAAGTGACAGGGAGAAACTGAAGAGTAATGGGATCAGCATGGTAGGCCATGGAAAGGAGGGTAAATTGGCACCCTGGCCTTCATAGGGAAGCAGAGAGGAGCAGGATGCCAATCATTAAGGTGTAATCTCAGGGTTGAGAGAGCAGGGAGGACAGTTGAAGGCAAACTTCAGTTTGGTCAGTCTCCACAAAAAGGAGTGGGGTGTTGGGTAGAAATATAATGTCAAGGTAGAGTGAGATAACAGGTAGGGTCTGTGTGTGAGATTACCTGGGAACAAAGCACAGCCTGGTACTGACGGTGCTCGCTGAGAGCTGTCTTCCCTGCCATCACTTGTCAGTCTCCAGATGTGAATTGCAACTGGAAAATGGCTGGGAGAATGCTCGGGGAGGGTGGAGTCAGGGTCACTTTGATGGGCGAAAGCATGGGCCCCATGATAGCTGGATATTAGGATACAGAAGGGTAATTACATAAAGCATGTAATTCCATTTGCAAATATTTGTAATCCAAGTAGAGTGAACATGATTGGTTATCAAATGCTGGTCAAAGGTGGATTGCACCTTGCCATTGGTGCTAACTAAACCAGTGTTGTCGTCTCAGTGTTACAGAGATTAGTGGCAATAACTTAAAAGAAGGCAAATGATGGCCAATACATGTGGAACTTCCCAAGGAGCCATGGGACAAGGGGACACTGCTGCAACATATGTTATGTATGACGATGGATTCCAATGAATGCAATGTAAAGGAATAGTTGATGTGGGTCCAGAATGGAAAAGGATTTGGAGTTTAGCTTGAATTCCTTTTTTTGGTGTAATATGTTGGTCACTAAGCCGGAGTTGCACCTTCACCAAGCTAGTGCACATGCTGGGACCAGGAGCATGGTGCAGCAGGTAATCAGGCTGCTGAAGATGCAGTTACTAGGCTTGGTGTGTCTAACAGGCCCCTCCCGCGTAGTGTTAACTTGGTATGCTATACTACCTTGGTATGCTATGCTCTGCACAAGTGGAGCAGACATCGAGGTGACATGATAAATGCTGAAGAGCCTGAGGAACTGAAGCAGCCGTCTTAGGAGAAGGATGTGGACAATGGGAGGAGGAAGGGCTCATTGTTTATGTTGGGGCTTAGCTGCATTGGGTGCTAGAAAGCAGACAGAACCTGAGATACACTTGTTTCCAGGAGATTCCAGCTGGGTGCAGAAGGCCATCCTGTACTGTCAAGAGCATCATTTGTTTTGCATTGTGGGAGTGAATTGCAGCTTCCACTCATTCTATTTGTGTAGCTTTCGGTAGCTGTCAATAAAAGCACCTATTTGCAATTGTCTAATTGTTTTCCTGTGTGTGATGTTCCCCTTCTGGACAATGACAAGATGTGGATCTCCAATGGGCACTGGAGAGAGAGGAATGATGACTTAGGGAAGATATTTAGATGGGATATAGCAAAGGAAGTGTCAAGTGTGTGGTCTGGTATTTAAACAGCAAGGGAGTGTCAGCCATACTTGCTATGTGCTACAAACAGTGTGGCTTCATGATTATTGTGCCATTATGTCACTGGTGAGGGGCAATGCCAGATTATCAATGCTTGTCCACGCAGATATATAAAAGAGTGAACACATCAGAGATCTTTACTGCAGTCAGGAGGTTAGATTTCAATTAAGCATTTGAGGCAGAATCTGCAATCCATGCCTTGGTTACGTCGGGTGATTAACCTTAGAATCATAGAAATGGTAAGAGAAAGAGGCCTTTCGGCCCAAGTTGTCTATGCTGACCCAAACATTCTAATTTTATGACAGTCCACTGGAAACCAACTTCAACATTTTGAAGCATGTATTTTCTGACTGTACAGAAGCAAGGAGGTATTATTAATAACTTTTTTCTTAAATGTTTAGTCTGTAATTATTTTCTGCAATAATTTTTAATCAGTTATTTGTGAATACAAATTAATGAATCCGATTAAGTACAACACAGTTTTGTCATGCATTAGCTGTCTTGTTAATCAGAGTCAAAATGAACAATAAGCCTGAATGAAAGCTTTAAAACAAAAAGACTTACTTAGTGGTGTCCTTTTGTGAGACTGCATTAGGAAGAATAAAATGACAAATTGAGCTTTAGGGAGGAAACCATGGATGGAACAGTAACTACGTGTACAAAAGCAAAGTTGCCATTAAATATTAATATAAGAAAATGATGCGGTGAGGAGAAAAAAGGTGAAATTTGCCTCCATTCTGAAGTAGAGTTTTAATGGACTCAGTGACTATATTAACTCTGTTTCTCCACAGATGCTACTAGACCTACTAAGTTTCTCCTGCACTTTCTGCTTTAGATTTCAGATTTACAGCATCTTTTACAATAGTTTGCCTTCATAGCATATAAGAGATTGTTTGGCTTATGACAGTTTAAAGATAAGAAAAACCAGTTAATAAAAGAATTTGAGGAAAAGAGCACAAAAGCTAGTGACCAAGAAACTGTGATTAACAGATTGTTGTAGGACTGCAAATAAAGAAGAGAAAATATGAGTGACGAACACTAACGTTACGTGACACGAGAGGAAGAAAGAAGATTGAGAAGAAGCATGTGGAATTACAATATTCAAATTCTGCAAATGCATGGCAAAAAGAAAACCTTAGGTTATTTTAAGAATTGTAAGAAAGGTCAATAAGGACCAAATATGCAAAAGTTAAAAGTGCTGTGAGAGCAAACAGGCATTATGTTTTGTTATCAAGGGAAAGGCAATGGATTTTGTTTTCCATATCTGATAGGTGGAAAATGAAAATCTATTCATGTCTGTGCATGTGTGTGCTGTTCTCTGCAGAACAAAAAAACAGTAATGTTTTGTAGTCATCTTTAATAAGTTTGGTACTTAGCACATATGTGTATTTTAGTGAGAAACCTGACACGTATTTTGGTTTTAAACCAGCTGGAAGTCTAAATTTTCCTGGCTTAAGGCCTGGGAATATCAACACTTTTAAGTTCAAAACTCATTACAGGCATCAAAATTTCCAACTTGCAATAAATATGAAAGTGCAATTAGGAATTTTAAGTCAGTTCACTTCAATTTAAGATTATGCACCCAGGATTTAATAAATATAAAAAGTAAATTAGGTTTACTTGGTGTTGATTTGTTTTGAGTAAAGATTTAACTTTGTAAATGTGAAATAGAACAGAAAGTTTGTTTTATAGAAGGTAAGCTTTAATTTTGAAGTTATGTTTGCTATGATGTCTGGCTGAAATCCAATTTGAATTTTCCAAAACTAGAGTTTCTATTTAAACAAAAACTGAACTTGCCTTTTTGCAATTTAAAATAAAGTCAGTTTTTCCAAGAATTATAAAGAAGCACAAGCAGAACTGAAAACTGGTTGAAGAGTAGAAAATGGATTTTAAAAAAGGATTTTTTGTTGCTGTCTCTTTAAAATGTTTGAGTGAATGCTCAGAGGTCACAATCTGCAATTTTTTGGGGAGTCAGAAATTTGAAGCATTTTTTAAACTATGAAAGCTAACTCTTTCTTTATAATCATTTGGAAAGGCATAAAAAAAGCAGGGAGAATGACATAGCATTTTTTAAACTCAAGTGTTATTCTATTTTATGTTTATGTAGTGAGTGTTGGTCTGAATTGGAACTACTAAGGTTGAGTAATCTGTTAAGTTGTGAAAAATTGGCTTTCATTGTAACTAGAATTTCGCCATGGTTATTCATCCTTAATTGTTCCAATTCAGACCAATACTCACAAAATAGAAGAACACTTGAGTTAAAAAAAATTGCTATGTCATTCCACTTGTTTTTTTTGATGCCTTTTCAGTTTTCAGTTCTGGTATTCAGTTCTGTTCTGGGGACTTTCACATATTGATTTGGCAGTTTTGACTTTTAAATGTTTAATTGTGTGAATTGGAATATGAGATTTCAAGGTGAGCTGATTGTTTACTTATCTTGGTTCTGTCAAATAAAAGTCTGAGTTGAAAACTGCTAACAAATACTATTAAAATACCTGGAAACAATTTGAAATGCTGCCTTTCCTAATGAGAATGTTTCATTTGAAATTGACATTATTACAAGTGACGTTTGTTATTAACAAATATAAGGGTAAAATAGAAATTAGACATGTTAAAGAAAGGTACCAAAGGACTTGAGAAGGAAGTTCAAAATGGTGTTTGGTTCATCTTTAATTGCAACATTAAAAAAAATTATGTAAAGTAAAACAGTTGTGATCTGAGAAGTAACCTCTATCCTCTTGCAAACAAGCAAAGGAGTTAACCCTTTCAGCTGACAGTTATTATTTTTAACTTTAATACACCATTTGTATGATTTTGTATTGCGGAGTGCAGCATTAAGTTCTGGACATTATTAAATTTTAAGTTTATAATTGGTAAACATGATTGGACAATTAATGTATTGATTCTTGGGCAAAACATTCCTTGCGTTGGATATTCCCAAAGAGGATTAAATTCTTCGGTTAGGCTGAAAGGGAGCTAGAAGGCAGTTGGCATAACTCTGGGGCAGTGTTTTGGCAGTGGCAACTTGTTAAAATGCTGTTTCAGCAATTGGCATCCAAATGAGAATGGTGGCCTACCCACCAGAGTTGCTGACCCAAACAGTACATTGAAGCACCATGAGTCTTTTTGAGGAAGCCAAGGCCGAGGCTATTGGCGCTGCCACCTCTTTAAACAGGTCCGAGGCAAGAACAGAACTGAAATGGTCAGAATAGATGATCCCTTTAACCTTTTAACCCCTTAGCCTCCAAACAGCTGTTCTCCCATGCCCTCACATCTATTGCTACCTTCAATGTCCACTCAACCGTCCAAAATTTCTCACCATGATAAGTCTCCATTTCTTAGATCCCTCTGATCACCTTATTCACCCATATATGCCTAACTCACATACATACATCTATATCACTAATGCCATGTCCCTGTTATCCATTATGTATAAATATCTTGAATCATATAGCAAAATTGGGAAGCTTGAAATGCTCCTGAAGCTGAAAATATAAACAAACAGGCATCCAAAATCCAATCAAAAACATTATCCTTTTAAATGATCATAAAACTGTCAAATAAACAAACATTCTGCAACACATTAAAATAAAATTGCCATATTAAGTTATCATGGACCTGTCAAGATAAACAACCTCACTTTATCCTTCACAGGTGTATAAACAACATATGATGAGCTGAATCTGTTGGAGCTCAGCAAAGCACTGTTAATGGCACAACTGTGTCACCAAAACTTCCAAAGCTGAATGCATGAAATTCTCCAACGGTTTCAGCAATTTTTCTCATTCAAAGCAGTGAAACAGATGCCTGAGCTCAGCCATCTATTGAAGTTGTTGATAAGATATCCTTGCTGTCAATAAAAGAGCCTGTCAAAACTATGAACCAGGCAAGCAAGTGTTCGCACAGTAATTCAATGAAAATCTCAGATCACAGGAAGCATTTGAGACAATCAAATCTGACAATCAATTTTGTTTAATGAAGATAAGCGTTTTAAACATGGATAATGTACTCCAATGCATCTGATGATTTTTCCCTATCACATAGTTGGTTGTTTTGATGGTCTAGTTACTTTTACGAACAAATTCCTATCAAGAGGGTAGCAAGGTTTGGAATACTGCGTGCAGGCTCACTACACATGTTCCAAAAAAAAAATGCAAGTGATGGGGATGGGAACAGTTAGTCTAGAATCACATCACACCTGCTATTTTTTTACTAACTTGTCTTCATTCCAACAGCAACAAAGGTTCGACATTTATCCCAAATGTTGACAAGAATTTGCCTTCCAAAGACTGCACTTTAATGCATTCAGACCACACTGTGCTTGAGAAGAAGAGAAATTACTTATAAACTATCTGCAAGCATTTTGCTCTAAAACATAAAACATCATCTGAAACTACCAAGGCTACTAAGAATTGTTAAAATAACTCTGTATGAGTTCAAAGGGAAAGTTTTGGGGAATCAAAAGGTTGTAATTTAAAAAAAAACTTATTGAAAGGTACTCATTTGAATGTAGCCAAAACCAGTCAGCCTAATAACACTGTTATTTGAATTTTGCAATGTGAAATGTTAAGCACAATGTCATTTCTTATTTCTAAGATACTAAAGAGGTAAAGTAAAATAAAAAAAACAAATAAATAAAACATATTGATAACTGGGATCAAGTGGAAATGTATGATTTTTCTTTTAATTTTGTTTTGTATTATGAAAATATTGTTTTGGACTGTAAAGTTCCTGCTGGTTTTAAGCATGATGTAGAATAATAGTTAATGGGATGCCCCTCTTTGGATAGAAAATTAAGACAGGAACATAAGGTTACCAAGTGGGAATTGGAAAACTACAATGAAAGATATGGGTATATAAATTGTGTTTGAACCATAATTAAGGGACTGTAAAGCTTAATGCATATGTCCAGTCCCATGGTTTATATGGTTCAGCTAACATAGAAGTTTAAATTGTGATGGTACAAATTCAAATGAAATTGCTCTCTGATGTCCAGCATCAAGTGGTACCAGTAATATTAAATCTGGTTGTTCTGAAAGTTAATGAAAGAATATTCAGAAATGGCCGACACAACTTTGGCAAAATCAGAATTCAAACCATTACTTTTTAATATAATTTATAACTTCCAAGAAGTTTGGAACATTCAACTGAAAGTCAATGAGAGTGTAGATGAGAGAAAATGTTATAGCTTTCTTTTGGAGATGTTTGCACCCTTGCCAATGACCATTTTAAGAGAATTACATTTAGTTGTCTGAACACTGTCTAAGACGTTGGAACATTCATGAGGAAATAAGAGAGATATTTACATATCAACCCTTCCCACCCCTGCCCTTGAGCTTTTGATAAGATCAAATGTTCAATAATGGTTTGTACTGAATATACGTGTGACATGATATTAGGATACCAATGTGGTTGTTACTTATTATGTGCAAAACAACCAGCCTATGGAAACACATGATGAAGTTACACTGGAGAATGGTTCTCAGATACACCCAAGTATTTGACAATAGCAAATCATGAAAATGATTAATGCAGCTAGAAGCATGAGACAGCATTTTAAATGAAGGTACTGCTACATATTCCACACATAAATTGATGCTAAAACATTGATGACAGAATTAAACATACCACTAACGTTCAAAAGGAGAAAGTTTAAACTGAAAAGGATACGACGTTCTGATTGAAATAGTTGAAGGCTATGAAGGAAAAGCATATAATAAGAATTATTCCCAAGATGAATGCTGGCAAGTGCAAAACTGGAGAATCTTTGAAGTTCATGACTTATTCATGAGATGGTAGACTGTAGTTTTTGATACAATGTGTTACACTGATCTTTTTTATTATGGTTGAACTGCATGTACTTACATATTAATAATTTCAAATTAGCAGCACTTCTGCAGAACGATAAGAAATATAATTGACATAATCTATAGGTGGTTAGAGCCATTCTATACACTGTCAGAATAGCTCTGGGCTGTTATGAAAAGTCAATAAGGATATGTCCTCAAGTATTTTCACTAGCTACTTATTGGAAGAGCATTTAATTAGGAAAGAAATCTGTTGGAATACTGCTGCTTTAAGAACCGATTTACTCTGGTATGTTATTAAGTTTGGTCATGACATTCTGTCCCTGCCTGCGTATTTAGCAAAGCTTAAAATGAATATTAATCAAGCTGGAACACAGAAAATGACAGCAAAGATATAACATATTAAGACTATAACTCATGGGAAAAGTTGAAAAGAAACAACTGTTTGAAGTATCTTACTGAATCAACTCAACCAAGGCACTCGAGGGAGCCTGTAATGAAATCAATAAATTCATACCATTTTAGCTCAATGTTCAACCAGCATGAATTGAGAAGCTAGACATAGTGCTGACAGATGAAATGCTTGTTTTTCAGTTTTTAAAAATTACGTTTATTGAGTTTCAGGTAATGAGGCCTATCAAATATCATCAGAAAGAATAGAGATAATGCAGGTGAAGAGAGACACTGAGATTGAAGATATGAAACATAAACCTTGCTGATTTTACAACTTAGATGAGAAAGGGCCTAGTCTTCAAATAGATTCCACAAAATTTTCATGTGAAGGTTGACTACATGGAGATTCATGCAATTGAAAATTACTGAACAGGAACGAGAGAAATGTGGGCAGCTTATGATTTGTTTAATCTCAATGGCTTAAAAAAAACCTCAAGATATGGCTTGCCATGTGTTTTAATGGGAGGTTCCTGAGGACATTATAGCTGTGTCAATATAGTAACCCGCGTTCAGCCCCTGAAAAGGGCATACGAAATGAATCCATCAGAGACCTGTACTTCAGTCAAGAAATAGGATCCTGACTGAACGTCAGAAAGAGAATCAGCAATCAACTGGAGTTGGTCACTTTTGGTGATCATATGACCAAACCTACTGGAAACATAGTTGAGTGATCTGATATAAGATTTCGTGAAATATTTATTTGATGGGAACACAACAGCACTGTTGTTTTCCTGTCTTCTACTTTCCCTTTGTGTTAAATCTATTTCCCTCATGCTCACAACACTATCAATGCGAATGCATTCAATCTCATATCCCCCACCATTCCCCATAACTGCTCATACCCTCCATATCAACCTGCCCCACTCATACCATGGTCCATAATAATACTATGCCAATACAATTCCAATTATTGCCAATCTATGACCCAACTCATCTCTGTAGCTCTTTATGGCTCCTATGCCAACTTAATACCAACTCATGCCAATCAGTGACACCCTACCTACCATCTTTGTTCTTACAACTGGCATATCCACTCAATGGGGAGGCGATGGCCTAGTAGTATTATCGCTGGACTGTTAATCCAGAGACCCAGATAATGTTTCAGGGACCTGGGTTCAAATCCCATCATACCAGATGGTGGAATTTGAATTCAATAAATATCTGTAATTAAGAGTCCAATGATGACCATGAATCCATTGTCGATTGTTGGAAAAACCCATCTAGTTCACTAAAGCCCTTTAGGGAAGGAAACTGCCATCCTTACCTGGTCTGGCCTACATGTGACTCCAGACCCACAGCACTGTGGTTGACTCTGAACTGCCCTCTGGGCAATTAGGGATGGACAATAAATGCTGCCTAGCCAGCGACGCCCTTCATCCCATGAATGCATAATAAAATAAAATCCAGGATCCACCATGGGCAGACCATCGGAGCCATCTGGAGATAAAACAAAATAAAATTCTAATTGTCCACTGCTGACTTCATTACATCTAAACAAAATTGATAACATTTATTCCCTTTGTGTATTTAATCTCTTATGAAGCCAAAAATTTCCTTCAATTCTCTGTCTCACTTGAAAACAAACACTTGTATTCATGCACCCTCCCAATCAAAGATAGCTAATGACCACTTGAGACTGTCAATGAAACTGTGATTTACAGTGTGCACTTCAATAGTGCCCTTCAACGCTATGAAAATGATAAGGTTTGGAAGCAGTCAAGCAGTGATCAAGTCACAGTGACAACCCGCAGGCTTTTGTCAACAAACAGTGAAATAGAAAGAACCTTTTGTTTCAATTGCAAACTCGATTCTTCAAAAAAACATTATAGGGCCCACATTTTTTATTACTTGAAATTCCACAGAACCTATCTGGTTTTTATGCACATGCAAATCTACTCTTAACAATCCAAAAGTGATACCTGATCTCTCCCAAATGGTAACTGATCTTTCCCAATTGGTACCTTACCTCTCAAAATAAGTCTAACACATTTAAAACTTTTCTCAATTTTTAATATCCATGAATTGTGTTTTAGTAATCACGGCCATGAAAGTTGCTACTTCTTGAAGGCAGCTGTATTTTTACACATGCAGATGCCTGTGTAATAAACAACCCATCCCATTCCCTCTCCCCCACAAACTGCAAAAATAGTGGCTGTAGTCTTGAGCCATGACTTCTGGATTCAGGGCTCCAACACCATTTTAGTTAAATTTTGGAACTCTTCCTTCTTTATGTAAATGCAGACCTTGATCTTTTGAGTGAGTTATCAACTTGTTCTTATGAAGTTAACAAATCAAATCAAATGATAAACACAAAAACAAAATTGCTGGAGAGGCTCAGCAGATCTGGCAGCATCTGTGAAGGAAAAAACAGAGTTAATGTTTCGGGTCCAGTGACCCTTCCTCGGAACTGGTGGTGACTGGGAAATGTCAGTTTATATTCAGAAAATAGGGAGGTGGGTGGGGTAGGGAGTAAATGATAGGATAGGGCCCAAAGAGAGAGAAAGACAGTCGGACAGACAAAGGAGTTGCTAACGATTAGGCTGGGAGGGTGAATAGTGGGGACTGTGAGTGACTAACAACAGGGTGTGTGTAATGGCAGGCTATGTGGTAGCAAGGTCTGGTGTGTGGGATGGGGGGCTGGGACATGGGACAGTTTAGGTCCTAAAATTATTGAGCTCAGTATTGAGTCCAGAGGGCTGTAGGGTCCCCAAACGGAAAATGAGGTGTTGTTCCTCCAGCTTGCGTTGGGCTTCACTGGAATGCTGCAGCAAGCCAGAGACAGAGATGTTGGCCAGGGAGCAGGGTGGTGCATTGAAGTGGCAGGCAACAGGTAGTTCAGGGTCTTTTTTGTGAGCAGAACGTAGATGTTCTGCGAAGCGGTCGCCAAGTCTACGCTTCATTTTTCCAATGTAGAGGAGACCACATTGTGAGCAGCGAATGCAGTAGACTAGATTCTGGGAAGTGCAGGTGAAGTGTTGCTTCACCTGGAAGGTATGTTTGGGCCCTTGGATACTGGGGAGGGAGAATGTAAATGGACAGGTGTTTCACCTTCGCTGCTTACAGGGGAAGGTGCCGTAGGGCCGTGGGGTGGTGTTGGGGGTGAAGGAAGTGTGGACCAGGGTGTCCCAGAGGGAACGGTCCCTGCGAAAGGCGGACAAAGGAGGGGAGGGGAATATGTGCCTGGTGGTGGCATCTCTCTTCTAACCCTAATGAGCTCCACTCCTTATTTAATCTCTCTTTTACTGTTGCTGTGCTTATAGAATACTTTAGGTTTCCTTTTATGTTATCTGCCAGTCTTTTTATTCTGAGACTGTTGGACTGGACTCATGCTGCTGAAGGAAATTGTCCTGTACACTTGTCCTTCACTGCCCCTTACATTACCACAATCCCAGTTAATGCAGTCGAGTGAGGGCGCCTTGGTTCTTGAGAGAGGTCGAACGACTAGTAAAGAGGAAGAAGGATGTTTATATAAAGTTTAGGAAACAAGGATCAGAAAAGGCTCTAGAGGGATGCAAGTTAGCCAGGAAAGAGCTGAAGAAAGGGCTTAGGAGAGCTATAAGGGGGCATGGAAAAACCTTGGCAAATAGGATCAAGGAAAACTCCAAGGCTTTTTACACATAGATGAAGAATAAGAGAATGACCAGAGTAAGGGTAGGACCAATCAAGGATTCCAAAGGGAATTTGTGCACGGAGCCTAAAGAGATAGGAGAGGTCCTTAATGAATACTTTCCTTCAGTATTCACAACTGAGAGGGACCTAGTTGTAGGGGAGGACAGTATGAAACAGGCTGGTAGGCTAGAGGAGGTGGATGTTAGTAAGGAAAATGTACTAGGAATTTTGAGGAACTTGAAGATAGATAAATCCCCCGGGCCTGATGGAATTTATCCAAGGATTCTATGGGAAGCGAGGGAAGAGATCACAGGGCCTGTGGCGATGATCTTTTCATCCTCATTGTCCACGGATATAGTGCCGGAAGATTGGAGAGTGGCAACCGTCATTCCCTTATTCAAAAAAGGGAATAGGGATAACCCCGGAAATTACAGGCCAGTTAGTCTTACTTCAGTGGTGGGTAAATTATTGGAAAGGGCTCTGAGAGATAGAATTTATGATGACTTGGATAGGCACAGTTTGATTCGTGATAGTCAGCGTGGATTTGTGAGGGGTACATCATGCCTCACAAACCTTATTGAATTCTTTGAAGAGGTGACCAAGGTAGAGCAGTGGATGTGGTATACATGGATTTAAGTAAAGCGTTTGATAAGGTTCCCCATGGTAGGGTCATGCAGAAAGTAAGGAGGCATGGGATACGGGGAAATGTGGCAGATTGGATTCAAAATTGGCTGAACCTTAGAAGACAAAGGGTGGTAGTGGACGGAAAATATTCAACATGGTGCTCAGTTACGAGTGGTGTACCACAAGGATCTGTTCTGGGTCCTCTTCTATTTGTGATGTTTGTAAATGATTTGGATGTAGGAGTGGAAGGGTGGATTAGTAAGTTCGCGGACGATACGAAGGTGGGTTGAGTTGTGGATAGTGCAGAGAGCTGTTCTAGGTTACAAAGGGACATTGACAGGATGCAGAGCTGTGCTGAGAAGTGGCAGATGGAGTTTAACCCTGAAAAGTGTGAGATGATTCATTTTGGAAGGACAAACTTGAAAGCAGAATACAGGGTTAACGGAAAGATTCTTGGCAGTGTGAAGGAGCAGAGGGATCTTGGGGTTCACGTCCACAGTTCCCTGAAAGCTGCCACCCAGGTGGATAGAGTTGTTAAGAAGGCGTATGGTGTGTTAGCTTTCATTAATAGAGGGATCGAGCTCAAGAACCATGAAGCTATGCTCCAGCTATACAAAACCCTGGTTCGACCACATCTGGAGTATTGTGTCCAGTTCTGGTCACCTCATTACAGGAAAGATGCGGAAGCGTTGGAAAAGGTGCAGAGGAGATTTATCAGGATGTTGCCTGGAATGGAGGGAAGGTCTTACGAGGAATAGTAGAGAGAGCTAAGGCTTTTCTCTTTAGAACGATGAAGGATGAGAGGTGACTTGATAAAGGTGTACAAAATGATCAGAGGTATAGATAGAGTGGACAACCAGAGACTTTTTCCTTGGGTGGAGGTAGCTATTACGAGGGGGCATAGTTTTAAAGTGAGTGGAGGTAGATATAGGGGAGATATCAGAGGCAGGTTCTTTACTCAGAGAGTGGTCAGGACATGGAATGCATTGCCGGAGAGGGTAGTGGAGACAGCCTCATTAGGGGCATTTAAGTGGCTATTAGGTAGGCGTATGGATGATAGTATAAGGTCGGGGTGGAGATTAGATAGACCTTAGGTTTAGGGTAAAAGTTTGGCACAACATCGTGGGCCGAAGGGCCTGTACTGTACTGTACTGTTCTATGTCCTATGTTCTAATATACCAGTAATTAAGTTCTCCTATTAGAACTACCGTACAATGTTTATATCTCTTTGTAATTTCCTTGCTGATGTGTTCCTCTATATCCTTCCCACTAACTGGCAGACTATATGTTGCGTATCTTTGGAACTCTGCCTCAGAAGGTGGTAACTTTAAGGCAGAAATAGATAGATTTGTGATAGACAAGGGAATCAAAGGTTATGGTGGGGGATAGATAAGCTTGATCTTATTGAACGGCAGATTAGGCTCAAGGAACTAAATACATATATTTGAACGAATGGATATTTGTATTTCTCAATGCTAAAGTCCATGCATTTCATGAGCTAAGGGCATTCCAAAGTTGAATTGAATTGAATTGAATTGAATTAGCTTTATTGTCTCGTACTCAAATGAATGCAATGAAAAGTTTATAAGTCACCACTAACAGCGTCATCGTAGGTACAATGGTATCTAGGTACAATCCTTAGTTACAGAATAGAGAAATGGAGAAAAACAAAAGTTATATGACTGCTTTACACAGTATGACCATAGATCAGAAAAAAAACAAGAAGGAAAGTTAAAAAGACTAAAATCGCAGTCTTGTTCCAAAGATCCTCCACAGCAGACCAACACAGGGGACCTCCACGTGGTCTGACCGCTGCCTGCCGCCATTCTCTGCACTGGGCCACTGGTGACTGGTATCCCTGCTCCAGCTGCTAGTGTCTCCGCTAACCCTGCTTCAGAGGCGAGAAGTTGGAGCTGGGGCCAGGTGTCCAAGGCTGAGAGAAGAAAGAGAAGGGAGGAGAGATGGAGAAAAACAGAAAAAGAACGAGCGGAGTGGAGGAGCTCCAACTGGAGCGTCCTACTCCGTCCCCATCTTACTGGAAAGTGACTTAGACTGAATGAAATATCATTCAAATGTACTCACTTTTCTGATAAAGAAAACAGGGCTCAGTTTACAAACAGATCCCTCAAACAGCAATGAGAAATAGGCAAAACAGGCTAAAACACGCTTACAGAAAAAATGATTGTAATGAGCAGATTTTGGTTGTTCAGCCAGGACTTGGAGCGATCTCTTCACCAAAATGGTAGCATAGAATCTTTCCAATCCAACTGGAAGAGTCTCAATTTAACATGACATCTGATGGACAGCTCCATAAACGGTACAATACTCCTACAGTAATGAAATGGATTATCAGCCTGAACTTTTTGTACAATGATAATGGAATGATAATGAAATCTATAACCTTTCAACTCAGTGGAGCTGAGCCACAGCTGACTTATCACATTTATAGTTTGTCTTTATTCTATTTCATGCACTTAATCCTGATTTAGCTGTCTATAAACCTGGAAAATGCTTTGTAAGATGAAAGTGTGATCAAAACTGTTCACAATAGATTTAGAGATTAGTCAATGAACTCTAATCAGGTTTGCCTTTTTGCAACCCCTTTGTTATCTACAATGGAAAGGGAGAAAATTCTGGCATTCAAGTGTTTTGAACGATCATTTCTAATAGGCTTTCACAGTAGCAGCAAAGAAAAAAGCTATTATAGTGATGATGGGAGACGCCAATTAACATAATAATATCCTGATAATTAATTCTGATATCCTAATAGACACAGTGTCAAGAACAAAGTGGGGAGGAATTCTGAAATTTGTGCAACCTTTTGCTTTTACAGCCTGTTGAATCCTTTAGCACAGTTTGTCTGGCCCATTGAAGAATGAAGCAGTTCTGGGAAATGAAGTATTGTAGAATCGTAGAATCCCTACAGTGTGGAAACATATACTTCACTATGAGAGTATTTGAGGAAAAGGTAGAATAAGTTGAGTTGACCGAGCATATAAAATGATCCAATTTTTTGGCCTCTAAAATCATCTCTTAGCATTTTCTTGGCATAATGCGGAACTCCTTTTACAGAGACAACGTGCTATCTTTATATTACATTGGTATAACCTCAACTTTTCACCGAACACAAGCACGTTTTAGTTACCAGTATCCTATAACTGGGCATGATGGACCAAGCAGGCAATATGGGTTGCATTGAGAAGATGCAGGAGTTTAAGATATGCCCAAATGGAGCAGTCCACGCGTAACAAAACAAATAACAAATGTGAACAAAAGAGATACAACAATTGACAGATATGCTACTAATTTACTTTTATTCTTGGAATATAAATCAAGAAATTTTTCAAGGCTTCAAAAGGCAACATATATGCTGACATCTGTGGTACATAAAAATACATAACTGGAGGAGGGATAATGTCTTTGAAACATAAAAGGTTCTGGCCAAGGTGGATTGGAATAAAGAATGACTAAGCAAAGCTGTAATTGAACAATAGGAGGCCTTTAAAGGAGAGATAATTCAGACACAGAATGCATACATTCATGTGAAGGGAAGGTTAGAACACCCTGGAAAACTGAAGATACAGAGATTAAAATGAGATAAGTTTATGATGGCTCGTAATAAAGTAAAGAATCAAGATGGAATTACAGAGAAGTTCTAAAATAAGGACCAAATAGAGAGTATTGAATAGATTGGCAGCCTACATAAAAGGGAACCACAAAATACTTAATAAACACATATTTAATGAAAGTGTAGTCAAAGGAAGAATAGGGTTGATTAGGAAACAAAAAGGACATCTTACGGAGACGAAGGGCATGGCTCAGGTACTAAATATTTTGCATTTGTATTCACTAGAGAAGATAATACAGCTAATGATGCAGCAAACCCAGTTTGTTTGCCATGTTATAGAAAGGATATTATCAAGCTGGAGAAGATTCAGAAAAGATTTACCAGGATGTTGCTGGGAATTGAAGATTTGAGTTATAGCAAGAGCCTCTATAGGCTGGGACTTTTTTTTACTGGAGCTTAGGATGTTGAGGGGTAACCTTACAGAGGTTTATAAAATCATGAGGGCTGTAGATAAG
The DNA here is from genome assembly GCF_021869965.1 of Rhincodon typus. Taxonomy (NCBI): domain Eukaryota; kingdom Metazoa; phylum Chordata; class Chondrichthyes; order Orectolobiformes; family Rhincodontidae; genus Rhincodon; species Rhincodon typus. The sequence goes on from NC_063333.1 coordinate 128,043,882, forward strand.
GTGAATGGCAGGTGTCTTTTCTCTATGGCGCGGGATTTCAAGACTAGGGGACATACTTTTAAGGTGAGAGGAGAAAGATTTAAAAAAGACATGAGGGCGATCTTTTTTAATACAGGGAGTTGTTTGTGTGTGGAATGAACTTCCAGAAGAAGTGGTGGATGTGGGTACAATTACTATATTTAAAAGGCATTTGGATAAGTAAATGAATAAGAAATGTTTGGAGGGATAGGGGCCAAGCGCAGAGAGGTGGGACTAGTTTAGTTTGGGATTATGATCGGCATGGACTGATTGGATGGAAGGGTCTGTTTCCATGCTGTATAACGTTATGGCTCTATGAGTCAGAAAGAGAGAAAAGAGAGAAGTAGTATTCAATGGCAGAAAATTGCAGCATTTTTCTTTTTTAAACTTTTGGTTGAAATTTGGGAACCTAATATAGGCAACACTTCAATATTTTGACTATTTTTCAAAACCTGGAAATCTGAAATGTCATCACTATCCAAGGATTGTGATCCAGCTAGACTTTCTATTGAACTGAGACATTGTTGAAAAGGTCTTCAATCAGTATACAGTTATTAATAATTCAATTTTGCAAATAAGAAGCTCGATGGGGAGGGGTGTCTTGTGGGACAGTGATAGTGTCATTTGCTCCAGATACGTATGATATCATCTCTGAACAGATTGATTCAAAAACAAAAAAGCTTAGTGGATTATAAGAATTCATGGGCATTTATCTTTTTTTTTACAGGCCATTGGTCAATAATATTTAAGCAAGATAGTGAGGAAAAGCCAGGGAATTATAGACCAACGAGCCTAACATCAGTGGTGGGCAAATTGTTGGAGGGAATCGTGAGGGACAGGAATTATATGTATTTAGAAAGGCCAAGGAACAAAAACAAAGTTCCTGGAAAAGCTCAGCAGGTCTGGCAGCATCTGTGAAGGAGAAGGGTCACCAGACCCGCATCTGTGAAGGAGAAGGGTCACCAGACCCAAAACGTTAACTCTGTTTTCTCCTTCACAGATGCTGCCAGACCTGCTGAGCTTTCCCAGCAACTTTGTTTCTGTTCCTGATTTACAGCATCCGCAGTTCTTTTGGTTTTTATTTAGAAAGGCAAGGACTGATTAGGGATAGTCAACAAGGCTTGTGTGTGGGAAATCATGTCTCACTAACTTGATTGAGTTTTTTTAAGAAGTAACGAAGAGAATTAATGAGGGCAGAGCAGTATACATGATCTATGTGGATTTCAGACAAGGTTCCTCATGGTGGACTGGTTAGCAAAGTTAGATCATTTGGAATACAGGGAGAACTAACCCATTTGGATACAGGACTGGCTCGAAGATAGAAGACAGAGGGTGGTGATGGAGGGTTACTTTTAGACTGGAGGCCTGTGACCAGCAGAGTCATCAGTGCTGGGCCTACTGCTTTTTGTCATTTATATAAATGATTTGGATATGAACATAGGAGGTATGGTTAGTACTTTTGCAGATGATACTAAAATCGGATATAGTAGACATCGAAGAAGGTTACCTCAGAGTACTACGGGATTGTGATCAGATGCGTCAATGGGCTGAGGAGTGACAGATGGAGTTTAATTTAGATAAATGTGAGATGATGCATTTTGGAAAGGCAAATCAGGGCAGGACTTATACATTTAATGCTAAGGTCCTGGGGAGTATTGCTGAACAAAGAGACCTTAGAAAGCACATTCATAGTTCCTTGAAAGTGGAGTCACAGGTAGATAAGATAGTGAAGAAGGCATTTGGTATGCTTCTCCTTCTTGGTCAGTGCATTGAATATAGGAGTTGGAGGTCATGTTGTGGCTGTACAGGGCCACTTTTGGGATACTGCATGCAATTTGGTCTCCCTGCTATAGGAAAGATGTTGTGAAACTTGAAAAGGTTCAGAAAAGATTTACAAGTATGTTGCCAGGGTTGGAGAGTTTGAGCTACAGGGAGAGGCTGAAAAGGCTGGGGCTGTTTTCCCTGGAGTGTCGGAGGCTGAGGGATGATCATAAAATCATGAGGGGCATGAATAGGGTGAATAGACAAGGTCTTTTTCTGGGATGGGGAGTCCAAAACTAGAAGGCATTGGTTTAAGGTGGAGGAAAGATTTAGAAGTGACCTAAAGGGCCACTTCTTAATGCAGAGTGTGGTACATGTATGGATTGAGCAGCCAGAGGGGGAGGCTTGTACGATTACAACGTTTAAAAGGCATCTGGATAGGTACATGAATAGCAAGGGTTTAGAGGGATACGGGCCAAATGCTGGCTAATGGGACTCGATTTATTTAGGATATCAGGTCGGCATGGACGAGTTGGAGTGAAGGGTCTGTTTCCGCGCTGTACATCTCTATGATTCTCTGACTCTGAGGGTGTTTTTCTGTTTTCATAAAAGTAAATCTCAATGAAGTTGTTATTCTGTGTTTGTTTGTGTGTATTTTTATTGGATTAAGCGGAGATGTAATTCTAATTCTGGATTATAACTTAGATACTGTGTAAAGAATACATTTTGTGCTTTATTAAATGTGAGTTTATTAAGAAGTCTGGTTCTGGATAACAGTGGGCTTTCTGGTGATTGAATTTAAACATTGATCCCTACTGGTGTTGGTCACTGAATAGTGGGGCTTGATTTTCAAAACATTCCTCCTTTCAAATTCATAACAAGGTGTGGGGGCTTGTACAGGATATTTGACGTGGGCAATGGGAAATTAGATGCAGAACAATAATAATTACAACAAAATAGAAGGACAGATACCAAGTCTTTCATATTATAAAACCAAATGGCATTGGAAGTAGCTAAAACTTAAATGGATTATGATGCAATAAAAAAGGCTATTCTTGTACATAAGTTACTTCTTGAGGCACACAAGTAACAGTTTGGAAACATAAGGATACATTCTGGACAGATCTACACTAAATTTGAAAGGGTAATGTGAAGTAATTTTGACATTTCAACATAGATATTAGAAGTAAATGCCACGTATGAAGCTCTCAGGAAAATTATGCTTTTAGAAGAATTTAATAATTCACTTCCTCTAATAATTAGAACACATGTTGAATTTTTGCAACACTAGACAGGCAGCAGAAAGTAAAGTGTTCAGTATGTCTTCTTTAATTGAATCTCTGCAAGCAGATTCAAAGTTAAACACACTCGCACACATCAGCCCACACTGCAAGTGAGGCTGAGGGAGTTTTCAAGTGTTATTAGGGTTGAAAATGGAATTTTGGTTAGCAAGTTGGTATCTCCTTACAGATCTGCAGACAAAAAGTGGACAGTTGTTCATCGGACAAGGACATCGGACACCTGCACATCCATCAACTTGGTCTACTGCATCCACTGTTCCCGATGTGGCCTCCTTTACATCACTGAGACCAAGCGGAGACTTGGAGACCGCTTTGTAGAGCATCTGCACTCTGTACGTGACAAACGACAACGTCTTTGGTTGCCAATCATCTTAACTCCCCCTCCCACTCCCCGGGTGACATGTCCATCCTGGGCCTCCTCCAGTGTCACAATGACGCCACCCACAAACTGGAGGAGCAACACCTCATATTCCACCTCAGGAGCTTACAGCCGATGACCTAAACATGGAATTCACCAGCTTTAAAATCTCCCCACCCCCTGGCCTCATCTCATGTCCAACCCTCCCTCTCATCCCCGCCTTCTTGACTTGACACAACCTGTCCATCTTCTCTCCCACCTATCCGCCCCTCCCACCTCACTGACCAATCCCCACCACTCCCTACTTGCATTCACCTATCACCATCCCACCTACATTGCCCAGCCCCACCCCTCCTCTGTCTATTTATTTCTGTGCTCCCTTACCCCTCCCCATTTCTGAAGAAGGGTCCCGACCCGAAACATCAAGTTTCCTGCTCCTCTGATGCTGCCTGGTCTGCTGTATACCTCCAGCTCCACACTATGTTATCTCTGACTCCAGCATCTGCAGTTCTTGCAATCTCTCAGTTGTTCATCGGTAGTTCTACCCGCCAGTTATCGTGAACAGATATTATATGGGTAGCATATCAAATTTCTTTGACAGGACATATAGAATTATGAAAAATGCAAGCACCGACAAACCATTTTATTGCCCAGGTCTTTACATGGACATAGAGCAGATTTGTACAATGTGCCATTCCTGCCAAATGGTGGAAAAACCTTAAGATGCAATGAAACTGTGGGCAAATTAATAGCTTTTGTGATATGGTGGGAGTGCCCATTACTCTGGGCCAGAAGACCTGGGTTTAAGCTCCACCTGCTCCAGAGGTATGTCATACATGTTTGAACAGGTTGGTTGAAAGTATCTACAATGAAAAATCCACCTTAAACACCCATACTGGTATTTTAATGAAACTATTCAGTACGATGTTAGCAGATTATGCAGGACTGTTACCACAAACTAAAGTGGGACACCAGTATATCCCTACTATTATGGATATGATAATTCAATTCCCAGAGGCGATTCCTTTGAGCACAATCACAGATGAATCAGGTGAAAAAAAAACAATGTTTTGTTCTTGATGGACTATAGATGTTCAGCTCTATCAAGGTTCCATTTTATGGTTCCAAATATTTCAAGACATAAAGCATAATGCATAATGGGCTTTGCTTATCAGAGAATTCCTCCTGTCACCGTTGTAGTAACTGTCAAACACACAGGGAAATGCCTGATCTCTGCTGCATTCCAAAGTTGCTTACTTGGACAGAGCATCTGTCGGTGCGAGTAATTATTTTCCATGATAAAAGGCTGCAGGAGCCAACTCTTGTCTCACATTCTGGCACTGACCGTTTTTCACTTTTCTTGGCATTTCAAAAGGGTTGTGTTCTGTGTATAGCAGGATGGCTTTCAACTTTTCTATGAATTTCTTGGAAGTTCTCTCTCCACACTACCCAATATTTTCTTGTTTTTCTCTCCTGTAAATTATCAGGGCATCAAGGAACACTGCACAATGGCTCGATCTGTGGCATCGAGCCACAGGGCTGTTGAAAGTTGTAGCTCAGAGGACACAGTTAAAAGTTTCCAGTGAGGCAAAAAGACCCAAGTTAATCCAGATACCCTTTGGGTATTTGGACCTCGGTCCATATCCAGAACAGATAAAACAGTCAAAACCCAAAATTATTGTGATGTTCTACACAAAATAATTATCCCAGTCATAAAACAGAGCTGGGTAAGGAGAATAGTACATAGCGTGCAATGTTGAAGACAATGGCTGTGAAGGGACGCACAATTGTTGGGATAAATGAGCCAATTTGTGAGGGAGGGGTCTGCAACGTTCACTGGATCTTCACAGGGGTTCTATAAAGATCTCATTGTTCTCAAAACTGAAGAAGAGTTATTGGGCTCGAAATGTTAATTCTGTTTCTCCTTCCACAGATACTGCCACACCTGAGTTTCTCCAGCACATTCTGTTTTATATTCTGATCTCCAACATCTGATGTATTTCGCTTTCATTTGAGAGTAAAACACAACTCTACACCAATACTCGTAAGCAGTTCAAGACCAAGATCATAAACCGGTCTTGTACATACGTTAAGAAAAGTGAAATATAATTATGCCTCCTGAGGTGTTGAAAGTAAAAGTGTTTTTCTTAGAAGGGGAAAGCAGCATAATGTATTTATGGATAATGTTAATGAGGTAAGATGCCAACTTGCACAGTATGTAATGAAGCGATAAATAGACATCTGCACTGGCCATGCTCCATGTCTGCCTTCTTTATTTGTACTGTTCACTATGTAACAAGCATGCTGAGCAAACACAAGGATTTATATGAATTGCAGAGTTTCCCATGGTATAAGATGCCATTGGCCATATACATGTTGCTTTTTGTGCACCTCATCTTAATGGAACCATTTTCGTGAACCAAAATTTAAATTCCTTATTATGCAGCTGGTGTCCAACCACATTATTCAGGTCAATGTCCACTATATGGACATCTGTTATATCTCCTTCATACGCGAAAGTCTTCAATAACTATCTGTTTTTGAAACACCATAGCAAATGAAAGGTTGACTATTGCTGGACAGTTACAAATACCGGATAGCTCACCAATTTGCACTAAGACATTGAGGATGTTGTCAGGAAACTTTGGTGCTTGGCCCAGCCCATGATGAATTACAGTCCAGATTCACTTTTCAAGAAACTCCAGTTACTTGCTGCAGTTACAATGCATTTCTCCTTTAAGAGGAACAAGCTACTTTTAAATGGTGGGAGCTACTTGCAATATCATATTACTGTTGATGCATGAAGTCCATGAATAGCATGGACAGTGCTGGCAAAATGCAATCATTCAAATCAACAGAGTGTCAATTTAAGATGATGCCTGCAATACATTGAATGGATACAGGTTAATCACACACCATGTTACACACATCCTTTTCTTCAGGGGTCCTCAAATTTAACCCAATGTTTTGCATTTGGACTGATATTTACTAGAGTGTTGGAAGGATAGTTGAAGTCTTTAAACACTGATTTGAATCCAGCTCACGGTAATGGAATACAAACTTTCAATCATGCCTAACAAAGGCAAATTAATTGTCAACTCATTTATTGCTGAGGAGTGACTGAAGGGTAATGAGAAAACGTTTTTAAATGGACGCCTAGATATTTATACCACAGAAGGAGGCCGTTCGGCCATTCTGTCCATGGCAGTAGACAAAGATCTGACTATACTAATCCCATTTTGGCCCGTATGATATAGGAGCACAGTTAGGCCATAATCAAATCTGCTCTGCCTTTCAATCATGGTTATACATTTCTCATCACCATTCTCCTGTCTTCTCTGCATAACTCTATGTCCCCTTACTAATCAAGAACCTACCTACCTCTATCTTAAATACACTCAATGACTTGGCCTCCACTGCCTTCTGTGGCAATGGGTTCCACAGATTCACCATGCTCTGAATGAAGAAATTGCCTCTTATCTCAGTTCTAAAGGGTCGTCCTTTCACTCTGAGGCTGTGCCCTCAGGTTCTAGACTCTGCTACTGGTGGAAACATCTTTTCCACACCCACTCTATCCAGGCCTCTCAGTATTCTGTAAGTTTCAATGAGGTCCCCCCATCATCCTTCTAAACCCCATCAAGTACAGACCCAGAGTCCTCAGCTGCTCCTCATAGGACAAGCCCATCATTCCCAGGATCATTCTTATAAACCGCCTCTGGATCCCCTCCAACACCAGCACATCTTTCCTTAGATACAGGGTCTAAAACTGCTCACAATATTCCAAATGCAGTCTGACCAGAGCCTTATACAGCCTCATCTCTTGAATTCTAGCCATCTTGAAATGAATGGTAACACTGCATGTGCCTTCCTAATGGCCGACTGTATCTGCACATTAACCTTACGAGAACACTGAATTAGGACTCCTAAGTCCCTTTGTGATTCAGATTTATGGAGCCTTTCCCTATTCAGAAAATAGTCCATGACTCAATTCTTCCTACAAAATGCATAACCTCACAATTTCCCAGCTTGTATTCCATCTGCCACTTCTTTGCCCACTCTCCTGGCCTGTACAAATCCCTCTGCAGTCTCGCTGCTTCCTCAATATCACCTGTCCCTCCACCTACCTTTGTGTCATCTACAACCTTAGCAACAATGCCCTCAGTTCCCTTGTCCATATCATTAATGCATATCCCCGTGGCTTTAGCAACAACTGAATATCTGAATATTATTTAAACGTTATTACATTTTCTAACTCAACAATCCTTTCAGGCAGTGAGTTCCAGTCTCCTGCCATTTCCTCAAATCTTCTCTTAGTCTTTTACATTTTACCTTAAGTCTATGCCTCTTGGTATTGACCCCTCTGTAAATGGAAAATGAGCCTTCCATTCCACCCTGTCTATGCCCCTCATAACCTTATACACCTCTATCAGGTCTCTTACTCAAACTTTGCTGCTAGTAGGAAAACAACAAAAGCATCTCTTGTCTTTGCCTATAGCTCAGACCCTTCAGACCAGTCTGTTTGCTTCTGGGACCTCTCTGCATTCACTGCTCCTTTAATAGAGTCATACAGCACGGAAATAGATCCTGTAGCCGAACTCATCTGTGCAGGTCTTCAAGGATGGTGATCTCCGGGTTACTCCCAGTGCCATGCGCCAGTGAAGATAGAAATAGAAATAGAGAGACAAGCCAGATGAATGCGTGGCTGAGGGGCTGGTGTAAGGGGCAGGGTTTTCTGTTCTTGGATCATTGGGATCTCTTCTAGGGTAGAGGTGACCTGTATAAGAGGGATGGGTTGTACTTGAACCAGAGAGAGTCCAATATCCTCGCAAGGAGATTTGCTAGTGTCACCTGCGAGGGTTTAAACTAGTTTGGCAGGAGGGTTGGGACTCTGAGTAAGAGAGGTGCCATCAAGAAGTCGGGGAAAATACATTAGCCATCGAGAGTAAGTTTAGTATTCAGGATAGACAGGAGCACAGTACAGGAAGGGAAAAGACTTCTGGTTTAAAGTACATTTATTTCAACGCACGAGGCCTGACTGGTAAGGCAGCTGAGCTCAGAGCATTGATTGGTTCTGGAGCCGGGGATATTATAGCCATAACAGAAACGTGGCTGAGAGAAGGGCAGGACTGGCAGCTCAATATTTCTGGATACAGAAGTTACAGGCATGACATAAGTACAAGTAAGCGGGGAGGGAGAGTTTCCCTATTGATAAGGGAGGACATGACAACAGTGCTTAGAGAGGATATTCTTAAGGAGTCATCAAATGAGGCCATAAGGTTAGAACTTAGAAACAAGAAGGGAATGGTCACTCTGTTGGGAATGTATTATAGACTCCCAAATAGCCAGTGGGTACTAGAGGAGCAGATGTGCAGAGAGATTGCAGATACCTGTAGGAATAATAGGGTAGTATTGGTTGGAGATTTTAATTTCCCCTGTATTGACTTGGCCACCCAGAGTGTAAAAGGCCCAGATGGGTAAGAATTTGTCAAATGTGTTCAAAAACGTTTCCTAAATCAATATGTAGAGGGCCCTACTCGGAAGGATGCAACACTGGGCCTCCTCTTAGGAAACGAGTTTGGGCAAGTGACCGAAATATCAGTCGGAGAGCACTTTGGGTCCAGTGACCATAACTCTCTTAGTTTTAACATAGTTATAGATAAAGGTAGGACAGGTCCACGGGTTAAGGTGCTAAACTGGAGCAGGACCAATTTTAGGGCCAGTAGGCAGGATTTAGTAGAGGTTGATTGGGTGATCTCTGTTTGAAGGAAAAGGACTGACTCACAAACAGGAGGCTTTTAAAATTGTGATATAAAGAGTCCAGGGACAGTATGACCCTGTTAGGGTGAAGGGAAAAGCTGGCAGGTTTAGGGATCCCTGGCTGATGAGCGATATTGAGGCTCTGGTCAAGAAAAAGAAGAAGGCATACATTGGGTTTAAGCTATCAGGCTCAACTGAGTCCTTAGATGACTATAAAATGTGTAGGAGCACACTCAAGAGGGAAATCAGAGAGCAAAAAGAGGATATGAGGTTGATCTGGCAGATAAAATTAAAGATAATCCGAAGAGGTTTTGTAGCTATATCAAGAGTAAGAAGGTGGCTAGGGAGAGAATAGGTCCCCTTAAAGATCAGCATGGCTGTCTATGTATGGAGCCACAGGAGATGGAGGAGATTTTTAATGAATATTTCTCCTGAATGTTTACTGAGGAGAGAATCACGGCTGCTGAGGAAATAAGGGAAACAAGTGGGAATGTTTTGGACTGCATACATATTACCAGAGAGATGGTGTTTGCAGCCTTAAAGCGCATCAATGTGGGTAAATTCCCTGGGCCTGATCAAGTCCATCCTCGTACATTGTGGGAGGCTAGGGAAGAAATTGCAGAGGCCCTTGCAGAGATTTTTCTTCATTTTTAGCCACTGGTGAAATTCTGGAAGACTGGAAAGTGGCTAATGTTGTTCCATTGTTTAAGAAAGGTAGCAAAGACAAGCCAGGGAACTACAGGCCAGTGATGCTGACATCAGTGTTAGGCAAGTTATTGGACAGGATACTGAGGAACAGGATCAACCAACATTTGGATGGTCAAGTTCTGATTAAGGATAGTCAGCATGGATTTGTGTGTGGGAAGTCATGTCTGATAAATCTTTTAGAATTTTTCAAAGAGGTAACCAAGAGGATGGATGAGGGTAGGGCAGTGGATGTGGTCTATATGGACTTTAGTAAGGCCTTTGACAAGGTCCCACACGGCAGGCTCATCATGAAAGGTTAAGCCTGATGGGATCCATGGAAGGCTAGCTAATTGGATTCAAAATTGGCTCGATGGTAGGAAGCAGAGGGTGATAGTTGATAGCTGTTTCTTGGACAGGAGGCCTGTGACTAGTGGTGTACCACAGGGGTCTGTGTTAGGACCTTTGTTATTTGTTATTTACATAAATGATCTGGAATATCAAGGCATGATTAGTAAGTTTGCGGATGATACAAAATTAGGAGATATCGTTGATAGCGAGGAAGGTTATCAAAAATTGCAGAGAGATCTTGATCAGATGGGGAAGTGGGCTGAGGACTGGCAAATGCAATTCAATACAGATAAGTGCGAGGTGTTGTACTTTGGGAAGTCAAACCAAGGTCGGACTTATACAGCGAATGGTAAGCCCTGAGGAGTGTTGTGGAAAGGAGGGACCTAGGAGTACAAGTACATAGTTCCTTTAAAGCAGCGTCACTGGTGGAATGGGTGGTGAAGGAGGCATTTAGCATGCTGGCCTTCATTGGTCAAGGCATTGAGTATTGGAGTTGGGACGTCATGTTACACTTGTATAACTCGTTGGTGAGACCATACTTGGAGTATTGTGTACAGTTTTGGTCACCCTGTTATAGAAAGACATAGTTAAACTGGCAAGTATGCAAAGAAGATTTACGAGGATGTTGCCAGGACTAGTAGGCCTGAGTTATAGGGAGAGGTTGGCCAGGATAGGACTTTATTCCATGGAACGTAGGAGAATGAGGGGTGACCTTATTGAGGTGGTATAAAGTCACGAGGAGCATACAAAGCATGATACATTTTGTCTTTTTCCCAGGGTTGGGGAACTGAAAACTAGAGGGCATAAGTTTAAGGTGAGAGGGGATAGTTTTAGGAAGGACCTGAGGGCCAACGTCCTCATGCAGAGGGTGGTGCATATGTGGAATGGGGTGCCGAAGAAAGTGGTTGAGGCAGGTGCAATAGCAACATTTAAAAAACATTTGGATAGGTACATGAATGAGAAGGGTTCAGAGGGATATGGACCAAATGCAGGCAATTGGAACTAGCTGAGTGGGCACCATAGTCAGCATGGACCAGTTTTGGCCAAAGGCCCTGTTTCCATGCTGTATTACTTTATGAACTCTATGTTGTATTTGTACCCGCCTCCACCACTTCCTCTGGTAACTTGTTCCATACATGCTTTATCTTCAACGTGAAAAAGTTACACCTCAGGTCCTTTTTAAATCTTTCCCCTCTCACCTTAAACCTGTGCCCTCTGGTTTTGGACTCTGCCATTCTAGGAAAAAGACCTTAGCTATTCACCCTATCCATGTCCCTCATTATTTTATAAGGTCACCCCTCAGCCTCCGACACTCCAGAGAAAATAGCCCCAGCCTATTCAGCCTCTCCCTATAACTCAAACCTTCCAGTCCCAACAACATCCTTGTGATCTTTTCTGCACCATCTCAAGTTTAACAACATCCTTCCTACAGAAGGTCACTTCAGTGTCCTGCATAGGTCTGCTGCTGGTCTGTCTGCTTCTAGTGCCTTTCTGCTCTCACTGCTACTTGCTGCAGTTACTGTGATACCAAATGTTAGGCTACTTAATAAGATAACAGCCTATGGTAGTTGAGGATAGCAAATGAACACAGATAGAGAATTAACCAACTAATATAGGACAGTTGGGATGATGGGGCATTTTCAGGATGGCAACCTGTAAGTAATGGAGTGCCACAGGGATAAGTGCTGGCGGCACAATTAGTTACAATGTATATTAATGATTTAGATGATTTTAAAAATTTTATTCGTGGGACACGTGCATTGCTGGCTGGGCCAGCATTTTTATTGTCCATCCCTAGTTGCCCTTAAGAAGGTGGTGGTGAGCTGCCTTCTTGAACTGCTGCAGTCTGTTGTGTTGTGGGCCCACGTGTTGTGGATTGGCCTATGTGTCGTAGTGTTAGGGACAGAATTCCAGGAATTTGACACAGCCACAGTGAAGGATACATTTCCAACTCAGGATGGTGAGTGGCCTGGAGGGTAACTTGCAGGTGGTGGTATTCCCATGTATCTGTTACCTTTGTCCTTCTGCATGGAAATGGTTATGGTTTTGGAAGGTGCCGTTTAAGGATCTTTGGTGAATTTCTGCAGTGCATTTTGTAGATGGTCCATGATGACAGTGAATGTACAACGGGCAAGTTTGCAAATGACTCAGAAATAGGTGGAAAGGCAAGTGGTGAGGATGATAAAGTGTCTACAGAGGTGTATGGATAGGCTAAATGAGTCTGCAAAAGTTTGGAAAATGAAACATAATGTGCGAAAATGTGAGAGTATGCACTTTGGCAGGATGAATAGACGAACGAAATTTAATGGAGAAGCACTGCAGAAAGCTACAGCACAGAGGGATTTCGGGAGTCCTTGTGCACAAATTTCAAAAAGCTAGGATGCAACTTCAGTAGGTAACAGGGAAGGCAGATGGACTATAGGCCTTTATTTCAAATGGAATAGAGCATAAAAATAAACAATACAAAGCACTAATTATAGCTGGAATATCGGCATTGGAGGCAGTCAAGAAAAGGTTCATGAAGCTGATACCAGGATGGAGGGACTGTCTTACAAGGAAAGATTGCATAGATCGGACCTGTACTCATTGGAAAATAGAAGAATGACAGGTGACCTTCTTGAAACATTCAAAATTCTAAGAGGACATTGTTTCCCCTTGTGGGAGAGTCTAGAACCAGAAGGCAGAACGAGGTGTCACCCTTTTAAGAAAGAGATGAGTAGGAATTTCATCTCTCAGATGGCAGCAAATTTATGGAATTCTTTACCACAGTTGGCTGTCGAGCTTGGGTTATTTTGTATGTTCAAGGCTGAGATAGATAGATTTTTAATCAATAAGGCAATTGAAGGGCTGTAGGGAAAAGACAGAAAGTGGAATAGAGGATTAGCAGATTAGCCATGGTCACATTGGATGACAGAGCAGACTCAATGGGCTGAATGGCCTGCTTCTGCTCTAATGTCTTAGGATTTATGCTTCTGAGTCCCAGACAGGTCTGCTGCTGGTCTGCCTGCTTCTCGTTTTAACCTCACTGCTGCCATACCTGAGTCTCACACAGGTCCATCAAAGGCCTGCCTGCCTCTGGGTGAATCTAAATCTGAAGCACAAGGAGAACTGAAATGTTGCCCAACATGGTCATCTTCTAATTAATGTATAAAGTTGTTTATACAGAACTTGAAGTTTGTTAAAGACTTCTGGTTGTTCTATTTCTTAACCTTAATATCAAGGCTTAATATCAATAATTATCAAGTAATTTATATTCAAGGCCAAAAGTTATTGTGCGTATTTTATTTCAAGGACAAGAAGAACATGAAGTGCATTACTGTCGAACCCATGTACAAGAAAAATGTTTCCAAGCTTGTCAACCATTATTTATGATTTTATCATCTTTGAGATATCTTATTGACCTTAAATTTGCAAAAATACAAATTTAGTCACTGTTTAAAGAGTGTCCAATTATAGGAAATAAATAATGATCCAGATCCATGCAAGTGCATTACACTTCCATAATAAATGGCACAGTTATCTGTGCTAACGCTGTGATCCTCAACCAGGAACATCATTTGGTCCATCATAACTTATCTATCCAGAAAAATCTTAAAGTCTCCATATTTCAGTATTCAACTGTTAAAAGGTTCCAGGAGGTCTATTCCATAATGAGTTGAGTTCCATCTGAAGAATTTGCTGGTGTAGTCTTAACTTTACCTTTTATGACTTTAACCCAATCTTCCTCACTCTATTCTTGCATTTTAACTTAAAGTATTATTTCAGATCCTTAAGCAATGATCCTGCATCACTCTGCTTGGCCACTGTCTGAGGATGGACCTGCATCATATTCTTGACTTCCCATTTAACCTTTAGCTGAAATGCCAATCCCACTACCTTTCCCAACATACACAATTGAAGCAAGATTTCACTGCTCCTACAATCAAATCCTCATGATAAAGGCTGCAATTAGCATTTCTAATTTCTAATACATTTCTGTGCCAACATGTTGGCCTTCAGTGATTTATTGACACAGAGACCCATGTCATTTTGCACAACTACACTTTCCAACCTCTCACCACTTAAGAAATACTTTGCAAATCTGATCCTACTACCTATAACCTCGTATTTTTCCACTGGCCCTATTCATGCCCACTCACCAATTTTGTCCAAATGCACCTGAAACAACTTTACATCTTCCTCATAACACACATTCCTGCTAAGTTTTGTATCATCTACCAATTTGAAAATATTACATTTTGACCCAAATGTTTTATTTGATTCACTCAATGGAAGTGGGCATTGCTAGCTGGTCAGTGTATATTGATGTCCCTAGTTGCCCTTGAGAAGGTGAGCTGCCTTCTTTAATTGCTGCAGTCCACATGCTTTAGGGTGACTGACAATACCCTCAGGGTATTGCAGTATTGTAGGGTATTTGATCCTACAACAGTGAAGGAATGGCAATATATTTTCAAGTCAGGGTGGTGAGTGGCTTGGAGGGGAACTTGAAGGTAGTACTATTCCTATGTATCTGTTGCCCTCGTCCTTCTAGATGAAAGTGGTCATGGATTTGGAAGATGCTGTCTAAGGATCTTTGGTGAATTTCTGCATCTTGTAGATGGTACACACTGCCGCTACTGAGTGTTAATAGAGAAGGGAGTGGAAGTAGCAGCAATTACGCAGACTACTTTGTTCTGGATGGTGTCAAGCTTCTTGAGTGTTGTTGGAGCTGCACTCATCCAGGCAAGTCGGGAGTATTCCATTACACTCCTGACTTGTGGTGTGTAGATGATGGACAAGGTCTGGAAAGTCAGGAGGTGAGTTACTTGCCGCAGTATTCCTAGCCTCTGATCTGCTCTTGTAGCCAGTGTATTTATATGGCAGGTCCAGTTGAGTTTCTGGTCAATGGTAACCCCCAGGATGTTGATAGTGGGGTATTCAGTGATGGTAAAACTATTGAATGCCAAGGGAAGATGGTTAGATTGTCTCTTGGTGCTGATGGTCATAGCCTGGCATTTGTGTGGCACGAATGTCACTTGCCACTTGTCAGCCCAAGCCTGGATATTGTTCAGATCATGTTACACTTGAACATGGGCTGCTTCAGTATCTGAGGAGTCATGAATGGTGCTGAACATTGCGCTATCATCTGCAAACATCCCAACTTCTGACCTTATGATGGAGGGAAGGTCATTGATTAAGCAGCTGAAGATGATTGGGCCTAGGACTGTACCTGAGGAGCTCCTGCAGAGATGTCTTAGAGTTAAGATGACTGACCTCCAGCAACCACAACCATCTTCCTATGTGTCAGGTATGACTCCAACCAGAGTGTTTGTCCACTGATACCAAATGATTCTAGTTTTGCTAGAGGTCCTTGATGCCACACTCGGTTGAATATGGCCTTGATGTCAAGGGCTGTCACTCTCATTTCACCTCTGGAATTCAACTCTTTTGTCCATGTTTGAACTAAGAATGTAATGAGGTCAGGAGCTCAGTGGTTCTGGCAGAACCCAAACTGGGCATCACTGAGCAAGTTATTGCTGAGCAGGTGCTGCTTGATAGCGCTGTTGATGACACCTTCTATTACTCTACTGATGATTGAGAGTAGACTAATTGGGCGGTGATTAGCCAGGTTGGAATTGTCCTGCTTTTTGTGTACAGGACATACCTGGGCAACTTTCCACATTGTTGGGTAGATGCCAACATTGTAACTGTACTGGAAGAGCTTGGCTAGGGGAACAGCAAGTTCTGGAGCACAGGTCTTCAGTACTATTGCTGGAATGTTGTCAGGGCCCACAGCTTTTGCACCATCTAGTGCTTCCAACCGTTTCTTGATATCACATAGAGTGAACCAAATTGACTGAAGACTGGTATCTGTAATGCTGGGGATCACTGGAGGAGGCTGAGATGAATCATCTGCTTGGTATTTCTTGCTTAAGGTTGCTGCGAAAGCTTCATCCTTTTCTTTTGCACTTATGTGCTAGGCTCTTCCATCATTGAGGATGGGGATATTTATGGATCCTCCTCCTCTAGTGTTGTTTAATTGTCCACCACCATTCACAACTGGAGGTGATAGAACTGCAGAGCTTAGATTTGAGCTATTAGTTGAAAAATCACATAGCTCTGAAAATCATTTGCTGCTCATATTGTTTGGCATACGAGTAGTCCTGTTTTGTAGCTTCACAGGTTGACACTTCATTTTTTGGTATGCCTTTTTCTACACCTGACATGACCTCCTGCACTCTCATTGAGCTATGGTTGATCCCCTGGCTTGATGGTAATGGTAGAGTGGAGGATATGCTGGGCCATGAGGTTGCAGATTGTGCTAGAGTACAATTCTGTTGCTGATGGCTCACAGTGCCTCATGGATGGCCAGTCTTGAGCTGCTAGATCTATTCAAAGTCTGTCTGTCCAACTTAGGACCATGTTATGCCACACAACAGGATGGAGGCTATTCTCAATGTGGGATCAAGATTCTGTCTCCACAGGGACTGTGTAGTGGCCACTCTTATTGATACTGTCATGGACAGATACATCTGCAGCTGGCAGATAGGTAAAGATGAGGTCAAGTATGCTTTTCCCACTTGTTGGTTCCCTCACAACCTGCTGCAGACCCAGTCTAGCAGCAATGTCCTTTAAAACCCGACCAGCTCGATTAGTAGTGCTGCTGCTGAACAACCCCTGGTGGATTTTGCAATCCCCAAGCCAGAGTACATTTTGCTAATTTCCTTCAACTCCTCATTCATCCTAGTTGCATGCACCTCTAATTCTGGGAGATTTCCTGCATTTTCCTATCTGAAAATAGTTACAAAGTAATCATTTAGCTTCTCTGCCAGCTCTCTATTCCTCATTAGATATTCTCTTGATTTTGTCTGTAATGGACCCACATTCATCTTAGCGAATATTTCCTTTTTTATATATATTTAAAAGCTTTTACAGTTCAGTTTTATGTTTTTTGCTATTGCATTTGTAATCTATAAGGAGACTTCCTTTCCCCTGGTAAGTTTTCTGTCCTCTATAGATCTATTCTAAAATTTTCATAGTCCTCAGATTTTTTACTATTTCCGGCCACTTTATCAACCTTTAATTTTGAACTTACATAATCCACAACTTCCTTTCATAGCTATGGCTGACAGACCTTTTTGAATGTTTACACCTTGAAGGGATGCATAATTGCTGTGAGCTATGTTAAAGTTATTGAAAGGTTTATTTAAAGTTATTGCCAATGACAATCATGCCTTCTAACATATTTGCCAATCCACTTTATCCCATTTGCATCTCACACCTTCATAATTTCCCTTAATCAAATTTAACACTCTTGGCTCAGGTTGAACTACAACACGTTCAAACATAACATAAAATGCTATCATGTTGTGATCATTCACCCCGAAAGTTTGTTTTACCAGATTATTCATTAGTCCTTTATCATTACACTAGAGCTAAAACAGTCTGTCCTCTAGTTGGCTTTTCAACAAGCTTCACGTGAAAACCATCCACAAGACATTCTAGAAATCCTCCACTGCTTCTGCTCTTAATTGGTTTACCCATCCTATATGTAGATTGAAGTCATACATGATGTGTGTTGCCCATATTTTTGATGAGCTTTATGAGCTTTTCTCAGCTCCTGATTAATATTATACCCCACACTACCACTATTAATTAACAGCAACCAATGTCTGCTGCCTCTTGCTTCTGATTTGAGATCTTGCCTTACTAATGTTATCTTGGTACTCCACTGCCATCTCCCTCTTGTCTGACCTTCCTAAACATTGAATATCCTTGAATATTCAGTTTGCAGTCCTGGTCACCATGTGGCCATTTTTGTGTCATGGAAATTATATCATAACCATTCATCTCTATTTATGCCTTTAGATCACCTATCTTCTTGCAAATGTTATATGCATTCAGGTAGAATACTCTTAACTTTGTTTTTTTGACATTATTCCATATTATATGTACACTCGTTGCTTGGATTTGTTTCTTCTGTCTTCTATTTTCCCTAGCAGCTTTTCTACTTCCTGTTATCAAGTTTTATTTCCTTATTGTTTAGGATACACCATAGGCTTGCAACCCTGACAAGCTAGTTTAAACCAATTTGTAACAAACAGTAACAAATTATACCTGCAAGTCTCTGTCCTGTTAAAACTTGTCCAGCTTATATAACTGGTCCAAATTCCTTAGAAATCTGATGCTCTCCCTGCTTCACCAATTCTCCAGGTACATGTTCAATTGACCGATTCCCCTGTTCTAATGCTCTCCGGCATGTGGCACAAGGAGTAATCCTGAGATATTGCTTTTTAATTTCCTTCATAACTCCCAAAAATCTTCTCAGGACTTCATTTTTCTTCCTATCAACGTAGACCATGACTTCTGGCTGATTCCCCTCCTCAAAAAGGATCCTGCAGCCACCCCATGACATCCTTGACCCTAGTTTGAGCAAGGCAACATACCATCCTGGAGTTATGTTTAATACTACAAAAACACCTATACAATCCCAACTATGGAATCCCCTACCGCTTTTGACCTTCCATTCCTCTTTTTACCCCAACCCCCATGTGTCTGAGATGTCCTGGGTGCTATACTCTTGGCTCTGCATGCATTCCCCTGCGCCTTCACTAATTCCCAAAATGAAATTCCAACTGGCAAGCATGATAGATGCAGGGCACTTTAGTACAACCTCTCTGGTTTCTTAGACTGTCTCAAAGGCATCCATTCCCTCTATTCCCATATGTTTCTCATCTACAGTTTCTCCTAATATGTTATCCATGCAATCCTCTATCTCTCAGCTACACAACTGTAAGCCAACCACTTCTCAGGTCCTGAAACCTGGAGCTCAAGCTTGTGCAGGCTGTTGACACTTCCTGCAGAAATGCTTGTCTGGGACACTTGGTGGTTCCATGACTTTCCAGTGCACAACTCAAAATTGTTTTATTAGAACAAATGTAAACTTACCATAAAATCTACATTTCCCAGTTTAAAGACCCAGTTTGAATGTTACTGAATGAATAGATGAGTAGATGAATGAGTGAGCAGGTGAGGTGGGTAAGAGGCCAGAGGCAGATGGATTAGATAAAAAGTGGGTGAGGTGAATAGATACTTAAGTAAGGTGATGGGTAAGTGAGTAGATGGACGTGGGTTAGATTGATAAGCGGACTAGATGGGTGAATGGTAAGGGAGTTACACGGGCGGGTGTCAGGTTAAATCATGAGCAGTAGTTAGGAGAATCGCTGGGTCAGGTCAGGAGGGCTGACCTGGTGGAATGGCCTGAAGTGGGAGGTTGTGTAGTTACACAGATTTTATCTGGTCTGACATTTTCTGAATAATTACTGAGGTAAGTACTTCAAAACTGACTGAAATCCCTGACTCTGCCTTAGAGTTGGAGACATTTGTAGGAATTCTAGGGAGCATGGCAATTGCTCATCAGAATTTGAAACCACTCAACCAATTCCTAGACAGGTCTGTACATTAGGATTTCTACAAGGTCCTGATGTGCATCCTCAGTTTGCATCCTGTGCCTGATGATTTGAAGATTGGCTCACAATTGTTGATTTTAAGGCGGAAACTAATATTTCAAATTTAAAGCGAATTCTTGTTGTGCTGCATTGCCACTGTATTCATACTTCAAAATATCATAATTTCAAATAACTTCTTTATAATTCATGGCATAATCCTTTGATTTTGCTAGAAGAATCTGCATGATGTTTCTAACCTGGTTGAAGGTATTCCTGCTGTTTTGATCACATGACATCAGATTTCATGACAGTCATGTGAAACATCCCTTTTATTTGCAAAAAAATTGTTGTATTCATAAATGGTGAATTTGCTGAAACAGAAAATCAGCAGAACACCCACGAACAGGTGAAGAAAGTGCACAGGCTGAAAACAAGTGCAAAATTTAAACTCTACTTTCCTTCCGAGTTGCCAACAGGTGGTCCAAATATTACATATTAAGAGCCTGGAGGCTCTTAAATAGTTCGTGAGGGTTGTCAAGCATAGATATTTTGCAGGCCTATAAATGGCTCAGCATTCATCAGCAGCTTCAAGGTGGAGATTATAGTTGTCAGCTGTCAGACCTGGTTCAGTATCAGCAGTCACCTTGAGTTAGTAGATTGCAGGTTCAAGTCACGCTGAGCATATAACTGGGTCTAACACTACAATGTAGTATGTAAGGAATTCTGCAGGGTCAACAGCTCTGTCTTTCAAAGAAATATTAAACCATAGTTTGCCTGCTCTTTCAGGTTGATAAAGATAATTCCATGGCATTTTCGGAGGAGAATGAAGACTTTTAGCAACATCCTTGCCAATGTTTGATCAAATTATTCATCTCATTACTGACTATAAGACTATCACGAGCAACTGGCTGAAATGATCCTTTCAGCAACGATCATAAAAAACTCACATATACATGTGAGTTCTTGCTTTCTCTTTCCTTTGACGAGAGGAGTACAATTACACATTTTCTATTAATTTACACCCACAGGATATTGACTGTTGCTCAGAAAAGTTCTTCAATAAATGCAAGAAGGTTGGAAACCTCAGGCAGCTATAAACTCTCAAGAATGATGAATATTAAAATATGCAAGGAAATCACATGCATGAGCATGATGCAAGTTCTCTGAAATAGATATGGATTAAGTTCCAAAATTACACGTTATTCCACAGCCTTTTCCTTTTAATCGCTCACTCTTCCTTATAGTGAAAAGTGAAGAAATTATGGTAAACTTTTACAAGTTTATGAAGTTCAGCTTGAGCACTGCATTCAATTCTGAGCAACACACTTTATGAAGGACAACAGAACAAGTTGCAGAGATTTAATGGAATGGTTCCAGTTATGTGCAGATTGGAAAAATGAGTTGTCTTTAGACCAGAGATTAAGAGATGTGTCAGAGGAATTCAAAAGTTATGATGAAGTAAACAAGAAGTGGTTTCCAGTGACATAGAAGACAGTCCTGTTGTTAATCACCTAAAATCCATGCCCTTTGCTATTGAGAGAGAAAACAGGCATTTATCCAAACCTTTTACGTTTTCAAACATCTCCATTTGGATGCCACAACAGCTTAAAAGTCAAGACTTTCTGAAGAAAGCATGTCACTCATTCCATTATTGATGGAAAAGCTTTTGAATTCAGACCAGAAGTTTAATGTCAGTGTGAAGTGATTTACACAACATCAATATCAAACTAGCAATACAAATCCAAAGTCAGCTCTTAATCTGATACCAGAGAGAAGCTTATGAGACTGCCTATTCCAACCATTCTGAATTGGATGATCAACCACAATAATACTGAGTGCCAGAGCAGGCATGAAGGGCCAAATGGCCTCCTTCTATTTTTTATTTTTACATTCTGACTCCATTTTGCTCTGTTCAACTCAGGTTTAGATCCCAAATTTACGGCACATTTCCACTTTAACAATAGCCTGAGTACAAAGCACCATTGTTACAGCTGTGGTGCACATAGTTCCTTGAAGTGACAAGAAACAGGTTTGGCTTAATCTCTTCCTCCATGAAAAGTGGCTATTTATGTAGGTGATCATGGACCGTAAGTGGTGTCTGATGCCTTAAAGGGAGGCCCTATGAAAACCTGAGGGCTATATAGCATCTGTACTGCAATGTTGAAATCACAATAGATGTTCAACATTATTTCCAAGCAAAAATGGTGATTGCTTCCTGAAGGTGGTAGCCCTGTAAATATGTAGAGAAATACAAGATGCAAATATGACACTTACTACAAAGGAAATCTGCCGATAAATCCAATGATAACTAGAGACATACATTTTTTAAACTAATTTTTGAGTGTACTGTTTCTTGAATAAATGGAACAAAATACATATGACTGCAGCAGAGCTTAAACTGTATTATTATGTAGCAAAATAACTTCCCTTTTACTAATTGCAGTAATGCAAAATATTAATTTGGATAGCTATGATAATCCTTGAATATTTAAGGTCAATGATAATAAAAAGTGGAAAAATTGAGTTAGTAAAAGTAAATTTAAATTGTAGAAAAAAATCCTTTAATCTGAAAGTGATAAATGTTGATTACACTTTTAACATAAAGGCAGGATTTGAACTCCCCTAAAACTGAAGATGCAGTTTAACAGTAGGCTGGATGAATTGAAACTCTGGAGTGATGATCTCAACTTGCAAAACGGTAGTTTTTCACCAGCAGCTTCAGTTTTATTTCAGGTCTTCCAAGGTAATAGAACACACAAATAGTAAACACAACAAATAGGCAGAGATCTCCGGAAAAAGCATGATAATACGAAGATTGGTCTTGTCCTGCAGCTATTTTTAGGGCCACTCAACAAGGGGCAGCTAAATTTTGAACTTGTGCTGTAATCAGGCCGGTGGAAGCATCAATTCAGACTGAAGGTCACTGGACTTGAAAATATAACTTTTTCTCTCTATGGATGCTGCCAGACCCACTGAGTTTCTTCAGCATTTGTTTTTGTTTGGGGTAGAATGACTATGCCTGAACTCACAAGTGCGTGGAAGTTACTGCTGATCACAGCAAGCCTGAGAAAATTACACGGCCTTTGATAAATATGGGGGCAGTGGTTACAGTGCCTCTTGTTCAACCATAGGACTAAAAGAGAAAGCCGAGAGGATTGAGCAGGAGGGATTGGGGGGTGCTTCTCTTCGGATAGCTCTACCCCAATAAGTTCAGCTGGAAGCATCAGTCAGGATGAACCAGGATCAGTGCCTCAGGAGGCTTTTTTCTTTGTTCATGGGATGTAGGTATTGCTAGCTAGGATGTGGTATTACAGTGCTAACTTCTTTCTGAAAGCCTGTCGAGTTTCATACTAGGGTGAGAATGACTCTTCCAGAGTCTGTGTAAATCATCTTTACATTTTCTTCTCCTACAGTAGCTGTGATGTTAGCAATTTACCATTCATGGAAGTATCCAGGGTTTAAATGAAGATTAGGCAACTATTTCTCTGTGCAGAGGGAAAAACCAGATGAGAGTAAGCATCTTGGTTCACCAGGATAGTGACTTCCTGATGGTAGAGAGCACCATCAACTGCACACATATGACTATAGGACCCCACACCCATTGGGGGACAATACAAAAATTGCAAGGGCCATCACTCACTAGATTAGTGGTCAGTGATTGACCACACAGAGAAATTTTTTTTTTTTTTTTAAAAAAGAGCTGCGAGATATCTGAAATAAAAACAAGTAGTGAAGAAACTTACCAGTTCCGACAGCATCTAGGGTGAGAGAAACAGAGCTAACATTTCACATTTAATAAGACTTCTCTGGAAGCAGAATTATACTGGGTACAAAACATGACTTGTTTCTTTCTCCTCAGGTGGTGCCAGAACTGTTGATTTCTCCTGCATTTTGTTTTCATTTAAGAAATTATTAGTGAGTGTCCATCATTCTAGAAGTAGCCACAATGCTTTTCATATTTTACAGTTGACACTGTGTACTGTCTTTCGGACTCTAACAGTGAGTAACCCTGCTGCTGTCAGGGATAAGAGTTACTGAGAAGATGCAAATGCTTGCAACTTGCGGTCATCCAGAATTATTTCCCCAGAACAGAATACCACTGACTCTACTACATTGCAGCCTGTTCTTTCAAGATCTTTTCCTTCAGGGCATTGAGAGGAGATCTACAACCTGACAATACAGCTTTTCCTCCTGTTGTGTGCAACTTGTTCCTTCAAAAGGCAGAATGCCCTTGACTGTGAGTCAGTGTTCGGATTAACATATCGACATCTCCCACATCTGAACCACTGGAGTTAGGTGGGGTTAGGAGGCATACCATTGCAATTGGCCACAGAAAATAGGTGGTACATTTTCTTCTAATAACCATTAAGTGCTCAGTGAGAGGTTATCAATTTGGTGAATCGGGTACTTAGTAATGCATTGTGGAGAAAATGTATGTGAGCAACAAACCTACGGTGGCTGTCAACACAGTGTGGAGCTGGAGGAACACAGCAGGTCAGGCAGCATCAGAGGAG
>NC_063333.1:128068453-128088765 GCF_021869965.1 Rhincodon typus
CTCCTCTGATGCTGCCTGACCTGCTGTGTTCCTCCAGCTCCACACTGCATTGACTCTGACTCCAGCTTTTGCATTCTTGCTGTCTCCGAGAAATCTATGGTGGTTGATTAGACACTGTTCAGAATCAAAAAGTAATTTACACTGGCGCCATGCTCTCTCAAAAGGCTTAGGATGAACACAAAGCAAAATCTTATCTAGTTTCATTTAAAATATACACTGATTTTTGTCAAGATATGGGTCACACTTCTATTTAGTGAGGAGTAAAATGACTAAATGCCATGAATAGGATGATAATACGAAAGCAAAAATAGTAAATTCAGACACTTCATAACAAAACTAAACTCCATTATAAAAATCTCATGTATTTAAATATCCTTCAACATTCTGATGTTTATCCACTTATACATAAAGTTATCTATACATTAATCACAGGTATACACTCATTTCCTGTGGTCACAAATATTCTTGTGAACAATTTACCAAACTGTGTCAAAAGTTGGCTGCATTAAAGTAGTTGCATATGCTGGTCAACAGGTGTCACTGTGGAGTATATTTCAGAAAACTTCCAACTATAATCCCATTTTGTGTGTGTATTTTTAATTTCTACTCTTCTTGGACAACTATGGGTAATTTACAAACATTACAAAAAAGAGCATACATTTCCTGCTACATTTTAGTTGTAACATTCAAAAGTTTAAAGAAACTAGGAAACTCTTGAACAAAACAGAGGTAGGGTGTCTGAAGTCTTTTATTTGACCTACGAGCCCAGTGTTTAAAGAACAGCAATTAACACTGTAGCCTTTATCGAATGTTCCTGCTCTTGTGAAATATTATAAACAGCTCCAGGGGTATTTTACCAGTAATATAACAAAACAGGACATGTGTGTATTTTTGTCTGGTAATCACATTTTATTATAGTCAAACACTGTGCAGCTGACTGTTTGAAAGCACTTGCAAATCAGCTTTTTTGAGAAGTCTGAAATGCAAAATCTCCCGCAATTTTTTTTCTTTAACAATAAATTGCCAGTGTCAAATTAAATGCACGCTTAAGTTAAAACAACCTCAGCAGTCACACTTTAGAGGGGCGTGGAAAGCACATTGTAGTTCTCATCTGCAGTATGAAACATAACGTTATCGAGGACAACTCCTGATCCAGCAAGTAATCTCTGATTACCTATTTATTGGGTTTGGTCTTAAAAGGGACAAAGCTTTAATCTGCACTAGAATATTACACTGCATACCAAAATTTATAATGCCCTGTTGTGATAAAACAACTAAACATTTTATTTACCCAATGACTTAGGAGATCCATTGGTAACTATTACAACTCCCAACTGAGACCTGCTGAGCTTTTCCAGCAATTTCTGTTTTGTTTCCTGATTTACAGCATCAGCAGTTCTTTCGTTTTTTATTACAAGTCCCAGATGTTTTTGACAGAGATACTTCAAGTTTTGCCTTGGCTTACATCATCAGAATTAGTGGTACATCAATGCCAGTATTCAAACTGCAAATGAATATTTAATAACCTAAATAGATTAGGAATCTATCACCCAATTCAAGTGGAAGAAAACTTGCAAACTTACTTGCAGTAATTTGTAGCTGCAAACAGCTGAACATAAGCACAGGAGCAGGCCACTCATTTCCTCATATCTGATTTGACATTTCATGAAATCATAGCCGATCTACTCCATTTACCCAACTTTCATCTGTGTATCTTGATACATATACTAGAACAAAATCTCCATCCTGAACAGTTCAATTCAGCAACAGCCCACACCTTTTGGGGGAGTGAGTTGCATACTTCCATTACTTGGTGTGAAAACTAGCTTCCTAATTTTACTCTGAGATAGCATGGCTCTAATTTACTGCACTTCCTTAGGGTTATCTTCCAAATTCAATCTTAAACACTGTATTCCTTCAACTCTGTATTCCTTATATGTCTTATTGAAAATAAAATTGGTGAAAAAATGAAAGTTCAGCATAGACCACTGGGACTGTCACTTGTCACTCTGTCAACCAGCAAACAATCCCTTTTCTCTCTTACACCCCAAGAATTTTTCAACTGGACAAACTGAAAACTTGCAAATGAATACAGTGGAAAAATAGACTAAAATTGTTTTTGTATTTTTTTTTTCTGGGCTTAAGTTTATCAATGACCTGAGCCCAATTTGAAGAAAATATTATTGCTAACAACCACAGCCATGAAAAGGGTCACATGCCAGATATTCCAGAGGGTGGCTGGCTGTGGGAAATTCAAAGTATGAGTCAGCCTTCAAGAGAAGAGAGACATAAAAAAATTGCAAAACACTTCTATTGAGCTCCAACTGTTTACTTCCATCTTTCAGTTTAATTGCATGCTGGTGACGAGATAAAAACATTTAATGGGACATATTTCTTATCGCTTTAAAGAAAAACTGCCAAAATCTTTCTATGTTGTGGACACTGATCAAGAATAATTGTATCAAACAAAAGTACCATAAAAACAAAACAGAGGAATAAAGACAGATTTAGACAGAATCAGCAAAACTGTATTTGTTGGTTAAAAATCTACATAATTTAGCAAATCCAACAAGTTGGTCTGAACATTTACACAGGTCTAATGAACTGTCAAATTCAATTTTAAATTTCAACCAACCGTAAAGTATAAAATTAAGGAAACCGTGACCATTACCAGAACAGAAAACTCTTAAAATAGGGATGTTCAGGTAGAAGAGGCTACATTTTAGAGATTCTTGAAATACCATCCACAAGAAACATGATCAACAAAGCTACCTATCCATGTAATTAAATAACCTTTTAAAAAATATATAAACTTTCAAACATGCCTTGGAGATTGGTTTAATGCATGGGAGAAATATATCAGTACAAATAATAGTTTGAAGATCTGAAATAAAATTCAGTTCACTTAAACTAAAACCACAGGACATAAATCCGTGCAAATAATCTAGATTCAATCCTGGCATTCCATGTATCTGGGATGAGTGTACATTATTTTAAAGTCTTACCAAAATACAGACTTGTAACCAAAAGTGGGAAAATATTGATATGTTTCAGAATACTAATAGCAAATGGGCTTACCAGAATTAGCGTTAGTAACAAAGTCCACTCATAATTCAGGGAATCAAACAGATCTCAATGCACAACACCATCTATATAGCAAATATTTCTTTTGCTTTAAAAGTCTGTAACAAAGGGGTTTGGTTTCTGTGTAAATAATGAGACAATTGGATTGTCTTATGTTAATATTTAAGGTGAAAGTTTTGGTATTCTGAGGAAGGGAACTTGGAGTATTGTTGAATCACCTAAATTTAAAAAAAATACACTACTATAAAAAATACATTTTTTGCAGCAAATTAGCAACTACTATTAGGACAAAAAGGTCTTCTTTAAAGTCTACACTTTTGCGCATTCCTCTAAAATTGAAGGTGTCCCTTCATGTTGTCAAGAGGAAGCTTCTTTCCTTCGAGGCAAAGATGCAGTCTTGGCAAAACATCACAAAGTATAGAATGCAAGGAATGACCTTGAAGAAACTTTGATAACACTGGAACACAAGGTGATCCTAGTGCCCACCAGATAAAGCTCACCTCCTGTTTATCTGTAACCGCGAGTACTTGAGACATCACTCATGGTTTAAAATTTGCAGTCTCCCTGCTTGGCAGCATCAGGTGTCATGGCTGAGTACTTCTCTTATTCAACCCAACCAATCCCTCAGCCTCAGCAACCCCCACCCTCTCAGCACTGGGGTACACATATTGTAGGCACTGGCAAGTGTACAATCTTTTGCAATCAGGTATGATCCTTTGCTTGGGCTCTTCCTTGGAAAGTGCGAGTAATGTTTGCAAAGAGAGAAGGTAGTGCTGATAGCAGCAAACAGTGAACAATGCATTCTTATGTAGTGCATCACTGTAAATGTCTCAAACTGTACAAAAAAAATCAAATTGTTACAAAACCAAAAAAAAGGGACAATTCAGGTGCTTTGGATTTTTCTGAAGAAAACCAAATAACTTTCCACAGAAGTCCCAGGAAGTGGATTTTCTTTTTTCAGACTTCACATGGTGAGCCTGTTGTAGTGGTACCGCCTGACTCCTGGGAATTAGGTTGTGTCACATTATCCTGCTGTTCAGCGTCAACTGATGGGCGAGGAGTGTATGGAGGAGGAGCATCGCTCAAGCTGCAAGCATCATACCCTTCTGGTATGGAGAGGGCACGAGTTTCTTCAATACTACCGGCTGCATACTCCGTATATGGTGGAGGTTTCAAATCATCTGTGCAGGCAAACAAAAAGGAAAACCTGTCTCTTAAAATACTCTTCATTCACAATGTTACTGCACAAGATCCTGAAACTGTTTTATCAATATTTATAAGGCAATAAGCATGAAAATTTTGTGAGCATTTTGCTTAAACTTCCAGTATGCACAAATTTTATGTACAAACGAGACAGAGAGAGATAGAGAGAGAGACACCGAGCAAGCGAGCGACCAAGACAAAGTCTGGTTTTACTTTTTCACAAGAGAAAGCCAGAAAGTGACACACCCAGACTTTGCTTTAACTAAAGCACTTGTCCAACCATGCTTTGAACAATGTCAAGGGAACACACAGCATTTGTATTATTTGTATCTCCTTTGCATAGGATATAGATTAAATACCAGAAGAAACTAAAGCAGTTGAGCAAGTACTTTAAAAGAAAAACGTGTAACACAATGCAAGCGTGACTTTTAAAATGTTGGCTCATTAGCGAATTAAGCATGCTACAAAACTTGCAATTTGACAGCAGTTAGACACCATTTGTTCATAAAATACTAACTATAAAATGAACAAAGTGAAACATTCCTTTGAACTAAACTTCCAGGATTAGGAATTGATATCCTACCTGAATGAGCTCTTGACACTGCTTCATATGGTGGTGGTACCTCTAATTGACTGTAAGAAGGAGCAGGAGGTAATGACCCAGAAGGTTCACCAACAGAGCTGTCATCCTGACCACCATACCAGCTATACCACATAGGACTCTGCAATTAAAAAAAGTAACCCATCATCGAATGAAAATTTGATGCAAATTGAGAAATGAGAAGTTAAACATATTTAATTTCTTTGACAGCGACCTGCAACCTCTACCACCTAGAAGGTCAAGGGTGCATGGCAACGTGGCTACCAAACCGTGCACTATCCTGACTTGGAATTCAATCATTGTTCCTTCACTGTTACTGGATCAAAAATGGACAGCTCACTCCTCAACAGTACTGTGGGTTCCCGTACATCCCAAGGACAGCAGCAGTTCAAGAATGCAGGTTACCATCAGCTTCTCCAAGGGATTAGGCAATTGCTGCTGAATTATGGAATCACATCTAATGGTAGATGTATTATATTGGGCTTTGCAAGCACAGGCTCTTGAGTATGAACTGTGCTCTATCTATTATGAATGAAAGGTGTATGACGTTTGATTCAATCAGCTAATCATTGGGCCAAATGACCTACATATCTGACATCACAATATTACTGAAAGCCAGTCTACTTTTACAGGGGATTTTGCAATGGGTAGCACTTGCTGAACAATCCATCGTGTGCTAATGGCTAGTATGACCAATCATTTTAAATTAGTCCTTAAGTGTAACTTATTTAAACATACTAGATGCTATATGCATTGATACACAGAGACCTGCAAACAAAAAAGGGCTACATCAAGCTTTGTATATTTTAGGAGTTTATGGAGCCTATAATTATCCATTGGTTGAAAGAGGTGTTGCCATTGAAAATAATCCATGAACTTGCCAACCAACCAATATCCTTTCTCCATTGTATAAATTGTTATCATTTGAAATTTCGCACTGTGTTTATTCTGATGTCTGCAAGGCAAAAAGCTTCTGCTATACATGTACAGTTATAGTCTTAACAGCCATCTAAATATGTTCATTAGTTATTTTGAAATTTGTGCTATAATTACACAGTCATTTTATGTTTTATTTGTCGGATATAAATGAAAATAGGCAAAAGGCTAAATGGAAAACATACGCAATATGCAACACTTCATTGTGAAGACTACAGAATGTGTCAAAAAGGGTCTTGGATATTCTGGATGATAAAAAGTTCACAAAATTTAAAAGGAAGAAAAAACGTCATTTGGAAAATCCAGTGCTCAGAATATTCATATTTATATTGCCACACCATATGCTACTTACGTTTCAAGATTGCCAATATCAAATTACAATCGCTGAGCTTGTTTCACAAAGACAGAGGAGATACTGGCTTTAGAATTCTGCTTTGCCTACTGAAACATTTCCGGTAATTATTCAGTTATATTTTCTGTTTCCAACCTCTCCCTCATCCCTGGCCAGTCTGAACTAATTGTAGTGGAATCAGCAGATTACACTCCATTTCAAGACAGACTGTAGCTTTTAACCAGGATTCATTTTTTAAGTTATGGTCGATGAACATTCTCCCATATGTTTTGTCAATACATTGTGGAGACTCTTGAGTGGTTTTTTTAATTGGAAGTTTTATTACTGGTTTTATAGCCACTGAACAATGACACAACCTGCACAATGCTCTATATTAAAAAGCAAATCAACCTTTGAATATTAATTCTGGTTTTGAAAGTTCTTAATTTCAATTTTCGTGCTTACAATTAAAACAAAAACTCTTCATAAAACATTGTAAACAGTCCCTACTTAACTTTCCCTCCTTTTTTTCTAGGCTGGCCACCATACTTACTGACAGCTCATTTGAATCAGGAGGGCATGATGGTTTCAGCTAATCATCTGATTTCTTTCTCTTTTGCTTATAAAATTATTTTTCTCTTTGTTTGTAATGATCAGGAAACTTAAGTAAAGGGTGCAGACTGAAGCGTTAGTTTGTTCAACTTATTAAATTCCTAATTTATAACAGATACTCACTCAGTAAAAGCACTGGATTTCTCCCTCCTACACAAGGCTTCCAGAATTCAAGTTAAAATGAATAAACTGTAAAGCTACAGACATGCCTCCATCAAGTTACAGTGAGTTAAAAACTCAAAACATTGAGCTACCTCTGAGTCAACTTAAGACAACACTAGATTAAAAGCCAATTTTAATACAGTAATTTATCTAATATCCAGTAACAATGGCAACATAGTGGTAAAAGAACTGGACTAGGTAATCCAGAGGTCCAGGCTATTTCTTTGGCGACACTTTCATTGCATCAAGGCAGCTGCTGATTAAATGCAATTAATTAATAGATGTAATTAATTTTTTAAAATCTGGAATTGACAGCACAATTGTATGCTGTTGGGAGAGAGCTGTCCTTAGTGTTCTCAACATTTACTCCAGACCAGTGACATTTTCATGGACAGTGAAGTTTGCTGATTACACCAATCACCCTCCCTCAGTCCATATTGATTCCTCCATATTGAACAGAACTTGAATGAATCACTGTGAATGGAAAAAGCAGAAAATGAAGTATTGGAATTTAATATCATCAAGCTTGGCTCAGTAGCACCACTACGGAACTAAGTGATTAAATCCTGGAGGACTCTTCTGCTAGACTGTTCCTGTGACAGGTGAAGGAAACAAGGGGGAAAAAGTAGTGAGACCTTGTTCTCACCAATCCAACCCCTGTCACAGATACAGTTGATTATGACAGTATCAGAAGGAGATCTGCCAACTGAAAACTAGGCTGCTATGATGCATTCTGGGCCATTAACAACAGTAGAAATGTATTCAACCACAATCTAAGTAGTCTGGCATGTCTTTTACAATCAAACCAAGTGATTAGCTCCAGTTCAAATAATGAGAACATAGGTTTAAGACAAGTGAAATGAGGACCAGAAAGGAGATGAGATTTGTTTCAAAAAAAAACTTTAACATGATTGGAAGAAATCGTGGATCAGCCTTAGATGTAACTTTCAAAAGGGAATTGGATAAAAACGCAAAGGAGAAACATTCTTTGCGTTAGGGAAAGAGCAAGGAAGTGGGACAAATTGAAAAAGACTTTAAAAGAATTAACACACGTGTGATGGGCTGAATAGCTACCTGCACTAATTGATTCTACGAGATGTGGTGGCATATGTTGAACCATCTGTGTATTTACTCACCCTTAACCAATGGGTTTTTTCTAAATTGCTGAGATACACAATCCATTTCTCATTTGTGAAGAGGCACAATATAGTAAACAAAGTTTCTGGCTAACTTTTTGTCCGATGATTGTTAAACTCATTAAAGTGAGGGATCATCAAGCATTGTGGCATAACTTAAATTGACGATGCATCAGAGATGTAGAATTTGAAATGTTAAATTTGGAAAAGGATGGAAACAATGGTCAAAAAAACTAATACTGAAACAAGATACGAGGTTAAGATTCAACTCATCAATATCATTAAGCAGAACAAAGAAACAAAACCATGGTATTGCATTAAGAACATGCAATATGGGGCGACTTCTCAAGCAAACCCTGAGTAAACTGTGACCAACTATTTCAACATATATTTGACAGTCACGTACAATTCAATAATAGGTAAAGATTTTCAAACATATTCATGAAATATTCTAAAAAGAATAATAAAACATTCAAGTGTCATATTTTACAAAAGAAGGTCTACATAGACTGGTAGATTTCTACTGTTCAATTTTAAAAGCTGAGGAAGAATCAAGCAATCATTGAATTAAGACCAGTAGGATCTATTTTGATTTCAACATTACTGAAAATTAACTTTTTGCAACATCACAGAAAATTGAAGCTTTCAATCCTAATGAAACATTCAGGAATAAGGAAATACCATAAGAATTCTATGATTCTGTGAAGAGGACCTATTTTTTCAATCATTATCCCATTCCCTCATCTCTTTATTATCTTCATCACCCAATAGGAATATGGTCATTAAGTTTACATTCAACAATTTTACAGTGACATCTTTGCCTCAGTCTTCAATAAAAAGCATATTATGTTCAAATTGCACACAACGCTTCACAAGGAAGCGGGGAACAATAGCCACTTACATTTTGCCGTTCACAGAGTTGATGTAGATAGGCCCTGCCTCCGACAATCACTATCTGGGCATTCCGTGGATTGCTCAGATAAGCATCTAGTTGTCGCTGCCTTGAGCGATACCAGCAAATGTAGAAGAAGATTTTGACAATAATAAATATAATCACTATTCTGTTGGAATGAAAGAAAATTCATTAGGCCATGAAATATTTCTTTCATTAGTAAATACCCAACCCTCTAGCAAAACAGTTGAATTAATAGCCTTATAAATATAAAAGTAAGCTAAAATACGCATTACAGAATGCACTGGCCTCTTTTACATGCCACTGCATTACATCATTAGCTGCCTACAAAGAAATTAAATATTTCACTACTTTGCAATTTATTAGCTGTTCATGGTAGCACTCTTGCCTCAGAGTCAGAAGATTGTGGATTCAAGTTCCACTCCAGGATTTTGAGTACAATATTTATGATTACGCTTCAGAGCAGTACTGAGAGTGTGCTGCACAGTCAGAGGTATCATCTTTCAGATGTGATGTTAAAAAATGGCTGAGGTCGAAATAAAAGATTCCATAGTACTATTTTGCAAAAGAGCAAGGTCAAGACATATCCCTCAGTAAACATTACAAAAACATACACAGTTACATTATTACTTGTGGCATCTGTGGGATCTTATGCACAAATTGAATACCATCTTAAGTTACATTAGTGATAGGCTGCAAAGTAGTTTAGTACATTGAGATAGAAAAATGTGCTACATAAGTTAGTTTATGGTAATTCATTAAAACAGGTTCCATATCCTTACAACAGAGCTTGCAAAATGGGCAAATGGGAAGCAATTATAACTTGTGACCAATACTGTTCCCAAGGACCAAGCCAAGATGATGTTATAGAACTTGCAGATTTGAATCAACTATTTAAACTCACTTTATAAGTTACATATATAGCAAGCACTCAGGTGCTTAAGTGAAGCATGCTTTGTTATTAGAAAACTAGCTCTACAGGTATTTTCAAAGCTGAAAAAATGTAGATGCTGATCTTTTTATAAGCAGCACACTGGCATCCTTAAAATGAAAGTAAAAAAGGAACTGTAATTAAATTTTTAGCTCACCAAGAGTGGGAATGACAAGAGCAAAGATATGCAGCATTATCAGAGCAATGCTTATTAAAAACTAACAGCAATGGTGGTGAGGCAGGATCCTCAGGATGGATAAAATGATAGCTAACAGCAGTTTTTTCTCAGGAGATAAATACTTATAAAAAAAAAAGAAAATGACAACAATAATGAGCTCATTTTCAAGGTGTACCAAGATTAATGTGGAAGCAGTGAAGTGAACATCACAAAATTATGATCAAAAGTATCCCATATCTCCACAAGACCTTTATTCAAAAATTAAATGGGAGTTTGGGTGTAGCCTAAAACATTGAATCACTGCAGTGAGAAAAAGTGTGAAGTGAGTGACAGTTTATTGTAATTGTAATTATTGCTTATGCCAACATTGCCATATTTTAAAATAGTACTTACATATACCAATAGAGTTCCATTGTATATCATATGGGAAGATTTCTCATTACCACAGGGAGAATCTAGAAACTGTAAAGTCAGAGCAGAGAAAATTGTTCAGAAAATTATCTCTAAACATTCATTACCAAAAACAGTACTGATAATAGGTCTTATTTAAGTTCACAAGATACATTTCTGTAGCGTTTGCACATGATCCTGTCCTTTATCACTTACTCTGTAAACATAACATCACAAGTCTGCCTCAACAATCAACTGCAAGGGCTACATTTATATTATTTGGAGATACAAACTTGAAATTGGAAGTTTGGAGTTTTTTTTAAACTCACAGGAAAATCAGAACTGTATGGTTGTCACTTAACAGTTACACAAGAACAAGTAATGTTTCAAAAAGCTGGATTTTGTATTTTGACAGACACATTAAGCCCAAATATACCCGGGCCAAAAAATGTGCCCAGCAACAGCTTTTGGATTTGCTTCATGTTAGTTTGAGGGATGGCCTGAGGGCAGTTGCATTCAAATCTCCAGATGACTATAAACCAGCTGGATTGTGCGTGGGGGAAAGCCAGCATTAAAAGCCTTAGAAAAGAAGAATTTCTAACTCAGGAAAACTCGAGGTCCAAATGAACGGCTACAAAAATGATTATCGTCAGACTTGACAACCCCGGATATCATCGCTAAACACCAAAAGGACTGTGAAAGTTACCTCATTCTACCTTTGTGGAACCTACAATCTTATGAATCTTGATCCACAGAACTTTCTCCTTTCTGTCGAGGTTTTGCACTCACACTATTTCAGCACAACTGTTTGCCTTATTTGTGAATGAATTTAGCATGTTTGGAAGTAAAGGGGGCATAGTTTAAGTTTACATTTAGTAATTAACAATACATTTTACCATGTATTTATTATAACAAACTTATCATTTAACCAATGTTTATATTATTGTTATTGATGAAACCTGGTCTGAACTTCTTTCATCTTAGACAGTGGTCACAGTCAAACAAATTGACCATATTAGTGATTAAAATCAGTAATTTAAACCTTTGTGAAGGCCCACACAATAGTGGGGCTTGATTCACAAAACTACTTATCTAGAGTCAATGAAGTGCAGTGCAACTGTGTACTTTAGGCAAGAACTACGGGTGCTGCAAACATTCCCTCCACTGGCACAAAGAGCATGCTCACATGAAGGGGAATTCATTCAGAAGCAGCATAAAGCAGTCTAAAAATATGGTGTTATCAGAAGGAAGAAGAATCCATGACTCAGTGGTCTGAATTATATCCTGCATTGAGCACAAGTGCTGAGGGTCAATTCAAGGCCTTTGAAAGCTGGATAGCGAAATGAACCTGGAGAAGTAGGTGGATCATTTCTTCTTCAGTGATGGCAATGGGCCTCAGCAACAGCTTTGGTCCCAATACGGGACCCTCCCAGGGCAGCATGATGAGCTAAGTGAAGCAGTGGCTAGAGATTTACTGTGCAAACAATGCTGTGGAGAAGCTCCACATCTTCAACTCCAGCCTTCCCGAAACCCACATCTCCAGCCTTTGTTTTGCCCTTGCCTCCATTTTCTCTCCTCGTGCAGATGCTTCCTGAGGTCCGGACAGCTGATGGGCCTCTACCCACATGCAAGAGACATTTCGACATGATAGTTATTCACTGTTTGACAAGATCACTGAGCGTGCTCTCATCCTGTGTAGCCAAGTAACCCGTTAACAGTCACCATTTGATTCACATCAAGAGTGGCTATTTGGACAATATAAAGGCCAAATCAATATCCATGTTTGCTCCACAGCTGTGATGATGTCCCAAGCCATGTATTCCGTGCAGAACCCAAGCTGAGCATCGCTAAGCAGATTAATGCTCAGTATGTGCCACTTAATGGTACTGTCAATGATACCTTGCACCGACTTCCTGATTTCCCAAAGCCTGCCCACTACCCATAATACATGCAAACAGTGTGATGGAATACTTTTCACTTGCTTGCTTAATATAACTTCAACAGCACCCAAGTAGCTCAATACCATCCATAACAAAGCAATCACTTAATTGGCACCCTATTCACCTTTAGCATTCAAAATGTATCAATTGGGACATTTGGGATGATAATAAATCACTAAAGTGTGACACATAATACCCTAAGCTGATGCATAAATTGTTTACTGGTGCTACCTTACCTGGGTGAAGATCTGTGGATTTAAGTTAAGAGAGATAAGTTCTTGTAGAATGGATGATCCTACAAAGTGACTGACATGTCAAAAAAATGTCAAAGGAGAGGGAATGAAGTGATTTCATTAAGACGACCAATCAGAAATTGGGCAACACTACCTAGCCAACCTAATGTTTGTTCAATAAGTCAATGCTTAATAAGCCAAATTAGAGTTCATTATAGCTTTGATCTTGCACAGGGTAGTGGTTAGCAAGTGTTAATAAATGGTGATTCTTAGTGATTAGTGTACAAAGGGGGAGGAAGACAGAAGGAGAACTTCAGTCAACAGACGAAGGGACCTGTATCCAGTCAACCAGCTTTGCGAACTGGCATC
The DNA here is from genome assembly GCF_021869965.1 of Rhincodon typus. Taxonomy (NCBI): domain Eukaryota; kingdom Metazoa; phylum Chordata; class Chondrichthyes; order Orectolobiformes; family Rhincodontidae; genus Rhincodon; species Rhincodon typus. Next base: position 128,081,473 of record NC_063333.1, read on the forward strand.
ATGAAGTGGATCAACTGAAAATCCACTTTTAAAAAAAAAATTAAGTATCATTTCTTTTGTATTTACCATAAACTTAATAAATTGTAAAACTTGTGAAACATGCTTGTTCATGGAATGGGTCTTGTAACTAATCAAGACTTGTAAACTGTAGATTGTCTCACTCAAACTTGGTCCAGAATTGTAATTAACTTTTATTTAAGACTGAAATCAAACCAAAACCTTAAATCTTACATTAGTGCAAAGTGGACAGTCATGAGCAATGTGGGGCTCTTTAAAAATTAATACTGGCAATACTGTCAACGAACAAAGAACTGGCAAAGACTGCATCAGTATTCAGAGCAGATGAAGAAGTCAGAACGCCAGACATATTAAGAAATGAATATCAAGTCAGAGACTGGGAGTCACCAAAATTAACATCAGCGGAATAATGGTAACCAAAAAATTAAATAGTAATTAGTGGTAATCCCTCTCTATCCAAGGGTTTCTACCTAGGGTTTAAAAGGAAATAGGTAGGCATATTTGCGATACCTAACCACAACATTAGAAACACTCTCTGCTGAAGAACCATTCCTCTAGGACAGTAGATTGTGCATGTCATTCCAGTTAAGAACGATGAGAGAGGGAAACCAGGGAATTATAGACCAGTCAGCCTAAGATCTGTTGTCATGGAATTGTTGGAGTGTATGAGTGTTGGAATGAACTACTGAGTGATGGAACACCTTGATAGTTTTCACTTGATTGTTCATGGATTTGTAAACAGGAGCTCAAGCTACAGGAACCTATTGAATTGAATTGAATTTTTTTAAAGAAGGTAGCAAAAGTAGCAGATAGGCAGATGTCCATGGGTGTTGTTTGTATCAATTACAAGAAGGGATTTAGTAAAGTCTCTTGCCGGAGACCATTAAATAAAGCTTATGAAATTGAATACAATTACTGATCTTCTTAGGAAATTGATTGAGTGATAGCAGTCAGGAATATTGGACTGGAACTTTGATTGGAAAGATGTATTAATGATGCCGTTTAAGGAACAGATTGCTGGAGCTTCAGCTATTCACAGTCTTTATTAATTACTGAGATTATGGAAAAGAACGCTACATTTCCTAACTTGATGATGACTCAAAGGCGGGTAGCACAGCAAGCAGTACAGGTGGAGGCATAAAGGCAAAAGGCGAGATTGACAAATTAAGTGGATGGGAAGAACTATACAAATGGATTTCAATGTTGGGAAATAGGAGGCCTGCAAAAGGAATGAACAGGGAGCTTTATTAAGGTTGAAAAGCAATAAATAGTTGAATTTGAGGAAACTTCAGGGGTCCAGGTACACACACTGGTAAAATTTCACAAACAGATGTAGGATATCAAAAAAGCCAATAGAATGCTGGTCTTTATTTATATTTAGAGGATTAGATTACTCCAAAATAAAGGTCACAGACCTGATCTTCAGCTCTACAAACTCCTGGTTAGACCACATTAATAGTGGCGGAAGTAATTTGAGTTCTATACAAAGTCAAGGGTACACTGGCATTTGGTTGACCAGAGTACAGGTTTAACAGAATGATACCAATGGACACAAAAGGATTAAGCTACAAGGAGAAATTAGAAAAACAGAAGTTATATACCCTACAAGTCAAAAGGTTGTGGGGTGCTTTGATCAAAATTCTCAAGATGTTAAGGGGAAAAACAAAGTTAATTGAGAAATTATTTCTGCAGGTTGGGGAGACAAGGACTTGGGACAATATTTAAAAATGATGAACTAAACATTTCAACGTCAAAGTCAAGAAAGACTACTGCATGCAAGGAATGCAGGCCTAGAACTCATTTCTGACCAGCAATTGATGCTAGATCTGTTTTCAATTTTAAAATCAGTAACTGAAGTTAGGTTATGAGTCAGGCATGATCTCACTGAATGAAAGAACAAACTTGAGAGGTTTAGTGCCCTACTTCTGTTCCTATGATCACAAAAAAATGAGCTGAAGTGCTTACTCCAGTTGTCTTAGTATCCCAATCCCACTTATCTTTATTCAGTGGTGCCTACAATGGGAAACAGGTTTGTGTTTGTCTGCATTGTTTCCTTGGAAGCTTTTTGATCATGAGGGATCAATCTACACTGAATCTTGTGCAAAATATCAGACAGCAACTGCTGCCTTGGAACCATAACTCATCAAGGAGTGAATATCTTCAGAATTGGGGCTGCAGTCAGGAGACCAGGAGAAAGTTGGAGGAGGAGAAAAACCTTCAAAGTATGTTGATTTTTAAACAAAGCAGTAAGCTATTCCAAATCCAAAAGGGAGGCAAAGTCTTCAGGAATTAAAACAAAATACGTTAAATTTCATGTTACAGTTTAAATTATACTGATGCTGAACAATTCAAAAAAGAAAAAGAAAGGTCACGGTAGTGTACTTTTAAAAAAATGATCAAGTGTGCACACAAGTTGAATCTCAATTGACCAGAGAGGAATCAAAAACTCAGAATTTTGTTGCAAATTTGTCACTGGCGCATATTCCAGTGAAGGATAAATTATTCACCAGCTAATTTACTGAAGCACTTAATGACATAAATCGTCCTCTTTCACAATTCTGGCTATTTTTGTTTTAGTTACAGATGATTACTGCACTTTACCAAAATACTGTAAACCTATCAGTATCATCTCACTTTTACATCAAATGCAGAACTTTCAGTACACTTTACAGGCCTTGCTACTGCACTCAACTGCCTGCAGAAAAGCAGACTCTTGTTTTTTTCTTTATATTGTCTTACACAAGAACTTTGAGTCAATTTAATAGCACTCAAGAACAGAAACAAAAGCATTCCGTTTATCAAACTTCCTTCTAATGCATGAAATGTGCACTTGGGCAAGCTGCATTTTGGAAATAATAACAATAAGAACTTGCTGCCACATGTTGTCTACTATGTGTAAACTTTTACAGTGAACAGTGATCAGATTTGCCTTGATGACGATGCTTATCAAATTAGGCCTACCAGTTGTTCCAAAAAAAAGGGTTGATGTCCAAAAGAAACTAATTTACCAACAGTAGAATCAGTTGACTAGTTGATATCTTTGCGCAAAAAGCAAACGTAAGTCTGAGCTAGAGGATGCCAGACTTGAATCGAAAATACATACAATAAACTATTAGGAAATTTAAAAGATGTCAAATCTGTTATTGACATACCACCACTGTAAATAAATCAAAATGTTTATGGGGCAACAGTAATTATTACTGCATTTTCAAGTCTTGCCAAAAAACTTGATCAAAGAGCCTCTTAAAATTGAGAGTGTTGACAGCCACATTACAGAAGTAAAATGGCCCACAATATGACTTCAGTTACCCACCAACCTCCGATTTTAAAACTGAAAATAGATCAAGCATCAATTGCTGGTGCAGAAGTGAGTTCTAGCATGCAGTTGTCTTTCTTAATTTTGGTGTCGAAATGTTAAGTTCATCATTTTTAAACATTGCCCCAAGTTCTCATCTCCCCAACCTGCAGAAAGAGTTTCTCAATTAACTTAGTTTTCTCCCCCTTAACATCTTCAGCATTTTGATCAAAGCACCCCACAACCTGCTGACCATAGAACAGACTTGACATCTTTTAAAAATTTTCTGATGTTTTGTATGTATCTTTGATACAAGCTTGGAATCCTCAAGCTCAAACTCAATTTTGCTTTTTGCACAAAGATGTCAACTAGTACAATCCTCTCATAACACCCACAATCCATTTGTTATTCAAGTCAGAGGAGCTGGAAACATAAATGTCAGAGCACAGACCACATTTACACAACAATGCTTTGCTTCATAGAATCATACAGTATAGAAGAGGTCCTTTAGGCCACTGAGTCTGTACTGCCAAAAATACACTTCTACCAGGCCCATAGCCTTGGATATTATGACATTTGAAGCATTCATCCACATAATCTTTTAAAAGATTGTGAGGTTACCTGCTGGAACTACCGTCCCAGGCAGTGCATTCCAGATACCCAGAACACTATAGGTGAAAAATGTTTTCCTCAGTACTCTCTAAACTGAATTTTACTTTAGAAATGTGCCCCCCTGTTCTCTACTTACAGTAATGGGAGCAGCTACTTTTTATTCAGCCTCTCCATGACCCTCAATCTTCTACATCTGAATAAGTCCTCCCCTCAACCTTCTCTGCTCCAATGAAAACAACCTGAGCTTATCCAACCTTTCTTTATAGTTGAAGTGTCCATCCCAGGCATCACCCTGGTGAATCTCCTCTGCAGTCCCTCCATACTCTCTTATAACAACACAGACTCTTATGTTCCAGCATGTTATGAAATACTGGCTTACAACACAACTCTACCAAATTACAGAGATAACAAGGTGTAGAGCTGGATGAACACAGCAGGCCAAGCAGCATCAGAGGAGCAGGAAAGCTGACGTTTCGGGCCTAGACCCTCCTTCAGAAAAAGGGTCTGAAGAAGGGTCTTGGCCGGAAACGTCAGCCTTCCTGCTCCTCTGATACTGCTTGGCCTGCTGTGTTCATCCAGCTCTACACCTTGTTATCTCAGATTCTCCAGCATCTGCAGTTCCTACTATCTCTACCAAATTACACTTCAGTTGTGGGAATCTACCTTTGAATGGACACATTATCTGTGTTAGTCAGATAGAATAAATTGTAATATTATAGACCTACATACGTCTTGAATCCATTCACCAATGTTACACTTCGAATTTTAATATTTTGTATTGCAGACCATCACTTAATAATATAGCTCAGGCTTTTGATGTACAGCCTGAAAAAAATCTACATTTTCTAATTTGTAAAATTGTCACATTAACCAAAAAAAAAGTTAAATGAACAACTTTCATTTTCTTATGAAATACATTGATTTACTGTGAACATGGATATCATTTTTCAAAATATTCATTCTTAGGATATGGGAATGTCTCCATCAAGATGAGACTTTATTATCCATCTTTAGAAACTGCTGATGCACCATTTTTTTGAATTGGATTTTAAACTCAGTGACAATGAAGGAACGGTGATCCATGTCCACTCCAAATGTGATTTGAATTGGAAATTGTTTTCTCTGCAAATTAAACAACTACCATCCAATGGACTATTGTTTCCCATCAATTTAGTCACTTCTCATAAAGACTCAGTAAGGACATCCATGTCTCACGAGTGAATAAAAAAATAATTACACCACCGAGGGAAGACCTCTCTTCCTAAAGCAGTGTCGTTTTCTCTAAGAACTCTTAGCATTTATCCTATATACAGACATCAAACCACACTGCAGCCACTACCTTGTCATATGCACGAATCAGACATGCTAAGCAACCATTGCTGAAGTAGGTATTCACAATGGAAAATTTGCTCAAAAAAATTGTATATATATTTTGAAAATATATAGCACTTACTGAGAAACATGAAGGATTCAGTTTACCAAAGCAAATGGTGGACTGATCCAAATTGTGTAACTAGAATCATCTGTTGGTGTAAAATTTCAAATGGATGCTAAATAAAGTAACATAGATGAGCTATGAAACACAGCAGAGAATTTAAATGTGACAAAAAAAAGCAATATTATATCACTGTGAAAGGTGTAATGTGCCTTAGGTTCCAATTGTTAGTTGCTTGATCACAGGAATTTTGAATAATTCCTTCCACTAGTTTCATGGACTAATTCAAATGTCTTGGGCTAATTGAGCTGAAATGCCACTTTTGTTCAATAAAACGGACACTAGTGTTGAAGACAAATAAAACTACAACAGTCGAAGTCTTTATTATTCTCTGCCAAAAATTGTCTTTATTCCTCTGCTGCTCTTCCACCGACTGCATCAATACATGTGGAAAAAAAGCAATGGCAAAGTGTGGAAGTGTAGAGACATCCAATTTGGATCCAAAAAAGGGATAAATTTGAAAGGCCAGTTTCTGAAAGATAAATTGGAGTTCTGTGTAGATCACTTGTTCCCAAATCTCCTTGGAGGTAACAGCTCTACATCTTGGCACTCCTGGTCCAAGAGACCCTACTCAGACCTGACAACTTAACCTACCCTAAGCATTCACGACTTATGTGACATCCTATCAATCATCCACCTGAGATGTATGAGATGATATCTAACCATGATCAGAACTTCCAAGTAAAAGTATTTTCTAAATAGTGAAAATCTAGGAGGTGAGGGGTTCAGTAGCCCAAGAACAGAAATCACTAAGGTATTGCATATGTCAAAAATAATTGGTTACTGGAGTGTTGACCTTTACCTCAAGGGGTCTGAAACTGGAAGAAAAAGCTGTACAAGTTGTGTTAATTAAAAAAAAAACAACTCATGTTATATCCTATTTAGTATTCTGTCCACTTGTGCATAACCTGCCTCAGTAAAGATATACTGATCTCTGAAGCTATACAATTCAGTGACTGACCGCCAGAGTTATCAAACTGCTCTGACTTGTTCAGCATTACTATGGGTTGGCATTATAAAGCTACACATTATTCTAGATTAACCATTGTGCAGTAAATTATTCAACTTCAATTAGCAATTGTAGCAGTTAAACATTCTAACAAGTTTATGTTAAGAATGTAAGCCTCTTGTTTTAAAGTGTCAATACCTGTTAGAAGAATAAAAATGGCCAAATGAAAGGTTTCTACTCAAATATATAAATCTGGTGGATTTATAAACAACAGTATCTTACGGGGATATTAGAATGCATTTTATAAAAAGGACAAAACAGAAGTTCATGGGTATGACACCTGAAATACGTTTCCAACTTGGCATCTATACACATTTGTAGTGCATCTGGAGCTGTTCTGGTGTTACTTTGTTGAAATTATAGATTATTTAAATTGTTGTTTGCATTGTTTCATTGTGAATTCACAAAGTCATGTTTATAGGAAGAACAAAGAGAGACGGACTAGGATGAAGAAGTGTTTACATAATGAATAATTCCATCATATACAGATTGCACTGATTTTGGAATATCACTAACTACTTGATTCTGCTAATATCAATATAAGACTCAAATTTCTTTCCTAGTCAAGAGTGCCAAGTAAAAATTCAATTTCAGAAGCAATGAAACTCACTTAATCATGTTGAAAATTTAATGAATTGAACACCCCTCCACAGTTCAGATATTCAGATCCCATGTGGGAATTATGAGTTGGTTTAGCATTTAAAAACTAAGAAATATTTTCAAAATGCAGTTATAGTCATTTAGTGGTAGAGATCATGACTGTTGCCGAAAAACACAGTTTACTGGAGCTTTGCATCTTGCACTTCACAGGACATATGGAAGAAATACAACTTGCAAGTAAAGGGAAACAAAATTTATGCAGCA
>NC_063333.1:128089265-128139265 GCF_021869965.1 Rhincodon typus
TACCCAGAGAGGAAAGGACGGTAGAAAGGACATTATCACTAAGCTTCTATAATGCATATTTATATAATAGAAGGAAATATGCCAACAAATAGACGAATCATGAATATGGTGGGGAGGCGATGGCCTAGTGGTATTATTGCTGGACTATTAATCCAGAGACCCAGATAACGTTCTGGGGACCTGGGTTTGAATCTCACCACAGCAGATGGAATTTGAATTCAATAAAATACCTGGAATTAAGAATCTAAATGATGACCGTGAATCCATTGTCGATTTTCAGAAAACCCATCTGGTTCATGAATGTCCTTTACGGAAGGAAACTGCCATCCTCACATGGTCTGGGCTACATGTGACTCCAGACCCACAGCAATGTTGACTCTGAACTGCCCTCTGGGCAATTAGGGATGGGTAATAAATGCTGCCTAGCTAGCAATGCCCTCATCCCATTAATGAATAAAAATAAATACTGAAGCCTCACAGCTGCTGTTTTATTTGCCAGCGTGAAAGACTTTTGCAGTATTCGTGCCGAGAGACAACCTTGACAATTTTGAAGGTACGATTGTCTGGTCCTCCATCAAATCAGCATGCTGTCACTTATGCCACTTTGGGCCTCAAATCGAGGACCCAGACAACCAACAGTAACGTGAGCCAATCTGCAGCACTACAGAGGGAATAACAGGCGCAGCTGGCAGGAGACTATACCCACATGCAGTACACACCATGCAGAGGATAGTTTCCTCATGTTTTCAGGCATTAGGGTTTTCTGTTAGGTTGTGATAAGCATTTGCAGAGTCTGCCAAGTAGACCTGATGGCCACAACTGACCAATGGCTGTTAAAATCATCATCACCCTCAACATAGTTCTTTTTGGATCCTTGCAGAGTTCTGCCAGAGGCACTTGTATAATTTTGGGTTATGCATAAGACAGGTGACTATTTTAACTTTTCCACCAATGATATCTGTTGAAGTGAGTAGATACTCAGATTTTCAGCTCTGGCTGGCTCCCAAAAGGGTGTCATTTGCGCATATGACAAACGAGGTACAAGGATCCCCTTAACAGTATTCAACAAGAAATGCTCTACTTAATCAATGTGCGTCTACTACAAGATGATGTTTACCCATCTGTATATGATACCAGGACAGCTGCCACATACCTTTGTACTGCAGAAGTCCCCAATTTCTTAGCACCTTGAAGTAGACTTACTAACTGACTGTTTCGAGACAAAGATACCCTTCAAAACAAGGCTGACAACTGTCAGGAACCCAACCAATAAAGAATCAGGAGCAATGCAATGATATGAACTAAATTTAGTATTATGAAAGCCATGTACTGCCCACTTTTCTTACTTAAGAAGTCGCTAGTGTGCTCATGATGAGCTTCAGATACATGAAAAAAAAATTGTAGGCATCCTTCAAACAAAAAAAAAAAAACAAGCAGAATCTCCACAATGGTTGTGGGTTTACTGCACAAGATCCAACAGCCAGGAAGGAGATTAAAAAGTAATAAGTGACAAGTAATCTGAATGATGCACTGAATTTACCTGCAATAACCCATGACTGGCAGAGAGGGTGCATAAGCAGACGCCGAATGCGAGCCCTGGCTGGGTGACAATGACTTGAAATAGGCAGCTGAAATCTCATATCCCAACAAGCCATAGTGCCATTACTTGTACCTTTTAAATAAAAAAGTTACAAAACAAATACAGAAAGCTTTACAAGCATCTCCATTTTCAATGCCCAAAATTATCACCTATTCCAAAATTAATACTTCCGACAATCATGTCTTTGACTGCAAAATAAGCCAAACAAAATTTTGCTACAAAGGCCAAATGTGTCACAGTTACATTTTACTGTTGGATCTATTTGCCCTATCCAAATGTTACTCAAAACATGCTACAGTGCAGAACAAAAACTTGACAAACAAATATGGGAAGTAATACTTACCTATACACAACCAGCATTGATGTATATCTACAGCAAAGGAAGTAGTGAGTCCAAGTCTCAAATCATGCTTTAATGTCCAGGCATTTGTTGATGATCTCAGATCCCAGCCAACTAAAGAACCATTTACAGTTGCATATGCTAAAACAGACTGTGCTCCTGCATTAAAATGATGAATATCCACCACACAGCCATCTTCTTTCAGGTCCAAAGCTCTTGGATTAAAAACATAGCAGATAAATTTGCATCAACATGAACATGAATATGAAGAGAGTTGTTAGCTTCTTACAGTAAGAGTTCTGTAAAATATCAATAAGACTGAGCAGCAGCATTGATTTTGCATCAAATTAGGTTTGGAACCAGGAATCATTCTTCCACTCTTGAGATCTTACCATACACTTATAAGCTCATCCTTCAATTCAAGGTCCCACTTTCAAAATTGAGATGTACCAAAGATGATTCAACATCACTTAGAATTGCTATCCTGTATCCAGAGTTTGAATTTAATCTGGCTCAGATTTATTGCAGTTGTCAGATAGTCATTCTGAATCATACTGTTAATTTCAAAATACCTTTTTAGCAATGAGATGAATTTAAGCACAATGAGTGTATAATTTCAATTGACAGAAATTACTCAGGAGTACAATGGCTGTGCTCAATAATGCCATCATAAGTTAGATGTTATTTTAGCACAAAATTGCTTATGAAAGTAACAATTTGATTTGAGATTAGAAGGCATTACTGAAAGACAGTTTATTCATCCCTTTCTCATTAGTTTATCAATCAACTGGCCATGGGGCAGGAAAAGTTTAAGCAGATTCACACAAATGTTAATTTGCAACTCCGAACATAAAGCATGTTACTTCAAATTTAAAATTTAAATGCGCATGATCTGAAAAATAATGAATACTACACGCGAGCTACATAGAATGAGGAAAGGAAAAATAGAACTAAGCAAGGCACTTTGATAACCAGGAAGGCTCCCATTACAGTTAGTTATTGTGCTGTTAACAAAGGAACAAGATTTAATTAGAGCAAGATGGAATCAATCAACATTGCCGAATGTTGTTTTATCATGCCTGCACCCAAAACACTTTTAAAAAGCCTGTAAATTCATACTGTTCATAATGGCAGGAAGCAGTACATGTTGAATCCATAACTATTAGGTGCATCGATTTGTCAAAGAAGGGACACATGGGCAACACAGTGGCTAGCACTGCTGCCTCAGTGCCAGGGACCTGCGCTCAATTCTAGCCTTGAATGACTGTCTGTGTGGAGACTGCATGTTCTCACCATGTCTGCATGGGTTTTCACTGGGTGCTCCGGCTTCCTACCACAGTGCAAAGCTGCGCATGTTAGGTGAATTGGCCATGTTAAATTGTCTGTAGTGTGCAGAGCTAGGTAGATTAGCTATGGGAAATGCAAGGTTACAGAATAGTAGGTAAGGGGCTGGGTGAAGGTGGAATGCTCTTCAGAGGATCGGTGCAGACTCAAAGGGATGAATGGCCTCTTTCCGCACTGTAGGGATTCTAGGATTCTAAGATTTGGCAGTTTTCCTTGGAAACTATGTGGCTACATCTAATATTGGGTGAATGTACACAGCTACTGGTTTTAGGTCATCTAGAAGACCAAGTGAAGCATTTATCAAATCTTCAAAGGCATCTTGTGAGGATCCATCTTTACAAAAATTGTTAATGCATTCGACAATGAACATTTGTACAACACAAAAGTCATTTAAGCAGTGCACTGCTCAAGGAAATAATCAAACCTTCGTACAACCATGATAAAAAAAAAGTACATTCAAGTATGCATATTCCATCATGCTTAGGAGGTTAATCATGCTAAAGCCAGAACTCAAAAATAAAAATAACAGTACTAACATCAGTACTAAATCAGCGTATTAAAAACCTAGCAATCCAATTATTTAATTGTCTGGCATACATGTTATAGGTGCAATGGTCTTCCTTTCTGTGGAGGAAAAGATAAACAAATCACCACAGAACCACAATCTGTTAAAACTTCCACCAACAGGGTTTTGGCCTTGTTAGTCTAGTACATGCATGTGTATTGAAAAATTGCAAGCATATAATTTATACCTTCACTACATTTTGGTAAATCGTGATGTTGCATGGTAAATGTTCTAAACATTTACTTGGAAGAAAAATATCTCAGTAGGATTGATTTCTATATGAAAAGAAAGGCAAATTTTTTGCCCTCTATAGTTTGTACACAAGCTGGCTGCCATGTAACAGTCCTTATGGGCAAATTGTGAAAAAAGAATTATGAAGTTGGTTAAACAGTATGAGAAAAGTGGAACATAGAATAGCAAGAGGCATACCATAGATTTCAGAGCACTCATAACTTTTAGTCAGGTGGTTTCTAAAACTGGCAACATTAAGCTCCAAAATAGATGCGTTAAATGTAGTGAGTGTTGTAAATGGTAATGGGCATAGGAACAGCTAATAGAAACAAGGAGCCATCAAGTTACCACAACTGTTTTTGAAAGCATTTTGGATAGCTTTACAAGATAATGTCACTTGAATTTTGATGAAAAGACAGAATTAGATCCATCACTGACAGAGGCACTAAAAAGCTTCAAAGTAAGATGTTGTTGTCATTTAAAGATTTTCTTCTTAAATCTTGGATAAGCAGCCTCGAATATTTGATGTTTGTGCTTGCACTACTGTATTGCTAATAGTGCGCAACAAGTAGAAAATTTTAAAACTATATAGTAACACAAGAGGAATAAAGTGGGACATAAAAATGCTGCTGGATTTCAGAAACACAACTCAATGTTTAACTGGAAGATGAAATAACAATAATAATGAGGAGGAGGAGGAGGAATGGGAATAATAACTATATTACAAAAAAAAATCCACAATGTGTCCTCCCTTTTATAAGCCAGGGATACAATCCCTAGACCAGACAACTTGTTTTTTCTTCATATGGAACAGCCCATTAAAGAATTTGCTAAGAATAATAATAACAATTCAAAAACTATTTTTCTTCTCTGAAACCAAAAAGTCCAGGGAACAATTTTATCTACTTTTATTTTCCAATAATACCATTGATTTCAGTGAATAGAAAAAGCAAACCATTTATTCATTACCAAACCTTTGAAAATACCTGAATATGATACTAACATGATAAAACTATGAACATTTTAGAGAATATGTACCTGCTCTGAAGAGAATGTATTTTAGGTGATTTTGGAGGTTTGTTGGCCTCAATTCCAAGGAGTTGGATAGTACCATTGTCTGAAGCCACAGCAAGATAATGGGAACCCTGGCAGAAGGCCAGAGTTTTAATTTTTCCTCCAATACGAGAATGTGTCAAAATTGATCTACAAATACCAATTCAACAAAAGGAAAATTACTCATAACAATTAAAGTATTAGTACTAAATAAATAAATCATACTCCGTAGAGAACTGCCTATTTGCTTTAGTTCAGAATAATGAGATAAACCCTGACTTAAATCAATCACATTTCTGAAGAAAACACCTCTTTACACAAAAAGGTGCTGGAAAGAATCTGTTGACGGTAGATCAATTAAAAAAAATTTAAAATTGAGATTAATGGATTTTCATTAGGCTGGAGTTATGCAAGCAAGATGGATCAATGGATGTTAGATACAGATCACTCATGATCAGAACAAGCTCAAGGGCTGGATGACCTTTATTATTCCTATTCAAAAATGTCGCATTGAAAACAAATCGTTTCAAAATACATGTCCTTAATTCATTCCGAATTGCTCCACGGTAGTAATACTGAAATAACAAAGTACAATTTGGCCAAACAAATTATAATACAGCTACCCACCAGAGTATTGTTAGGGAAACTAAAGAAAATCTTTTAATTGATCTCTACCCTGGTTCCAGTCAGTTTTGAAATAGCGAAACATTGGAAGTCTGATGTCTTAAATAACAGACTTAACTACATAGAAAAGTCAAACTCCTTTTGATTATATTACTATGCAATTAAATTCCATCCCCTAAATGGACAATCTTTAAAAAAAAAATTAGTATCAAACTGGCACGTCAGAATTTTTTTTTTTGAAAAGAACAGAAGAGAAACTTGCCAAGCCACAAAATATACTTATTTTGGAAAAGTCAGTCTTTCACAAAACTGAAATAAATACTATTAAGCTTACTGTAACTACCACAAAGCTGAAACTGGTTAATTATAAAGAGAATCTGCAATAGATTAAATGAAAAAGATATGACAAATTACCATAATTTGAAACAAGGTTTCCTGTACAATTCTATATTAAGCTACTTCTACATGAAATCTTAAATACTGTGAAGCAGTAATTTACAACGATACTAGTATTTTTTTTAGAACAGATGTTAATTAAAGTAGGAATAATTGTTTTCAAGTTGGTTGGAAAATAGAGTCATTCTAAAGTGAACTTTAAATAACCATTTTATGCATTCTTATCTTTATGTCCAACTTATAAATTTGATGACCATATTCCTGGTTTCTCTTTTCTCAGATTCCTCCATTTTGCTTGTAGTGCAGTTCTGGTCGATAACCAATCTCCATCTCCTCTTGTCAGTCACTCATTCATTTCTCTTCCTATCCAACTACACTTAAGCTTTCAACTCCACATCTTTCCATCTTTTCCGAGGTCTCTTTCTTTTCTGTCTGGCAGTCCCATGTCCAATCGCCTCACATTTCCTTCCCATTTCTGCATCAAGATAGCCAAAGTTTTCCAAATCACTTCGTAGCTACCTTCACCGACTCCGGTTACTAGCTCCCAATTTTTTCCTTCCTCTTTGTTCCACATATCCATCTGAGCATTTGCTTTAGTATCAGTTATTAGTACATTGTCATTGTTCTCTTCTTGCTGTTGGCCAAGTTTCTACTCAATATACGAAATGCTGCCCTAAAATCAGCCTTGTTATATAAAGAAAACTTCCAAATTTACTAGTTGGAAATTCATTTCAATTATAAAAAAATTAAAACCACATGCCCATGATTTGAGATTACAGTCAGACAGTTACACCGGAGACAACCTGTCTGCATACGCCACGCCAGGAACAGCAGCCTTCAAAGAGGATGAATGGGAGCTATCTCGTACACCATTAGCAAAGCATTCAGACAAGCATCTGGGATACTGGTGAAGACAGACCATTAAGCGTAATCACTTAAACAATGGAACTCTGGCTGTAGAAGGAATCTGTTCGGACATAATCTCATGTAAATGAGGAAACTGGAATACACTTTTCATGATCATATTAGAGTAAGCAGAAATGTGGAATAATCAGATCAGCTATGAATTTATTGAATTGCTGGAGGGGCCAAACCTAATCATCTACCTTCTCACCTTACTAATCAAGAACCTGTCTATTCTGTTTTAAACATACTCAATGACTTCGCCTCCACAGCCTTCTGTGGCAGTCAATTCTACAGATTCACCACCCTCTGGCTGAAGAAATTCTTCCTCCTCTCAGTTCTAAAGTCCTCCCTTCACTCAGAGGCTATGGCCTCAATTCTTAGTCTCCCCTATTAGTCATAGTTCTTCTAATAGCGGAAATATCTTCTCCATGTCCACTTTGTCAAGGCCTCTTAGTATTCTGTAAGTTTCAGATTCCCCCTCATTCTTCAAAACTCCATTAAGTGCAGACCCAGAGTCCTCAACTGCTCCTCATTTAACAAGCCCTTTATCCCCAAGATCATTAGTGAATACCGCCTCTGGGCCCCCAAGGGCAGCACATCCATCCTTAGATACAGGACCCAAAACTGCTCACAACATTCTAAGTATGGTCTGACCAGAGCCTTATACAGCCTCCGCAGTATAATGCTAACATTGCATTTACCTTAACTGCCAACTGAACCTATACGTTAATTTTAAGAGAATCTAGGACTCCCAAGTCCCTTTATGCTTCAGATTTCTGAAGTCTTTGCCTGGTTAGAAAGTAGCGTCATGCCTCTATTCTTCCTACCAACGTGCATAATGTCTCACCGCTCTATTCCATCAGCAACTTCTTTGTCCACTCTCCAAGCCTAAGCTTTACTGCAGCCTCTGTGCCTCTGCAACATTACCTGCCCCTTCATCTAGCCTTGCATCATCTGTAAATATAGCAACAATGCCCTCACAGTTCCTTTATCCAGATCATTAAAATGTATAACACGAGTAGCTGTGGTCCCAGCACAGACCACTGCAGACTCACCAGTTACCAGCTGCCCTCCGAAAAAAAAAACAACAAAAAAAAAACCCTTTATCCTCACTGTCTTCTGCTAGTCAGCCAATCCTCTATCCATGCCAGTCCCTTGCCAGGCTCTTATCTTATTTAGCAGCCCCTTGTGCGGCACTTTGTCTGGAAATCTAAATGGATCACATCCACTGGCTCTCCTTTGTCTAACTTGCTTGTTACCTCCTCAAAAGAATTATAACTTGATGCATGACCTCCCCTTGACAAATACATGCTGACTCAGCCCTATTATACTATGCACTTCCCTGTACTCCACAATCTCATTCTTAATAACGGACTCTAGAATGACACAGGTCTGGCTAACTGGCCTATAATTTCCAGTCTTCTGCCTCACTTCTTAAACAGGCATGTTACAATGGCCACTTTCCAGTACTCTGGGACCATCCCAGACTCTTGTGATTTCTGAAAGATCACCTATCTCCTTCAAAATCCTGGATGTAGTCCATCTGGTTTATCCACCTTCAGACCTTTCAGCTTCGCCAGCAACTTCTCCATCATGATGGCCACTACACTCACTCCTGTCCCCTCATGGTGGCTGAGAAGCAGGGCTGCGTGCAGGGCCTTGCCCAAGGCTCATCCACTACCACATACTTTCTTTTTGCCTGCTCTTTTTCTTGCATTTTTTTTCTTTACTGGAGTCTTTTGCGGTGGATTAGTTGGCAAAAATCAGCATGGCAGCTGGTGAGCTGTGTGTGTGGAACAGCAGCTCCTCAGGGCGACTGGCAGTAGTGGTGGCGTGCTCCTGGCATTCAGGACCAGTGGCGGCAATGGTCACCAAGCTCCTCCAGCTATGAGGCAGCAGCGACAGTGGGCTTTAAGATGGTGGTGCTTGCCAGGCGACATCAGAGGGTGGTGGCCGGAGCAGGACTCTTGGCGAGACAACAGCGGTTGCCTTGCCCGCCAGTAAAGCCAGGCACAATAAGTTGCAGAAGCCCAGAATGGGACTGTTGCCAAAGTGGTGGTGGAGCTAGAAAATCCTGGTTGCAAGGCAAGTGTGGGTTTGGCACATGACCAGGTATCAGCATTGGCAAGGTGGGCCCAGTGGCAAAGAGATGGCACCTAAAGAGAGTGACTAAGTTGGTATGTCCAGTGCAGGCAACAGAGAGGCGATGGAGGATTGTTGGCAGTGCAGGTGCCGTTTGTGAGCTGGCTCCGGGCTCAGAACTCTCTTTCAGCTATAGCTTTTATCCTTTTTATTCTTAAACTATTCAAAAATGACACCAGATTGTGACAGCTATTGAAGTTTTTCCACTGTATTTTACTATATTAGTGACCGTAAAACGCAAATGACAGTAAATAAATCATTCGTCATTCGTGACTTCTTGAAGTTCTGGTATGCTATTGGTGTCTTCCACTGTGAAGACTGATGCAATGACCCACCATTTCTTTGTTCCCCATTACCACCTCTGCACCTTCATTTTTTAGCAGCCCAATATCTACTCTTGCCTCTGTCTCACGTCTGGCTTCACACTAATCTTCACCACATGATATGCTTGTTCTTTTGCTTTTACGTTGTCCCTGACTTCCCTTGCCTCGTCCTCTCTTTAGTATGTTTCTTCTTCATTGTGACGAATTGCTGCTCTGCCTCCCCAGTTACCCGCAGAAACTCTTGCCATTGCTGCTCCACAGTCTTCTCTGCTCGGCTCCCCTTGCAGTCAACTCTGGCCCTCTCTTCCCTCATGTCTTTACCAGGTACCTTTACTCAATTGTAATACTATTACATCTGATTCAAGTTTCTCCCTCTCAATCTGCAAATTGTTTCATATTTTGGTCACCGCCCCCTAGGGGTTCCTTCAACTTAAGCTCCTTAATCAAGTCTATCTCATGACACATCACCAAATCCAGAACTGCATGTTCCCAAGTGGGCTTTACCACAAGCTGCTCCAGAAAAAAAGCAAACTCTCAGACATTCCATGAATTTCTTTGTTTGAGATCTGCTACCAACCTCATTTCTCTAGTCCAGCTGAAATTCCCCATGATTATATGTAAGAAAAGTGCTATTAAAAGTCTTTCATCTCCTGCAGTATTGAAGACACAGAACCATTGACCAAGTTTTTCTCATCACTCTTACTCTCTCCTCAACACATGACAAAGCTGGCAAAAGGCAGCGCCATGGCTTAAGCAACAACTTCCGAGAAGTGTTGACAGTGTGTGTTTCTGGATAAAGGGACATCCTCCTTCCAAGGGAAAAGGAACCAGAGGCAGGCTGAATCACCAAGGCAGTCTAGATGAGTGCTGCAAGAGGATAAATAATCTCTTGCAGCCTGCCACTGTCTACCAAATACTTCATGACCTTAATGAGTGAAAGTCAGCAAGCTAGTCACTGCAGAGGAATGTCACATAAGAATGGCTGTCAGGCATCTCCGGATGTACAATCTATGATTTGCATCTACCCACAAATACCACTTGCACCGGTGATGCTGTCTCCTCTTTGGCATCTGCCAGGGGTTACAATTAAAACAGAAAAAAGGAGCTACATCACACAGTTACTTGTGCACCACCACCCGACTGAACTCTAAATAGAACCAGGAAAATCTTGACATCAGAGCTTCTCACTGAAGATTTGCATGGGACAAGGACACCACCACAAAAGCTAGCTTTGGGAGGAGCACCTGATAAATATCAGACACATATCATATAAAGCTTTATTGATTTCCATCTTTAGCTATTTCACTGTACCCAGCCATCTTTTCACTCAGAACCTAATACCAGTGTTCTTATAAGTGCTGCACATCATTCAGTCATTGGCAGTCCCTCACAGATGAGAATGACTCTTCCACTCCGGGAGAATCCATAGGTGGCTGTACAGACCAACGTGGGTACCGCAGGCTCTGTTAAACTTGGGACAGAAGGTGATCGCGGCAAGGGGTAGGTGGGGCATTGGTATGGCTACATGCTCATTTCGCTGTTTTTGCCTGGCTTTGGATTTTCCCCCAATGGCAAGTCGAGGTGAGTTTTATTGTTTTAATTACTGAAAAATCTTGGTGTGGAAGAGATGGGGCCTACATACTGAAGGTCATCTGGCAACACTCTTCTGAAGTTGGTTTCATTTTACAAGAACCTTTGGGTTTGTCAATGAAAGGAAAAGTCCTCCAAAACTTGCAGCAAGCAAACTTTTCTTTTCTCGCTCAACCTTGAAAATGTAAGAAACAACCTTAAAGCAGGATCAGTTGAAAAAGATCTATGTCGTGTTGAAGTAAATTTGTGAACTTTCACAGGTCGCCAAAAATCAGTAGGCGGAAACTTACAGGGATTTGAACATTGTGGGCTATGGTGAGGAGTGTAACAGAATAGGATGACTAATGTCATGAGGTCCATCTTGATGCAAGATAGTCATATTCCATCTTTTATGCTTTTCAAAAGCAGCATGGCTAATTACAGGAAATCGAGTGACTTTGGGGAAAAACAGCCAAGCAAAGCTTTCAGGGAGACAAGAGATGGGAATTAATTTTCAATTACTGTGGAAAAGTTGTCTTTGGAAGAGACTATAGTTTTATAACATCAAATTAGCTTTGTGTTCAAACAAACAAACAAAAACAAACAGATGAAACATTCTGGAAATAATTGGCCACTTTCAGGTGACTGAATCAAACATTTTTACTAATGGCGAAACACATGCATTAGTGGGGCTCGACTATCACCATACCCCTTCCATTACATAGGATCAATCTAGTTGACATCCCTTCCTTTTCTTTGCAGCCACCTCACCTATTTATCAACGTTTTGTGTTGAACCCCCTTTTTATATTGCACCTCAATTTTATTTGTTGCCCTTTTTAAGTTGATTCCCCTTTCGAATTAAATCATGCATGCCTGCCCCATTTGGATTTGCTCAAATGAGCCAGTGTCACTGTCCCAATACCATTAACAAGTATGCGCAGTCAGCCTTCATCTCTAATACTGTAAGCTATTAATTGCGGAAGCCTGAATTCCAACTATAAGCTTTAATTGAACTGTTCAACAAGGTCAGCCTTCATCCATACCACTGTAAGCAGTTGTGCCAAAAATTTGCTTGTTTCTGCAGGAGAACTCAACAGAACTTTGGGTAAGCTGTCTACCCTGTTTGGGACCATGGTAGTTTCCAGTTCTTGGCACAAAAATTGTGCCTGTGAATGTAATTCCAGCTCACTGGGATTTTAATGCGCAAATGATGAAATGTTAATTAATACAAAAGAGGTTGGAAAAGCCAATCCACCGGAAAGTTTCCATGAACTGAATAGCAAAAGTTTAACTTGCAATCAGGAAACTGACATTTCGCCTTCCACCCATTTAAAATCTCCCATCAGCCCTTCTAAAAGACCTAGAAGATTCAGTCCCGAGAACAGGTTCCCTTTTTCTTTCTCACTCCATTCCATCAAGTATTTTTGAAATAAAAACAGTGCTAGAGAAATTCAGCAACTCTGGCAGTATCAGTGAATAGAGAAACACATTAACATTTCCAGTCTGAAGACTATTTTTCCGAAGAAGTCATATCAGAGTCAGAACATTAACTCTATCTTGCCACAGTTACTGCCAGGCCTGCTGAGTTTATCCAGCACTTACCGTTTCTATTTCAGGTTTCTTGCATCAGCAGTATTTTGCTCTTATTAGATGTTTTTAGAATCTGTCTGCTGTTTTACCAATTTGTTAACAAACAGATTTAAAAACAAAAATTCAACCTAGCATTGTCATCACGAGAAGAACAGATTAAATCACCTTAATGCCAAATATGCAGGACAACTGAATTTGCCCCAAAAGCAGCCAGGTCAAACTTCAAGAGCTGAATGTCCTTTAATTTTACGTGACTCTAAATTACTTAATTTATCTTCCTCACTCTGTAACCAAATTGTTACATGTGAATTTTGAGAGCATGTGCATGTCCGTGTGAAAGTTGGAGGGTCGTTTTAAAAATAATTTACTTATATTCCGTTAAGTACCATAAAAATATCCACTTTTAAAAATGCAAGAAAACCTGTCTTATTTTGTCTTTTATGATCACAGCATATAAACCATTAAACACTCACTATATTGATAAATCATGTCCTTTTATAAAATCTGTTGCAGTCAAACAAAAAGTGGAAAGAAAAGAGAAACCAATAGACAGCTCCTAATCGGATTACTACAGCTAGTTTTTCAACTATCTTGTAGGTTCTTCCTCTTAGTTCAGGGATAATTTTGTTATAACGCTCCATCACACTTCTAAATACTCCAACTAGGACTGACCCATAACTTAATTTCTACTCTTCCATCTTCAACCACCACTGATCCCAGGTACTTGAAATTACTCACTTTCTCAAAGTCTTTATTTATAATCTTTTGTACATTAGAAACTCAGGAGTAGGCCATTCAGCCCTTCGAGCCTGTCTTGCCTTTCAGCGAGTTGTAGCTGACTTTGGTCGACATCCCTTAATACTATTGCTTAACAAAAGTTTATCCTGAATTTAAAATTAACAACTGACCTAGCATCAACTGTTGTTTGTGGAAGAGAGAGTTCCAAAACACTACCACCCATTCCATGTATAGATGCCTTGTAACATTAAAAATTAAGGCCAGACCATTCAGGAATAAAGAGTATTTGCTCTACTCCTTTTCACTAGGCTTAATTTAATAATCCATATATTAGTTCTTTGAGCCTCCTGATCTTCATGCCCAGTGTTCCAATGCTTTTTCCAGTTCCTCAGTCATGAAACTTCCACATCACATAGCTCCATGTAATCTGCAAACATCAATGATGGCACTTGCTGTCTCATTTGCTCAGTTAGAACATCCACAACAAATCAAGAAGGGATTCAATATCAACGCTGGTGTGATCCAGCTTTGGATTCTGAGATCTCATTTGACATTGCTTCTTGCTCTTATCTGGCATTCTTGCATGTGTCCTTTACAGTATGTAGTACAAGTAATACTTTTCAGGGACTCCAGAAATTCAACTGCATTTTCAGACCTCCTAAACATCCAAGTCACAGTTCTTTTCCCGATCAAATGCATATAATCTTGATTTAAAAGACTAAAGGAGCTGCAGATGTTGGAAACCAGAAACAAAACCAAAAGAGAAATTGCTGGAAAAACTCAGCAGGTCTGGCAGCATATTCTGGAGAAGAGTCATTGGACGTAAAATGTTAACTGCTCTCTCTCCAAAGATGCTGCCAGACCTGCTCAGTTTATTCAGTAATGTGTTTTGGTTTTGTTTCTCAATATAATCTTGACGTGCAATGGTCTTCCCAATTTTTTTTATTAATCAAAACAAAACTGGCATCCAGTGGCAGTTTTCTTGTCATGAATCCAAACTGAACTTACAGATTTGTACTATCCTTCACAATCATGTCCTTGTTCACATAGTTATGCTTAAAAAAAAGCTTTGAGAATATTACATTGATACCTGGTAGTTGTTGTCTTTCCCTCCATCTTCTGACTGTCCCAAATTTTCACAGTGCCATCATTTGAGCAGGTAGCAAAAATTGAATGTTCATCAGACACCCGAATTCTGTTTACTGCTGATTTATGCTCGTGAAGATGTGCAACTAGAAGCCCTTTGGGGTGCCAGCCTAGATGGACAATGAAACTCCTTATCAGAGCATAGAAAAAAAAAAATCTCAATTCTAGGATATTGTTCCTCTCTCTCCAAGCACACAAGTATTCTGGTAATACCTACATCCTTGAGAATGCTCAATACAAATTACAAATTTAACCATATGAACTGTGATCGTTGATATGTAACATTAGACTTAACAAGTAAAAATGGATTAAAGTTGGTCAGCTGAACTCAGCATGCACACAACATTATAAATTATTAGCACAAGCTTCCAAGCTATCCCACCATTTAATAAATGATTAACCAGACCGTGGTTGAGGCAAAGACCTCTGCATCATTCAATGGAAGAATGCACAAATATTGAAGCAGATGAAGATAACAGACTGGAAAGTTGGATTAATTTTGATTTATTTTGATTTATTCTTCAAATAATCAGAACAGACACTAATAGGCAACATTTGTGTCATAAAATTCTGCAATTCAAAAGGTATAATGAATTCTTTAAAAAAAAACAGAAGCTATGTTAGTGTGATGTACGATATCCACACTTTATTTTGTGGAGATTTAAGTAACTTAATTCTGTAACTTACCCCCTCATCAACATGTATTACTACAATGCAAAACTTTTAGACAATAAAGTTCATGTTCTAATGACTATCTAGCACGTACCACATAGTGGTAATAAAACATGAAAAACTAAGCTCCAGCTATTTTTATTAAACAGTTTTCGATTTATTGATTGGAGAACAAATATTTTCTAAGAGCTTTCTGTCTGCTTTTATATTTAGAAAAAAGTCTGTAGCTAAACATGGATAACATTCCTCCATGTACGTTACAAAAGAAATATTCAAAATATATATTCAGAGATAGTAGGAACTGCCGATGCTGGAGAATCTGAGATAACAAAGGTGTAGAGCTGGACGAACACAGCAGGCCAAGCAGCAGAGACGCAGGAAAGCGAAACGTCAGTTTTCCTGCTCCTCTGATGCTGCTTGGCCTGCTGTGTTCATCCAGCTCTACACCTTGTTATTTCAAAATATATAACCCTGTTCTGGTCTCGATAGCACAAACAAACAGAACAGGGTCACGCTGCATTTTTTACCATTATTATTTAATAATGATACCTGATAGGAAGGATATATTTCCTTTCCCTTTACTCCTCAAATGCTTTCCGATCCTTCAGAGAAAGCATAAAATCATAAAACTAAATTTAGACATTAAAATTTAAACATCTAGCACTAAATGGATTAATTAACATATATCCAGCCAAATTGATAAAAGTTAAGGAAAAGGCTTTGGGGCTAGAAAGTGGAAGGCAGAGGCTGGTTTGAAGGTGGAAACCAGCAGACCCAGGTTTCCCTCGGGACCTGTCAAACTGAACAATTGATTGAAGGCTAGCCCAGTGTTAGACTCTGATGTCAAAAGACTGGAGCCAGTCAATACTGCCACAGTAAAGGGTAATGGGAGGTCAGAAGCAAATAACACCAACAGGACAGGAGTGGGTGGGTACTTGGGCATGTGTGCATGCACACGTGAGGGCACAGTTATCAGCTTCATGAAGGAGATTGAAAGTACTGACTTAGAGGAGGGAAAAAGGTCAAGAGGAATATTCAATCATGGGAATGACTGAAGCAGGTAAACTGGAAGCAAGTTAAACTGACAAGTGAAAAGGCTCTTGTATTCTGAATCTAGCAATCCTGGCTTTCCTTTATCTCCGGTTTTCCCCAAGGTCACAAAAAACTCAGTCAAGGTTAAAAATGTTGGTTAAACATGAGGGACCTGGATTTTCTTAAGCAGTAGTGAATGAAGCAATTAGAAATTTACCATCTTAACTCCTCTAAAATGACAGCAACTTCTGCAATTTAAAATGCCTTGTTAAACATGAAAACTGCTGTCAGTTTGATTAATTACCTTTGGGTGCACCGTTGGAAGTTCCAGCAGACTGCAATCAAATCAACCTAACACTACTAGCGTGAACTTCCACTTTAACTCCATTAGTTTCACTGTTAAAAACCTTGCAAAAATTTATGCCTTACTGCTGAACCACCTTTCTGGTCATAAAACACTAATTTTATAATTGTGTCATGCTAGTTGCCTCCACATGATTACAAACATCCACATACTAAGAAAATTTAAAATGTTTGTTTATATTACTTCAGCAACTTGGGGGTTTCTGTAAAATGATGATAAAAGCTACTTTTATTCTCTTCACATACCTTTGGTAAAAATTTCTGTATGATTGGCTGTTGGCTCTGTTTGATGGAGGCCTGGGAGATTCCCTTTGTTTGGTGCCAGATTTAAATTAGTTTCAGGAAAGGTGTG
The DNA here is from genome assembly GCF_021869965.1 of Rhincodon typus. Taxonomy (NCBI): domain Eukaryota; kingdom Metazoa; phylum Chordata; class Chondrichthyes; order Orectolobiformes; family Rhincodontidae; genus Rhincodon; species Rhincodon typus. Next base: position 128,106,254 of record NC_063333.1, read on the forward strand.
AAATTAATGCCAAAGACTTTATGACTGACTGTAAAAACTGGACCAATACACAAAGCCAAACACCTCCTTCAGATCGATTGGTTGCTCACACAGGAGGTCCCCGATTTACAAATGCCTGACTTACGAACCGTTGTACTACAAATACAAACGCATACAGGGATGTAATTTTAAAGACCCAACAAAAACATTTCCTGTACTTTCAAACAGCTGCTTTACATTGTCCTGTAATGTGTTCCAACTTGCGTACAAATCTACAAAACAAATGGAATTCAAAATGGAAGCAGGTCGCAACCTGGTGACTGCCTGTACTTGTCCCATCTACATTAATACCGGAAGTGGATGGGTTGGAGGTTGGATTCAGACTTTAAAATTATCTAAATCGACCCAACTTAGCCCATTTTGGGTTGGTGTTGGTGCTTTAGCTTGTAATCCACGTGATAAAAGCTTAAATACTGAAATTGCATTTCCTAATTAACAGGATAATGATTTTGATGAGCTGAAGCAATCAAACTTTAAGTGTACTAATACTAATACAAAAAAAAAACTAGCTAGTTATCACCCATAAACTTTTAATTTGCACCATGTGTAATGATCATATCCTTCAGATGTGCTAATAAATAAAGAAACCAAAGTGAAATTGATTTAACTTTAAATAACTTATTGCCTTTGTGTACCTGGTGGTGGAGGCTTGCTTTCCCATTCAGCACTTTCCATCAACTGTTTTGCCATTCGTTCAGCATTGCACTGTTCGCGTTTCTGTTGAATCAAATGTTGGAGCTCAGTTGCACACGTAGTAATGCGTCTCTGGTAAGTAGGAGGCAATACTGGGGCATTTCCTGCTTGCAGAACTGACAAGGAGGAAGTGGTCTTCCTTGTTAGTACCCCAGTCCCTTCAGACACCTTAAAAAAAAAGTGAAAATATAAAAGGGAGTTTGAATTTTTCAGCATTAAATCATTGAGTAATATTAAAATGAAAGCCAATGACGTTGTCAGACTACATAGAACAACCACATATCACAGAGAAACAGACAAGTTTGGCCCAACTTGTCCATCTTTTGCTGCAGCCAACAGACTTCCATCACAACATTCACCCTCAAGAAACATTCACTTTTTTTTGCTTTCATGACCATATCTGCAAAATTATTCAGGTACTAATCACTCTTGATGGAAAGAAATACAACACAAGTTCTGATCCTGCTTTTACACAGTTTGTTTAAAATCTTTAACACCAACTCAAAACTTATTTAACATTTGTAACATTTTCAGTGCCAGAGAGGTTGACAGGCTGTCATCGACACTTATCACATCAACAATATGGCATTTGCACTTGTGGTATGTCTATTGGGCAATTCTAGAAAATTTGGGAAAACCGGGGAGGCCAAGTGCTATAATCTGGTTTTGCAAAGCTAATAAACTTAGACATCAAAAGTTTGGACATTCACATTTAATTCTGCATCTACTTGTCTAAAGTTGCTGCAATACTTACTCATGAGTAACAGTGAACACATTTCACCTTGTTGTAATTTTAACAGCAAATTCTGGTCCAATATCAAGTGTTTTTATAGAAAAATGTTAGAAATAAGTAAAAACAGGATTGACTACAACCCTCCAGAAATGCTGCTTGTATAAGCATACTCTCCAATCGACAAAATAAGGTTCATCAAGAACTGCAACTTTTTTTCCTATTACAATTATTGATCAGCATAGATCTCAAAGTAAAAGTATGAAGACCCTTTACAGAAAAAGGGATGTCAAGTGGAAAACCTTTTCCTGTGGTCGGGTTAACTATTTTCTGTATTGCAGCTTAAATTGAAACGTTAAAGCAGATGCAGCTAGTACCTTTCTAAAGGTAACTCGTCTTTTTTTCAAAGTTTCCAATTAGTTGTCAACTAATTCTGATAATCACTATCAGCTAGCCAGTACTCTCAGGTGTGGTTCTTGCCCCATTCCAGACATGAGCAAAATATCCATGATGATACTCCAGGGAAGCACTGATGGATTGCTGCATGACCAACTTTCAAATAAAAGGCAGTGTTCATTTTTAGGTGCAGGTAGGTGAGTACAAAGGCTCCAATTCAAAAAAAAAATCACAACAATTACACTCGCAGAATAGCAAACAGGAGGCTATCCAGCTCATCAAGTATCAATCAGCTCTTTAAAGAGTAATCCAGTTATTCTCATTCCCTTGTTATTTATCCAATATATCTACATTTCATTCCAATAGATATTTATTAATTACCTTACGAACAATACTACTGAATCACATCCAACAACCTATCAGGCAAGCACTTCAAATCCTAAGCACTCGCTTCATAAGAAGATTTTCCCATGTTACTGCTGGTTCGTTCATCGACGTGGACATCAAGAATCCAATTTCTGGTACACACCAGGAGTCTCAAGCATGCAGACAGGCCATCGTCCGCTTCTCTTTCTTTTTTCCTTTTTTACTTTACATACTTAGGGTGAAGAGTTTGGGACGGCATCAGTGGTTATCTCGGCACAAACTCGTGGTGGAGGACAGTGAGCCCTGAAGTGACGTCAGCAAGGTAGGCCCAGCAACAAAGAATGGCTCCTGAGGATCAGTGACTTCATCATTGGTTAGGTCTGGTGCTGGCCCAGCAAAGCAGTGGCAGAAGGGCATCATGACAACGTCAAAGAGGTGAGCCATGGCAAGAGACTCCACCCTGGCCTGCACTAGACCTACCATTGTCAGAGACGAATTGGCCCAGCAGCAAACGCTGGCGCCTGAGGATTGGCAACTTCGACACTAATTGGGTCTTGCAAGGCAGTGCTGGTTCTCAGCCAGCTCACATGGACTTCTCTTTGAAATTTTCCTCTCATTCTTAAACTATCAAAATGGCACTGTATTGGGGTTCTGATTGAATGTTTTTCACTATTTTATTGTATTTATTACTGTAAAATACATGTGACAATAAAATCATTCATTCAAATGGACAGCTTGCTGCTCTGGGTTCTTTAATGGCCACTGCAAAGTCATCACAATGTCTGCACTGATCATGGGTCCTGTGACAGTCGTAACAGGTAAACCATGTGACCAGGTGGTAGGCAGAAGCAGGGAGGAGGCTCCAAGCAGTAGAGATGCAATCGCTAGCAGGATCCAATCAATCGGTCAGGACTGAGGAGAGCTCCTGAGGAGCTAAAGCAGCTCTGGACATTAGCTGGCAATGTGTTAAGAGTGAGAAGAGCAGCCGGAAGTGTCTCTTTATAACTAAAAGTGCTGTGACTATCTCTCAAGAAATTGGGAGATCATTGAAGTCTCAGAATCCACTTGATAACTGAAAGTGGGGACAGAATTAATTTGCAAGCAGTATTTGCAGAGAAATACTGGAATTCAGAGAAACCTTAAGGCAGTTCGGCATGAAACTGTTTGAATTGTGCCCATGAAGTAGATATTGTACTGTGGCCTCAGGAACATATAGTTCAGTTTCTTTCCCTGAGACTAAGACATGAACAGTCATTCAAGCAGACCATGACAGAGTTTCAAGCATAGATCTTCAAAGTGAAGAATTGGGATTCATTCTACAGGAAACAAATTTTTAATGAGATTTGGGGTCCAACAATGCCACTCCCATATGGGCCTGTTGCTGAGAAATCTTAACTTATTGCTCACATTAATTCTGGATATATATGTAGATTGTCTAACTTTGTTCAGTAAAATAGTTTGTTTGTTCAAAACCATGAAAGCTCGTTTTATTCTTTTAGTAAATACCTGGGATCTTAAACTTCATATGCTTTACATAAAAATGAAGTTCCTGATCCCTAATCAGATTGTAACAGCATTTGGCACGTGTCTGGAATCATAACAATGTTACTTAACAAGGCTCATGTTTAATGTGGTATTTACAATTTGACTGCTTGCTACATTCACAGCTTCCAGCGGTTTTACAGTCATTGTAACACAACCTGGTGGGATCTAGGATGGGCTAGGGCAACAATTCTCAAAATATGGGTCACTACCCTAAATGGGGTCATCGTTTAAGATTTTGGGGTTGGGAATTTGGAGACTATAACAGCTGTTGTGGAGCACAGACTCTGTCGAGAAAGTCCTGGGCCAGATCTGAAGTCCCATGATACAAGCACCTTTTTTCTCCCCACCCAGCTCAAAGGGAAGGGAGGGAAATGAACAAGTTTCACATAGGCAACCTCAGAGACATCACATTAGAAATAAGATTTCCATCAACACCAGCTAATTGCTCATTGGAAGTCTAGCTTCCCAGGCAATTTTCGCAGAGTCAGCTGCATTAAGGCTTTGTATGGTCCTGATCCACAAGTTCAGTTTATGCTGCTGCACTGACTATCTTCCCAACAGAAAATTTGGGATATGAAAATTTAAAAGTATATAATTTTTGTGTGTGTGAAGTTAGTGTGCATTTTTAATAATACACGTTGTGCTGCTATTATCCTGCTGCTTGGTTTTATTTTGACACCCACCTCCTGCTGAACAACAGAAGTCCATCTTCCTCTCCCTTCACAGCTCTCATACACTAACTTTTCACTCTATGGGTACGGTGCATCTGTGGCACTAAAATGTGATAACACACAAACTTATTCCCTCTGCATGCGCGCATAAGCGCACACATCATACATCCCACACCCACACAGGAACTGCCACTGGATATTTGAGAGATTAATATTGCTGAGGAGGAGTTTGGGATGGCTGTGAAGATGGTAAGATGCACTACCTTACCAACCTGTCCAGAAACCCGGGGCCTTACTGTTGGGGTCTCACTCTAAACCAACTGGATCTTTGGGGCTACGACTTTTTCCGGAGCCAAGAACCCACCACCTGCTTCTGTGCCAGTAAATTGAGGCGCGAAATAGGTACTTTAAAAATAAGAGATCTGCTACCAAAGGCAAAAGCTCCAAGTTGAGCCTGGGCCCCCATGCCAAAGGCTTGGGCTCTGGCACTTTGCACCTTATGCAGTTCCCATTTTCCAGGCCTTGCCAATGTTGTTATCAAATAGTAACCAGGAAATAAGTAGTCAGTCAATGCTATGCAAAGTAACAACAGAGAAAAAAAAAAGTTATTTTAAATTCAATAAAGCACCTATTAACCTGTTGCAAAGCTGGATTAGTAGTGATCATCCCTGGTGAAGACTCCGATCGTAGACTCTTTCCAGTGGTATTTTCTTGGTCAGCAGGAGCTGTAAGGACTTTAGGTTGAACAATATTTGGAGGTTCAAGAGAGCCAAACATGCTCTTCCATTCTTCATTCAAATTTGAGTCTTGTTTCACATGTCTTCTTGCTGAAATTGAATACCAGAAGACAAAATTTAAGTTTGGCTGTGTAATTAATTTCTAAAATCCTATTATTGATGAGCTATGAATAGGTGGACTTCAAACTCATAACTCATTACAACTATATCCAGATTTTTAAGTTTGATTTTGTACTTAGTTTGGCGACAATTTGATGTATTCCAATTGAGAAATGAACTTCTGATCTTAAGTCTGCTATACTCTGACTGAATTTGGGCCAGATTTTTAAGCCAGTCTGCCCATATCAAAATAAGGTCTGGCACAAGTGACCATAATTACACATTTAAAAACCCAAATCAGTCTCATTCCTCAGGATCAACCACTGCAAATGTTAAAATTCAAACAAAGAAAAATCAAAAATTGTTTAAATGGAACCTTAGCAGAATGACGCCTCAAAAGGCAAAGAACATACTTGAAAAAAAAATCAAGATATTTGCTCAATTTATTTACTAAAATTGAGCTATCCTGAAACTCAATCACATAATAATTAATGCTGGGAACTCATCCGATACCCAGGTACGTGCTGCTTTTAGGACAAACTATTTTAAAAACCCCGTAAGTTCTGCTGAAATCAAATTCTAATAAAAGGAGTATAGTGAATGTTAAGCTATATTATTCAGCACATATTTACAAGAACAGTGTTGCAGGACTTTTTATTTTATGCTCAAAGACAAAAACAAATGTACATTGATGTTGCAATTTCAAAGGTTCAATGCACTAATTAATGAATGTCTTCCATCAATGTTTTCAATAATGTAGCACAGTGGTTTACGAGTCATATATGGAGTTTTGAAACAAGTTCTCTCATCCAGGAGTGGGAGTGTCTAAGAATTACAGAACCATGGGTAGCTGCTGCAAATTTCTATGTTGAAGTGTTTTTCAACATACAGATACAGGACAAAAATGGGTCACAAACAAGAGTTCAAAAAGACACGCATCTGTATTTAGTGACTGTTTTAAGAGTCACTATATTGACTAGGCCAACAAAGATAGTGTTGAACACGGAATAGAGACAAGCCAGTTCCTGCTGGAAATTTCTAGCAATTACTAGGACAAAAGCCAACTCTATCTCTCTATAATGTTGCATCTTCAATCTGTAGGGACATTGCATTCAAGCCAGCACAAAAAGGAATAGATGACAATATGCCTACCTCAGCTAATTCTGAGCAAAGGAAACCGTCAACATACATTGTGCATGAGATGGAGCTAAAGATTCCACTTCAAAAACAGAAAAGTGCTGGAGAAATGCACCAGATCTCATAACTGTGGAGAGAAAGCAGGGTTAACATTTCAGGTCTGGTGACCCTTCTTCAGAACTTCTCTCCTCAGTTGCAGCTAGACCTGCCATGTTTTCAGCAATTTCTGTTTTTGTTTCCGATTTCTAATATCCACAATTGTTTCATTTTAAAGATTCAAGTTATCTGCTACAGAACACAACAGAATGAGACCAGGACATCAAAATCCACCATGTGAGTCAAATGGCCAAGGCACTCAGCCCCAGACTTGCAACTGAAACTGGCCTGTTTGAATTGCCTTTAGTTGTATACTTACGACTTCAATCTTTTAACACCAGAGCAAATCAACAATAAAAGCTGCTCTGGGCTTAGCTATTCATGCCTCTAGTTCTGAGTTCATGCAAAAGTATGATTTTTGGAAAAAAAAAATAAAAAACTGTACTTTGCCTGCAGACTGAGTCAATTCCCAAGTTACAACTGCTGCACCTTCAAATGCAATTCTACTACACAGAAGTTTGACAAAAAGGAGGGAGACAAATGAAAAGGAGCACCCAATGAACATGGACTTCACTGGAATGATGGAAGACATGTGATTTATATATTAATATTACTTTTAGGGTTTGGATTTCAAGACAGTGACATATGGGTGTTGATTACCTTTTGTGAAGGGTATCATTTAAACAAGACTAGGTTATCCATTTCTTTGGGAAGTGACCTATTTCCAACATGTTTCAGACAGCAGGTGATTGAATCCCTCAAGTGTTAAAGGAAAACTGTTTGTATGCTGTTGGATTACAAAAGGGCAAACATTGGAGGCCATTAACTTGCTTTCTGTTCAAATTAAACGAGGATTATCTGGTCAGAAAATACAGATATTGAAAAGTTTTTAAAAACAGCAGGCCAGAGGAGCATTGCCTCTCTTCTAGAAAGCAGTTTTTCAAAATTAGGGAACAAGTTAAATTTTTTTCTGCTGAGTTGAGTTATATTCTATAACTTACAGATCAGGAATGTTTGATTAGAAACTATTAGGTTACTGTGTATTTTGCAAGTTTTCACCATAGTTCACAGGACAAAAACTTCAGAGAATCAATTAAATAAAATTTAAAGATTTGATATTAAAAGGTCATTTTATGGTTGGTTTTCTGTAATGATAATGTCAGGAAACAGGTTGAAATTTTATTTTGCTGCACATGGAGAACTTTCCAATAGGCTTGTACATTTAGATAGTTGGATTTTATTTATTATTGTAAAAGAACTATATTGCTGTTCGGTTGTCAAAGAAAATCTACAGCCTACTCTGAATGCATCTCAGTGACTAAACTACTCATTAAAAATAACTTTTTTTTAAAAAAATCAGTCAGGCCAGGTTTAAATCTAGGATCTGATATATCCAGTAGTACCATTAGTTGGGATCTTAACACTGAAGTCTTATTCACATGAATTAATGCTAGTCTTTTAATTCATAATTATAACTTTTTCTGTGTGCATGCGTGTGTGTGCGCGCGCACAATGGAGGGTCAGGGAGAGACGGCATGAGATGGTGGGGGAGGGGTGTGTGTAAGGAGGGAGGGAACGTGCATTGATGAGGATATATGCTACGAAAATTATTCCCTGGGTTGAATGCTTCATGCTTATTGGTCTTACAACACTTTCTTTAGAGTATGTTGCACATAATTTAAAAACTGGACACCACAAATACAGAGTATGGGAAACAGACCACTGCCTTTTAAGAAAAATGAAAATGAGAAACAAAATTGAAAATCACCTGTGTTACAGATACTAGAGAAGAACAACAAATTTAGCTTCGTTCTCTCTCTTGTCCATGACTACCGGAAAGGGCAAGTTATAACTTCACCTTTTAGAAGGCTACGAGGAGCAACAAAGCAGTGACCCGTACAAAAATTACTGGTGATTAATTCGTACTTCGTGTTCTAGCTACTAAAAGTTTGGATTTCCAGGCTCCAGACATCCATTTTGTGATTTTTAGATGAACAGCACTTGCATCTTACAGCTTCCCATGAATCTTATGAGGTATGATTGCTTGGTAATTTACGTGATTAGCAATTAACAGTAGCGTTTTCTGAATGGATAAAAGCAAAGTAGTACGGTGGATGCTGGAGATTTGGAATAAAAGCAAAGTGCTGGGGAAACTCGGCAGACCTGGCAGCATCTGCGAAGAGAGCGAGAGTTTCAAATTCAATCTGACTCCATATGAATATGGGACCTTGCAGGGCAAACAAGAGAATATATCTTTAAACATATTGAATGTCTCAGTGAAAACATTTCGAAGTTTAAAATAGGAAGTGGTAACAATAGCTCAATGTTAAATGATGCACAAAAAGTGAAGTAACAGTAAAATGGGGTTGAGAGAAAGATAGAAACAAAGTGAAAAAAAACTCTACTAATGACTAAAATCTGAAGGAATCAAATTGCACTTGGGCCTCCTGGTTCAGGTTAGGGACACTACCACAGCACTACAGGCACCCTACAAGCAAACTCTTTAGCTAAGTTCTGTGACAGACCTGCTGAGTCTGACCAGATAATTTGAAATGTCCTGGCCTAACCGCCTTCAACAGTCTCAAGGATTCCCCTGTCACAGATCAGAAGCGGGATGTTCACTGATGTGCACAATGTTCAGCACCACTTGCAGCTCCTCAGACACAATAGTGATTCATGTACACATGCAGCAGGATCTCCATCAGGCTTGGGCTAAGTGGCAAGTCAACAATCATGCCACAAGTGCCAGGCAATGGTCACCTCAAACAAGAGGGAATCTAACTATCTTCAGTTGACATTCAATGGCATTACCATCATTGAACTCCCCCATTTTCAATATCCCAGGGGTTATCACTAACCAGAGATGGAACTGGACCAACTGTTTAATACTGTGTCAACAAGTCAGACCAGAAATTCTACGGTAAGTAAATCACCTCCTGTCTCCCTAAAACCCACCCATCGACAAGGCACAGGTCATCTGTGATGGAACTCTCTCCACTTGTTTCCAAGATACACAAGCAGCTCATCGCCATCCAGTGCAAAGAAACCTGTTGGATTGGCAGTCCATGCGCCAACTTCAACATTCACTTTCTTCACCACTGACACACAGGGGCAGCAGTGTGCATCAGCTACAAGATGCATGCAGGAACTCACTAAAGCTTCTTTGGCAATACTGCAAATCCATGAGCCCTACCACTTAGGACAAGGGTATCAGATACATGGGAACACCACCAGCAACTTGCCCTTCAAGTTTCACACCATCGTGACTTGAAAATATATCATCATTCTCTCCATTGTTGTTGGATCAAAATTCTGGAATCTCTCTTCCTAACAATTACACCATTCTACCAGGACAAAGAAGACACAACTGCATCACTTATTCCTCTTTACGTTTACTGTTTAAAGATATTGCATACATTGCATGATAATCTTGGTGACATGAAATAGGTGCAGAAAAACTAAACCATAATCTACTGTGTCAGAAATCAGACTAACTATCACACAAAATATCTTTGTAAGGTACTAGTGTCAAAAACCTGTGGGGTAGTAGGGCAACTCGGACAGCAACTTACAGATTTGTGTCAATTAGCTGCTTTTGTGTGCTCATTGAATGTTGCCGTCTATTTGTTTTCTAATACCAATGAGTGCTGATAACATCACTATTCTTAGTGAAAAGTCTGGGCTTTAATGTTTTGTATCATCAATACACTAGGAGACTTGATGACCACTTCAAACAGGAAAAAAAAAGGAAACCAAGGTGTTGCTCTCATTATTAGGCCTCCAAAAATTTAGGACCACAACAGTATGAATTTCAGTACAAACACTTCATCAGAGGATCCCTACAGTGTGGAAACAGGCCATTCAGCCCAATAAGTCCACACTGCCCCTTCGAAGAGCATCCCACCCAGACTCATTTCCCTACTCCTGCATTTCCCCATATCTAACCCACCTAACCTAAACATCCCTGGACACTACAAGCAATTTAGCATGGCCAATCCACCTAACCTGCACATCTTTGGACTGTGGTAGAAAACTGGAGCACCCAGAGGAAACCCACACAGACACGCGGAGAATGTGCAAACTCCACACAGACAATCACCTGAGGGTGGAACTGAACCCGGCTCCCTGGCACCGAGAGGCAGCACTGCTCACCACTGATCCACCGTGCCGCCCACTTAAATGCCCATACTTAAAATGTATCTATAGCTCATACTTTTATTTTGAAATTGAGCATCAAAATATTGCACCAGTTCTCAATACTCAACAAGAATATTCATATATTTATACTAGATTTATATTGTAATTTCATAATTTTTTTTCTGATTATAAATAAAAACATCTACCTCGTTTATCATCATTTTCTTGTTTTGTCTTGACAAGATCAATGTGTCTTCCAGGAATGCCAAGAGCAGCCAAGTCAATTACACCACTCTCTGCGCTGTCATTCATGTGACTTTGGTCCACCACATTGGCTTTGGCCTTGTTTGACTTAAGCATGAAATCCTTTAGAGCTAATAGCTTGTCTTCATCTGCTTCAGTCATTCCCTATGTTAAAACAAACAATTAATTTTTTTTTTTCATAATGTGTCCCCAGCACAGGAAACTTACGCCACCATTGAAATGGCTGCCGTTATTGATTCACATTGGTGTTGTTGTACCCACGAGGTCACACAATTAGTATGCATTCTAATGAAGGTCTGGTAAAACAGTAAAGATAAAATGCAGATACCATGTTGTTTGTTGCTTTTTTTTTGCATTGTCCTGAAACAATTTTGGTTTCACTGTAATGCAGAGTGAATATAATGTAATGGCACCCAGACAGATAATAGATGGATTCAACCTTTGGATTTGAAGCTAATCAGAGGACTCTCTAACCCTCCCACTTGAAGATGTTTTGTGGTGTAGCTGCTTTTGGAGGAAGGAAAAAACATTTGCTGGTAATCTCCTGAATTATCCTAAAAACTTTTGAAATGTTAGAAAACAGTTTTGTTTTACTGGCATCACTAATTGCAATCACTCAAATTGTACTTTTGACAGTGCTCCATTGAGCAGTGATGCTGGTCACAAATAGAGCCCAATTCTCTCACCATTCACCCCAACCCCAACACATTTATTAAGGGATTGTCTTATGAACAAAGGCTGAACAGGTTGAAGTTGGAACTTTACTCACTGGAGCTTACAGAGTCAGAGTTGATCTCATTGAAACATAAGGATTCTTAAGGGGCTTGACAGGGTAAAGGCTTGGAGGATTCTCCCATTGGGCATAGTCTCAAAATACAGTGGTGCCAATAAAAGACGGAGGATGAAGACAAATTCCCTCTCTAGATGGTTAAGTGTCTTTGGTAGTCCTTGCCACCAAGAGTTGTGAAGGCAGAGTCTTCTGTACATTTAGGGCTGAAATAGATGATTCTCCTACTGATCAAGAATCTAAGGATTATCGAAAAGGGCAGGAAGAGGCACATGAGGAATAGTGGCCCCGCCATAATCCTACTGAACGGCAGAGCAGACTCGAGGGGCCAAACGGCCTTCTCCTGTTCTTATTTCTTATGGTCTAATAAAACTTTAGGCAATCTGGGAAGCAGGTTGAAGACAGTAAGGACTGCAGAAGCTAGAAGCTATACTCAATAAATGCGGAGCTGGAAAAGCACAGCTGGTCAGGCAGCATCCGAGAAGCAGGCAAGTTAACGTTTAGGGCCGAACATGGATTTTCCTGCTCCTTGGATGCTCTGACCAGCTGTGCTTTTCCAGCTCCACATTTATTGAATCTGGGAAGCAAAGTTATTGCAGTTTTCTGAAGCACAGCCGAGGAGCTACGCACTTAAGTGCCACCATTGATAGAAGACTGAAATTACATGAAATAATTACTAATGTGGGCCCAAGGTCTTGCATTGGAAGAATAGTGTTGACCAATTCTGATTGCAGATATAATACATTGGGCTGCAGTAAAAATTAAACTAAACTGCAATACAACGTTAAAAATTTGTTAACAAAAAAACCCAAAGAACTGCAGATGCTGGAAATCAGAAACAAAAACAGAAATTACTAGAAAAAATATTAGTGACCAAACACCAATTCTGCTTTCTCACAGATGCTGCCAGACCTGTGTTTTTTCGATTATTTCTGTTTTTATTTTTATTAAAAATGTGCTAACTTGTTGATGATCAAAGTTTGAGCACCAACAGAACTATGAATAAATCCATGTCGCCAAGAGATAAGTTTTATATTGTGGTAGCATCACAATGATTTTGGACTGGAGGCTTGTGACCAGCAGCGTTCCACAGAGATAAGTGCTGGGTCCACAGTTGGTTGTCATTTATATAAAGGATTTGGAGGAGTACATAGGAAGCACAGTTGGTAAGTTTGCAGATAACACCAATACAGTAGACAGTGAGGAAGGTTACCTAAGATTACAAAAAGGGAACTTGATCAATTGGTCCAATAGGCTCAGGAGTAGCAGATGGAGTTTTAGATAAATGCGAGATGTTGCATTTTGGCAAGATAAACAAGGGCAGGACTTGCACAGTTAATGGTAGGGGCCTGGGGAGCATTGCAGAAGCGAGCGAGCTAGGGGTTCAGGTAAATAGTTCATTGAAAGTTGCATCACAGGTGGAGTGGTAAAGAGGGTGTTTGGCACACTTATCTTCATTGCTCAACCATTGACTACAGGAGTTGGGAGGTCATATGGCAGTTGTACAAAATGTTGGTGAGGCTACTTTTGGAGTACTGTGTGCAGTTCTGGTCTCCCTGCTATACAAAGGATATTTTAAATTGGAGAGGATGCAGAAAAGATTTACACGAATGTTACCGGGATTGCTGGGTTTGAGCTAAAAGGATAGGCTGGATAAATTGGCACATTTTTCCACTGGAGTGCAGGAAGCTGAGGGGTAACCTTATAGAGGCTTATAAAATCACGGAGGGGCATAGATCAGGTGAATAGGGTTGGGGAGTTCAAAACTCGAGGGCATAATTTTTAGGAGAGAGGAGAAAGATTTAAAAGGGACCTGAGGGGCAACATTTTTAACATAGTGTGGTTCATATGTGGAATGAACTGCCAGAGGAGGTGCTAGATGCAGGTACAGTTACAATATTTAAAAGATATTTGGACAGGTACATGAATAGGAAAGGTTAAGAGGGATATGGGCCAACCATAGGCAAGCTGCACTACTTTAGTTTGAGAAACTTGGTCCGCATGGATGACTTTGACTGAAGAGTCTGTTTCCATGCTCTATGACTAAGTAACAAAGCCATTGTCCCATCTGTCATGCTCTTTTGAAACATGTCATTAGCTTCCTCAGAGTAATTCTGGAACAAAGAACCCTTTTCCTTACATTAATTTAGCCAGCTCCTACTCAATGTGCTACACAGTTGCCTGGTCAACAATCTGGTGAGAAGCTATCCAGAATTTTAGACTGAAACTACAGCAAATTTTGTCATATTATATGTTCCAAGTATTCCCACTTTAGTGAAGTTCAGTTCTTCCCTCTGACAGCATTTAATTAGTCTCTTCTACCCTATACATTTCCATTGTTTTCTATTTGGCTTCTCATGTTTGATCATCTATACATCAAGATTTCCTTTTAGCCACATCTCCTTCCTTAGTAACAATGTCCAGCTTCAACTTATCCCAAGAGGATTCCAAATGAAATTTCACCCTTCATGTGTCAGATCCACCATTAATCAGAAAGATCTCCTAGGAATTCAGCTTTTCTTGAACCGCTGTTCTTACTGCATCCAGAGATCAACACTCAATGTCATACGCTGCCACAAATACACACTCAATCTTCCTTTATCATTGCTTGTTTGAATTTCTCTCATTTTTTAAATTTGCATTTTTGCTTTTCGAAAGCTGCTTACTATGCTACTATGCCATTTACTGACACGTAATCAATTCTTTTGGTTTTGAAAACTCGCGTCATCTATTCATTCCTGCTTAGAACTCTTTCATAGATCTTCTCCTTGTTCTTTTCCTCACCTTACATCTGCTTAAAATCTGTTACACCTCTACTTTTTCCCAGATCTACTGAAAGGGCATCAATCTAAAATGTTAACTCTCCACGCGTACAGAAACACTGCAGGTCTAGCTGCGTCTATATTTCTAAATTAGGCAGTGACAATTTCTTTTGTTTGTTTAGATATTCACCAAATTTACAACCGTTGTACCTCTAATCTGCACCTTCTCCACAATAACACTTAACACTGGAGACCCCCCCCCCCCCCCCAAAAGATGTGACCTCAGCCCCCTGCTGTACTCCCTCTACACCTATGACTGTGTTGGCATATTCTGATCAAATGACATCTACAATTTCGCTGACAACACCACCGTAGTGGGATGGATATCTAAAACGAGTCAAAATACAGCAGGGGGATATAGGGCTTGGTGATGTGTTGCAATGAAAACAAACAAACAAACAAGACAGACAGTCTCTCAATGTCAGCAAAACTAAAATAAAAAACTGCTCGACTTCAGAAATAAAGGAGGAGAACACACCCCCATTTACATCAATGGAACAGAGCTTGAGAGTGAAGAGCATTAAGTTCCTCAGAGCGATGATAACTGACGACCTGTCCTGCACTTCCCATGTAAATGTGACAGTCAAGAAGACACAACAACACCTCTTCTTCCTCAGGCAGCTCAGGAAATTTGGCATGTCCATAAGGTCCCTCACCAATTTTTACAGATGCATCACTGAAAGCATACTGTCCAGGTGTATAATGGCCTGCTTTCGCAACTGCTCTGCCCAGGACCATAAGAAACTACAGAAGGTGGTGTGCACAGCCCAAGCTTCCATCCACGGACTCTATTTACACAGTTTGCTGCCGCATAAAGGCAGCCAACATCATCAAAGACCCATCACACCCTGGTAATTGCCTCCTACAACCTTTTCATCAGGCAGCAGATACGGAGGCCTGAACACACACACAAGGTGGTTCAGGAACAGTTTCTTTCCAAACATTATCAGACTGTTGAATGGACTCTAGCCTCAAATAATGTAACCTGTATGCCTCGAAGTCTTCTTGGTCTGCACATCCCTTGCTTGCTGTGATCTGCCTGTACCGCTCAAAGCTTTTCACTGTATTTCGGTACACGTGACAATTAAATCAGTCAGTAATCTGGTACCTCAGGATTGGGCCTTAGGCAGACTTGAGAATTTGCCAACCACAGGAGGTCTCATGTTAACATCAGCACAGAAAATTTTAAGCATATTTAAAAAGTGCTGCTCATGATCCTTCCGCACTTTATTATCAGATTCAATTAAATTTGCTTGCTGTAAAGTAGATTGAGACAATAAACATTCTTAAGTATAGAACCGGGAAAAGGATAGCATTGTATATTGTATTTGAGCAACAAAGCAAATATTTTCACTGAAAAAGTCAAACAAATACTACTATCTACAGAAAAGGACAACTGAAATAAATGCAAATTCATACTGGGCATGCGCGGATCTGAAGAAGAGTCACCGGACCCAAAACGTTAACTCCGATTTCTCTCCACAGATGCTGCCAGATCTGCTGAGATTTTCCACCAATTTCTGTTTTTCCGGGATCCACAGATCTTGTCTATACCATGACCTCATGATCTGAAAAACCATGCTGCAGGTGCCAGATCACAGAGTATGCCAGACTACAGAGTGCTGATTAGGGATGTACACTTGCATAGAGCCAAGTACTCAAAGAATAGCTTCAGAACAGCATGGACAAGTCA
Organism: Rhincodon typus; assembly: GCF_021869965.1. NCBI lineage: Eukaryota > Metazoa > Chordata > Chondrichthyes > Orectolobiformes > Rhincodontidae > Rhincodon > Rhincodon typus. The sequence goes on from NC_063333.1 coordinate 128,122,466, forward strand.
ATTAAAGTCAATACTTTGTTAAAACATAACCGAAGATTGTATCACAAGCATATAGGTTTCGATTGCAATTAATTATTTTTCTCAATGTTTTACAGGTTATTCTAAATTTTGACTGATAGGTGAATCAATGTCAACTTGAAGTTGTAAAGAAGATTACATTTATTTATTTCTAGACAGTCTTAAGAATGATTAAAAACACTTCTAAAATCAAAAACTTAAAGGATCTTCCTTAGTTTTTACATGATACACAAGTATGCAACAATGCACAAATCTGCCATGCACCACAGATCATAATTTGTTGCAGATGCAAAATAATTTTGCTACAGAGACAAAATTTAACATTACTTCCATCCAGTCTGCCAAACTCCCTCATCAGTCTTGAACTAGTCTGAGCTTAATACATCAAGGTCTAGTAGCACAAATCAGCCACACCTCAATAAAAACCAAAAGCAGTGTGGATGCTGTAAATCAGGAACAAAAACAGAAGTTGCTGGAAAAGCTCAGAAGAGTCACCGTACACAAAATGTTGACTGATTTTTTTCCTTCACAGATGCTGCCAGACCTGCTAAGCTTTTCCAGTAACCTCTGTTTTAGCCCCACCTCAATCCTTGGCAAAAGGCACAGTGAACTTTGAATTGGGAATTCTCCAACTTTTCAAAAAATATAAAGACATAAAAGTGAAGTATTACCTGAGAAAGCAGTTTCTTTAACAGCTGTATAACAACTGGATCCTCTGGAAGTGGACATTCTGGCATTAGTCCATTGCGTACCTTCTGGCGCAAGATCAAGTGCCTGTACAAGTTTATAATGTCCTTTGATCGTAATACATAATCAAATATAGAACGGTGAACAGGTTCCTGGAGGACGCTCAGCAACACAATTTCTCTGTCTATCTGTAAAAATTTCCAAAAACAAGCAGCTTGAAACGCTAATACAATTCAACTAAAAACAGATAGTGTGAACATCTGTATTGTGAAGCAGACCACCTAGTATCATCTCTTTAAAAAAGGAAACCAAGTTGATCACCAAAGTAACTATGGGAATAGGAAGAATAAACGTGGTATTAAACTAAAACAGTGACTTTAATCAGTTTTCCTCTCCCCTATTTAAGTCACTGCATGGCCTAAAAGATAGTGTTTATTCATGCTCTTTTATGAAGCCTCAGCCTTGATTTCTTTTCAAACAGGCCATAAGTACCACTCAAAAACAAAAGTAATTCAAGTTGACAGTCAAACAGCATTTCCTTCCTTCCTGCCAGATTAGGGAGTACTGAAATTGGCTAAGAAAATTACAAAATACAAACATGAATTCCAATGCTCCCAATTAAATTCTATTCAACGTGGTGTGTGTTATGGTTACGTTACAAAAAAGTCTGAAAAACATTAACAAGAAGCAATGAAAGTATGCAGTACAGCGAATACTTCTGACACACTGTTTTAACTCTTATTACAATTATGCTGCTCTTCCTTGAGCTTTTCCTCTGCCTGATGGATGCTCTTTTCTGCCAGCTAATTTTTCTTCTGAAAAATCTTCCATCTCACTGTTGCAGCTTCAGGATAACCTGTATCCACAAAGCAGCTCTGAAAACTACTTCATTTGGACTGCTGTGACAAATTCCATCACAGCAACTGAGATAATCTGCAATGCCTTGAAACAACCTACAACATTCTTTTAAAATAAAAGAAATTTGCTCTTTCTCCTTTAAAAAAATGCCAGAACCTGCACCTTCAGTAAAAAATAATCAGCTCTCCCTCCGGTCATATCCCACCTTTGCATCAAGTTTTATTGAAATTCATCTTGTCACTAATTTTTTCCAGATGTATTGTTTATACATAAACAGGCTAACAAACAGGTGAAAACATTACCTTCTCTCAACTGGCAATAATTTAAATATAAATACGTGGGATATGACAAACAAAGATCATAACAAAACACTTATTCTACTCACTGAAGAATTCTGCATTTGTGAATGAATATTTAAGGTTCACAAGTCTCAAAATTTAACATTACTGGAGGCACATTTAAATGATTGCTTTAATTAAATGATCAAGAGCACAGGCAAGCATTTAAAATATCACTGCGCTAGTCAGTTGGAATTCAAGGCAGCCAAAACAATCTCAAGCTGAGGAAAACTGAGGCCAGGTGTTTGATCAATACCTGATATTGTTGAGGCTTTCTGCCATATATTATTTTGAATAGAATCTAATGAGGTCTGGCATCAGTCACATTTAACCAATTAATTAACTAATTAAAAATAGTAAATCACAATTACTTATAATGTACCTGTATTATTGGCTGGGAGATGAAGGGATGGAGATATGGCATCAGCTTACAGTAGACATCAGCAATATTTAGATGTTGTGCGACCACCGTTATGAACCCCACAGCTCCATAACGTATCCAGAGATTTGGGTGGCACAAAAAAGGCGCTAAAGAGAAAAAGTGCCTGTTTTTAAAAAACCTGTAACTATAGAGAAATGCAGCAATATTGTATCTTCTGCACTTCACACAAGTTACTTTAAACAATTCTAATAATATTAACAAGCCAAAGAGAGAGGTGGATAAGCCCTACAAATGTACTACACAACAACAATTGTTCAAGTTGTGACAAATTGACTCCAGAAATCAGTCCACTTTCAGTTTTCTGCCAATCTTACAAATCCTTTAAAGTATAGCCATAACACTGGAAACCAACTCCCCATTATTCTTTATGGCAACAATCTAAAACTTATGGTCATAAGTGATTTGTCACTCCAGTTTCTACCCACGACAAAGCATGTTGAAGTCAATCAACCTGAAAGGACTACATATTCTTGTCATTGAAAAATACTCATGATCTGGACCTCCTTGGACCAGTTGTTTGTGAATTATTGCCTTTATCGTTTTTGTAGGGCATTGGAAGAGAAACAAAGAAGATTACTGTGTTGAATTTTTTTTAAGATACTTGGTCTTTTTAATAAATAAAATTTATAGCTATATCTAAAGCAGCATTAGGCTTAAATTTAAAAAGGTAGTCACAATCTAGTACAGCGTTAATACAGGACAACCCGAATGCTGAAGAAACATGCTACAAACAAAGCTGAGTGATCCTGGACCCAAAGGATCAGATCAAAGCTTAGCAGATCCTAATCAAATGATTGTAGACAATTAACTAATGGGAACAGCAGGTTCCATCAACATTTGATCCTCAATGCTGGTAAAGCATTTGTTGGATCAAAAAACAAAGTAGAAGTGTTTACAGCCATCTTCAGCCAGTAAGCATACTCTCTCTTCCCAAGGGTCCCTGCCATCACAAAACCCAGTCTTCATCCAATTCAACTCACTTCACACAATAGAAAGAAATGGCTTAGCACACTGGAAACAGCAAAGTCTTTAGGAATGACAATGTCCCAGTCACAATACTGAAGATTGCTCAATGCTCAAGAACTAGTTACATCTCTGGCCAAACCATTCTAATACACAACACTTAATTGGCAACACAGAACTCAACAAATTGAAAAAGACAACACAAGCTTTGGTGTTTCCCTTGACTTTATATTTTTTGAAATTTCATGATCACTACAAGACAAAAAACTTCAACACATGCTTTTTCCCCCCCTCGAAAACAAAGCACTGACACCTACTAACCAAAGTGGATTAACGATCCAGGAATATCCCATCCTGTCCACAAAAACATCGAATCCAATTCAGCCAGTTACGGTCTATTCTCAAATATCAGCATACTGATGGACAGTGCAGTATGCAGCAACACTTACTCACCAATAACATATCACTGGTGTTCAGTTTGGGTCCTGTCCAGCCTATTCACCTTCAGGCCTCATTAAAATCTTGGCCCAAACATAGACATAGACAAACGGTCATCTGGTAGTACAGAACTTGGAGTAATGCTGAAAAAAGATACATTTTAATCAAAGATTTCTGTCTTACACTCAAGACAATGTGCAATAAATATCAATGCAAAAGAAAAACAACTGTATGAGAGAAGAATACTGACTGGATGGCAAGTGGACTCTGGTTGATAGAGGCATTGCCAAGGAGGATGGACCAGTTAGATTTCGACTGACAGTTAACTGCCAAGCTCTTTTAAATTTTAAATTAGGCAGGTTGAATCTGATTTGTCAAACGCAGTGCCATAAGGAATTAACCAAAGAATGGCTATCTATTTTGTTGCATTGTAACAGTGGGTGTATACACATTCTTCCAGTCTGCGAAGAACAGGATCTTGTGAATAAACAGTGCAAACCCAAATGACAACCCTAAATCAGATGTCAGCATAATTCTGCACACACACACGGGATTATTTCACAAATATGTAATCATGGATTTGCATCTGATGTTGAACCGTTTTGAGTTTTGCAAAAACGTGCTGATTGGGTAAGGTCAGTGCCTTGCCCGTTGTGAACAGCCAAAAATGATATGCTGTTTGATATAATTTGCCAGTCTGCATGACACATTGTCTACATACCTAGCATTACATCAGCACAAAAAAAAAGCTAGCTTCACCTGTTGCTCAAACATTTGAAATACCTGACCGGGCATTTTTCAGGATCAAAAGTGATGGCTTTGGGTCCATTCACATGTTTGTCACACAATGAGAAATGATCTAATCAGGATCCACAGGAAGGTTTTGCAACATGTTTCAGCATAAAGCTGAAAGATAGGCTTGTCCAAGATATTAGTAGAGAACCCCACCATTTTCTCAACTAAGAAAATCAAGGCAAGGGAGATTATTTGACTGCTCCATTTGAAAGGAAATTGGAGTGCAGGACGAGGCAAAATTCTTGCATGCAGTTGCAGATTCAAACATAGCAAATATATCATCTATACATCAGAAATATGCGATGGGTAGGAGATAGGGTGACACTGCACCAGAGTCAACTTGTCAATCAATTAGCACTTTTGTTTCACACAGTATACACGTAGTTTCTCCTTTACATAGAGCAATTTATAAGAATTACCAGAGTGCAAAACAAAAAGCTTCAATAAAAAAAAAAGGTCTCTTTTTCAGCAGCACTCAGGTCACAAGAAATGAATAGCAGAAGCAAGTGGGAGTGACTGCCCTTGACATCAAGCTAACATTCAACAGTGTGGCAACAAAAGATGGCATCAAGCAGACCCTCTGAGCCTGGGACTTGTCCACCCCATCGGATTTTCTTTTAGTTTCTTTTTCCCTTTTCTCTTTCACTTTTGTTTTAGTTACCTATTGCTCAAAAACACGGTCGCAGCAACGGCATCGAGTGAGTCCGACAGGGACTTGAGGCAAATTTGGATTTCAAGTGGCTTGTTCATCGACAAGGCGGTCCTAGTTCTGACTCATGGCTGCTGCTGCAGCAATGGTGCATCCCAGGGGCATCTGCCTCCAGCTCAGATTCATGGAGACAACAGAGGATGCAAGTTTGGGGCCAGTAGGAGACCCGGTGGCATTGGCAGCATCAGCAAGGTGGACCCGATGTGGACTCATGGTGGCAGCAGAGTCAGCGTCGGCATTGGTGAGGCCAAGCAAAGACTCAGCGGCAAGGGCATCAGTGGATGGCGCCAGAGTGGCGACCTTTGTTCCAGTGGAAGCAGCACAGCAAAGGGTACTCATGTCCAGCCAACAGGCCCATGGTTTCTAACAAAAACGATTATAAAAGTTGAACATGTTTTCTTTTATTTCTTTATTTTTCTGCCTATATATGCTACATTTTGGTATATTTTACTACGGTTTAAGATGGCACCGGAGAGTGGTGACACTATACAACACTTTTCACTGTACTTTGTAACAATACACACACGACCATAAATCAATCAAATCAGGCAGCATGTAACGCATAGCAAGCTAGCCTCTTGCAGCCAGAGCATCTCGGAAGAAATTAATTCGTCTCTTCAGGCAGCAAATGAATTGAAACTGCGACATCCGCCTTGTCCATCTCAGATTACGAGGTATCTTCAATGCTTGATAGAGAGGTAGAACCCGTGGGTCCCAGAACAGTCAGAAAAGCCGTCAAGTAGCCAGGCACATTTTGCTGCAGCACCGTTTACGAGTTTGCAACTTTGTTCAGGACCACTGCACCTACCCAAACTTAATGCATCACTGGACCTGACCTTGCATCAACCAAGCCTCTTACCCATGCAGGGCCATTCCGTGTCATTTGTCCAGCATTAGCATTCCTGGTGCTGTTTCACCCTCCCCCCACCAAGGTCTGGGAAGATCAGATTTAACCTGGTGCAGGGTCTTCACCTCATTTTCAACTCTGCTAGAGCTATCCCTGTAGCTGCATGATGTGTGGCCCTAAAATCCAATTGGAACCAAGACAGTTTGGTATCTAGTGAAGCTTTCAGCTGTTTCTTTCTCATTTCATCCGGTGATCTCCCCACCCTCCGCTTCCAAGCTAATAGTTCCCCAACCCTGCAGAACTCGTTTCTACCTCCTGCCAACAATCCACAAACAGGACTGTCCGGACAGACCTATTGTTTCAGCCTGCTTGTACCCCTCAGAACTCATCTCTTCCTACCTTGACTCAGTCTTCTCCTCACTGGTCCAAGCCCTACCCATGCACATCCATGATTCCTCTGATGCCTTACGCCGGTTTCAAAACTTCCAGTTTGCCGGTTCCAGCCACCTCCTCTTTACCATGGATATGTAATCCCTTTACAAGTCCATTCCCCACCAGGAGGGTCTTAGGGCTCTCCACTTCTTCCTGGAGCAAAGACCTGAACCATCCCCACCTACCACCACCCTCCTCCGCTTGGCCGAGCGTGTTGTCACCAACTTCTCTTTCAACTCCTCTCAATTTCTTCAGGTAAGAGGGGTTGCCATGGATAGCCGCATGGGCCCTAGTTATGCCTGTCTCTTCATGGGGTACGTGGAACATTCCTTGTTGCAGTCCTATTCCGGCCCCCACCCACAGCTTTTTCTCTGATACATCGATGATATCATCGGTGCTGCTTCTCTCTCATCTGGAACTGGAAACTTCATCAATTTCACCTCCAATTTCCACCCTGCCCTATCTCCGACTCCTCCCTTCCCTTCCCTTCCTTGACATTTGTTTCCATTTCTGGGGATAGACTGACCACTAACATCTACTACAAACCCACTGATTTGCACAGCTATCCGGACTACACATCCTCACACCCCAATTCTTGTAAAGACTCCATCCCATCCCATTCTTTCAGTCCCTCCATCTCCGTCACATATGTTCAGAGGAGGCCACCTTCGACAAGAGAGCCTCCGAAATGTCCACCTTCTTCCTCAACCAGGGACTCCCCACCTCCGTTGTCGACAGGGCCCTTCAACCAGGTCCAACCCAACTCCTACACTTCCACCCTCACCCCTTCTCTTCCCTCCCGCAACAGCGAAAGAGTTCCCCTTATCCTCACCTACCATCCACATCCAGAAGATCAGACACCATTTCCGCCACCTCCAGCAAAATGCCACCTTCGGACACATTTCTTCCCCTTCCACATCTTTTTGAGACTCCGCTCCACTTACCCGCCCACACACCGTAACCCTTAATTCCTTTACTGTTCAAAAATTTATCTAGCCTTGCCTTAAACACATTCAGCGAGGTAGCTTCAACCGCTTCACTGGGCAGGGAATTCCACAGATTCACAACCCTTTGGGTGAAAAAGTTCCTCCTGACTTCAGTCCTACATCTGCTTCCCTTTATTTTGAGGCTAAGCCCTCTAGTCCTAGTTTCACCTGCTAGCGGAAACAACCTCCCTGCCTCCACCTTATCTATTCCCTTCATAATCTTATATGTCCCTATCAACAACTATTCATCCTCCCAGCCTGATTTAGCAACTCCTTTGTCTGTCCAAATGTCTCTCTCTCTCTGGGCTCTATCCTATCATTTATTCCCTACCCCACCCACCTCCCTATTTTCTGCATATAAACTGACGTTTTCCCAGCCACCATCAGTTCTGAGGAAGGGTCACCGGACCCGAAACATTAACTGTGTTTTTTCCTTCACAGATGCTGCCAGACCTGCTGAGCTTTTCCAGGAACTTTGTTTTTGTTGCTATTTCTTTAAGCCTACCTTCAAAGTTTAGACTGCTCTTTCTGCCAGACCTTTGGATGATGGATGGTATGGATTTTAGGGAATACTCAAACTCCCTGCTGCTAAACAATGGCCTGTTACTTGTGACCAACACTTCCGGGAGTCTGTGTATTGCAAAAGATGCTCATAGTTTTTCAACAGTCATCCCAGTGTTTGATGAATGAACTCTATGCACTTTCAGTCACTTTGAGTGGGCAGCCACAATGACTAAGAACATTGAGTATGCAGGCCCTTTCATGGGCTCAATGTGTAGCGGAGTCCAGGATTTACCCAGACTTTCCCACGAATGCAGGTGAGCAGGTGGTGGTAATCTTTATTCTTGTTAGCACTCCAGGCACTGTCCCACAAACAGCTGTATCTACATCCAATCCTGCCCACCAGACTTAACTTCTCGCCAACATTTTCATCTTGGAAATCCCTGGATGACTCTGGAGGAGTTCAGCCATAATCTGGCAGTGACCTTTGCTCGGGACAATCACTCCTGTTCTCCATAAAAATATGCCATCCTCTACTGTGATCTGGTCTCTCCGGGTCCAAAAATGTTTCAGTTCTGGTTACGATGGCCCTTTGGCTTCCTTCGTCACTGCCAGCTGTTTCAGTTTTGTCAGGACCAGATCTTTCTGCTTGGAAGTCTGATATTTTCAGGTATGAATAGAGGAGTGTCTAGAAAATTGAAAACCATTATGGACTCTTCCAGCGGTGGACCACCTGTGGTGTATCTGCAAGTGGGAAGCAGCTCAATGCATCCGCATTTGCTATTTGGCCTCCTGTGTGGTGTTTTAAGTGCACTTATGTTAATATGTTAAATTTAATTAACACCACATGCAAAGAAATATACAAAACATTCTGTTCATTCGACAATCTCTTTGGCGATACAGAGGGGGGAGAAAAAAATCATGCCACTTGCTGTGTTTAATTCAGTTGCCAAGCTGTTTGCATTTATGACAATTTAAAAAATTACCATATTTCATAGTGAAGCTTATATTAAAACTAAGTTTCAAATCTTTATTTCTATTTCTGATTTCTAATCCATTTCCTTAAAGGGAAACTATAAACAGAGGTCAATTATTAAAACTCTAAACTTATATTTAACAAGAACAAGGTATTCAGATATAACAAATTTTATTTTCCAAATATCAAAAAGAAAAGGGAGAGGCAGATGAAATGAATTATTCAGTCAGGCTGAAATTTAAGAGAATTGCAGAATACAGGCATTGTTCAAAAGGAAATTAAATAAGCCAAATGTATAGTAATAGCAATTTATAAAAAAAAGTCAATCCAACAGTAATTATGGACTTTTGCATATCTATAGTGGTAAATAAATCTCATTGGCAAATCTATAATGCTTTCAATGTGTAACAAGTTAGTTGACAAGAATACTTCAGTAGATCTAGACCTTGACAAAGTCACGAACAATGCATTACATGTTATAACAGGTTTCCTAAAATGAGTGCGAGACCCCAAGTGAGATTGCAAGCTGAAATTTTGGGGCAATGGCTACCATTGTGACCCAACCAAGTTATAATAGCTAAGTTTCTGCTCTGGACTGCAATAGTATTTTTAAACATATTAATTATTTGAAGAAAGGAACAGTAACCAAGCTCTCAAAATTTGATCACACCACCAAATTGGGACAGGATGCTATAATCAAAAAGAAGCACAGCAGCTACAGAGGTATCTGGGATGAGTGACAGTTTGAACAAAAAGCGGTGGTATGTCTATTAAGGGACGGAAGTTGAATCAAAAGTTGGGGAAGGGCAGCAAGGAGTTCAATGCATAAATTAAATAGCCATCCATAGGGGCTTGAAGATTTTGGTGAAAAATAATGTTAAAAAAGTTCACAATGTGTGGTAGAGGTGAAAAAGGCAACGAGGATCATGGGAATTAACAGATCAAAGCATACAGCACTACTTGGACAGAATACAATTATTGATTTAAACAAACCATGTGATCTGTTCTGTCTCATTTACTTGTACATTTCTAGATAGAAATATCATAACAGATCTTTGTATTTTTTTTAAAATAACAGTACAAGTAACTAAATTGATAAAAACACCTGTACCATGACGACAGGCTACAATGGAGGTCTACATCAAAAAAAGAAAAGAATGGTGACTTAAGTGATTTTATTTAAATACATAAAATCCAAAGTTGAACAGGTAATACGGGAAGAATAATAGGATGCAGTTTGCATGTATCCAATGAAGTGAAAATAGATTAATTTTGATGAGAAAAATGGTTAAAAAGAATAATTACATACAGGATGACGGTCGCCTTAAATAATCGACCCGGGGAAAAGAATGACGGATAATTCACTTGATACACTGACAGAACTATTAAAAGGATCTGATAAAATGAAAAATTATGTTTCAGCTTTTTGTCCAGGAGATGCAAATATTTCAAATCTAATAGAGAGTGTTTTGTTCCCATGGACATCAGAAACCACAGAAGACAGAGATATGAACACATGTATTTTACTTCTATTTTTGGAAGAACATTAACCATTCCTTAAGGGCACTATAAATCAAACAGTATTAGACAAAAGTCACATTTTAAGTAACGTCAAATTGCATGCTCTGAAGTGAGTGGGTTTTTAGTATGATAAATTGCCCAGCTTTGATTATAATTTTCTGATCCTGAAACAGAAATGCTCAGATTTAAGAAAGCCCTACTTCAAAACTTATGATGGTAGGATTTGAACTCAGGACCTGTGGCTTGCAAGCCCAGTGCCATAATCTATTAAGTTACTACCGTACTTCGTGTTTCAGGAGTTCTCTAGATTACCCAGGAGATTCAGAAAAGTAATATGTAAAGTTCCTATTGAAATGAGCTACAAATTCCCCGTTAATAATTCTGAATCAAGGTTGCCAGCATATAATTGCCTTGAGAAGTCAGATAGTCTTTTCTTGGTAATTTTTTTGTTTGCCCACACGAAGCACTTGTCTCTTCACAAATTGTGCTTCTTTGTTTATTCACTAAATCAATTACTTTTTTTTAAAATGCAGATATTCTTCATATTGAAACTATGAAGTATATAGCAGTTAAATTCTAAAACTATATTTGTCCCCCAAAAATACCCAAGTTAAAATTTAACAAAAAAAAAAGCAATACAGGAAAGTTTCAAATTGCTCTTTTCTAATGTTAATAATCACCATAGTTTGTGGGTTATTCTAATGATTTCTCCTTAACTGTCTAATTGCTATTTTCCTTTGAACTTTATAAATTATTGCGATTGTTAATTATGAATTACATGCATGCCCTTACAAGAAAGGTGCACTTCACTGTTCCCAATAGTTCAGCTTTCATCTTTACACAAAAGATAATCTACCAACAAAACATTTATTTTGACATTTTCAAAATGCTTAACTGGACAACAAGGTGGCCAGTCATTCAAAAGAACTTGACACAAGAAAAGTAAAACCTTTTAAAAACAACGCAAAGTAGTGAAAGAAGTCATTTGATTAAGTACTATTACCAAATCACTTGATTAGTAAAGGCAGCACACAGATGTTAACTTGAACCTGCAAAGTGTCAAGTCATCTGATTTCATTTACAAAGTCAGGAGCACCAGAATATTATAGTGGTCCCAGTCTAGGGAGAATAAAGTCAGTCATCATTCATGCTTCCAAGTAGTACTCAGAGGACATGCATCACCCTCCCACTGCCTTCCAATCAGAGAGCATCCAACAGGAGATAACGCCTCATATTGTCTAGACCTGCTGACTAATATCTAGAGTAGTCACTTGGCTGAAGAGGTTCACCACTGCTCAAAATAATGGCATGTTTCAGTACAAAACACCGTTTTTAAACAGAGGGAAAAAAGTGTGTTTTTGCAAAAACAAAACTCACCAATGTCACTGGCAAACTCATAGATGTGAGGTTTTTGCAGAAGTCCCAACTGACACATGCAGGTCAGAGCATTGAGGGCTTTATAAATCACAAACTCTTCCGCATCACTGAGTCCTTGCTGAAGAAGAGGTTTAAGGATGGATGAGCTCTGCCATCCAACATAAGCTGCCACACCTGAAAATATAAAGACAACTTGCAAGAAAATAAAAAGCCTTTAATCTTCTAACAAAAACTTCAAAGATTCAGAAAGAGGTCAAACTCATAATGAGGTACAATTTTCTCAATACTAGGTCTCAAAGGGATCAGTTGGATTTCTTTATTGTTGGTTCATCACATCAAGTATTCACCTTTAATTAAAAACATGGAAAAGTTAAATTCAGACAATTCTACTAGTTGTATCAGCAAAGCTAAAATGGCAGAGGTTCTGCAAACCAGCAGGCATGGACATTTTATAGACAAAACATTCTTCTGCCTATCACATGAAGCAATGTGTAGCATTCACAACCAGGCTTAACTCCATTCTAAGGTTGGCTTGCCTTCATGTCCAACTGACTGGAATGTAATGCCCATCTCAAAAAGAAAATATATGCCAAGCATGATTTTAATTTGTGTCATCCACTTAATATACTCATTTGCAGAAATGACAATGTACTACACACACTTGCATAAATACACAGTCAACTTGTGACGTAAAACTGGTCAAATAAAATCAGAGCTGAGCTTCAAAGTTTACAGTCATATTGATCCGCTCCTAATGCTGTTAAGTAGATACCAGAAACTAATTTTCCAAGTAAATAATTTCGACTATAACCAATCATATTTTAAACGATTAAATATTTTTCCAAATTATGCACATTTTAATTTTTACTTACTACCAAGCTAGATTTAACTTTGAATGGAGTATATTTCAACTTTTGAATAATGTGAAAATAATCAATTTCCTTTTAAGAAAGAACTGACCAATTAATAGCAAAAGCTTTATTTCTTTCCATTCTGAAAATTAAGTTTCCAGTGTACTTTAATATTCATTTCAGTTTCAAGTAACATCCAAGCTGTTGAAACAGGTCCTATTGTACCACCTTGTGGCCAATCCCAGCATAATATCTTTCTTATTTTAGAATGAACATTCCAAATGTAAAATACATCTACAGTTCTGTTCCAAAACGAATTGCAGGATCCACATACCGTATAATTAAGTACAATTTTAAGCAGGTATACTGACTTTTGTTGAAAAAAATTAAAAATAGTAGCAATCTCTTGCCCACAAAGAGAACCCCCTCTTCATTTCTGAAAGAGGGTGCTAGCTACTAAAGAAAATAATGTTATGAGTGGAAATTTTGGCACTCTTGAGTCTCTTAAATCTTCTCTCTCACCTGAAACCTACAACCTCTAGGTTTGGATTCCCTTACCCTAGGGAGAAGGCCTTGGCTATTCACTTTATCTATGCTGCTTATGATTTTATAAGCTTCTACAAGGCCACCCCTCAACCTCCTACACTCCAGTGAAAAAAGTTCCAGCCTATCAGCCTCTCCTTATAACACAAACCCTCCAGTCTTGGTAACATCCTTTTAAATCCTTTTTGCACCCTTTCCAGTCTAACAACATCCTTCCTATAGCAGGGCAACCAGAATTACTTCCTTTTTGAATAAGGCATTGGCAGTTTTCTAACCCTTTAGGACTTTTCTAGAATTTAAGGACGTGTGGAAGATTATTACCAGTGCATCCACTATTCCTGTAGTCAATTCCTTTAAAATCCTAGGATACAATCCATCAGCTCCAGGGAGATTTATTAGCACTTAATCCATTAGTTTTTTTTTGTTGAGTTATACCACAGTACATGTCAGCTGGCTCATCCATAATCAAATTTACAGTTTGAGGAATAAACTGGTGCTACTGTAGCATCAGGTCAGAAGGAGCATGGAAAAAGAGAATTCACAAAAGCTGAAGGTCATAGTTAGCAAAAGACCAATAGCAGAATTTGCTGATTTTGTTTCCAGTAAACCTGCCCATCGAGTTTTAATACAGCACTGACAGGTATAAGACTAAAAAGTAGGCCACTGTGCCTAAGAATGACAAAGCACCAGACATAATGGGCAAAATTTCAAAAGATAAAGAAAGGTTAACTCTAACTAGATCAAGTTTGGAGAACCATATCTGAAGGAATGGAAATAGAAGGTTAATAATCCAAATTATCTCAATGTCCACTTTGGTAAAATCCTAAGAAACAGAGCATAAATTGCAGCTAGCCAAGGAAATTTTCAACACTTCAGAAATCTATTATTAACTTGGCATCCAGAATATGCTATTTCAGCATGTGTATCAAGTATATTTTTCAGAGAATAATTATCCTACATATCAAAAATTTAATGCGAATATTGCAAAATTAAATTTCATACACAAAAACTGCAACATATTTTTAAAAATCTGGCAGTATTGTTTTATTTATTAGACATTACATGGAAAGACCATATATTTATTTTATGCAGAATAAGAAAGTTTTCAGTGAGCTGATAATCATCATACTAGAAGTTACAGCATTATTTTAAGTGGGCATAATTATTTGCAATACAATATTATTGTCATATTGTTAAAAAAGGTACTGTACTTACCAACAATACTATCAAAGAAAGCACCACGAAGATGCCAGTCATTCTTATCATTCAAAAAGGTGATCATGTGCGACAAGAGAACATCATTAGCTTTTTGACGTCCAAAGAACACACAAAGCCGAGTTATACCATTCTCCATTAACGTCTGTTTCACTATATTTTCTGGGTCACTCAATAGTGTCACCACTTTTTGCTGAACCATCTCATGGAGAGCTTGCAATTCTGCAAACATTGGAGTCAGTTTAGTAATAGAACTCAACAGTTCGCTTCAAAGAACTTAAGCCAGAAACTTTAATAACTGCACTTCAAGTTGTGTAGAGAAAACAAAAAGTTTAAATTTAAAATGCAAAAGGACTACCTGAGTCATAGTTTTCATTTGGGTGCAACGTTTCCTCTGTTTCTTCACCATTTATATCACTTTCCACATTCAAATTATTTAATTGGACTATTTCTAAAAATCGGAGGGCAGTCTCAGCCAAAAGTGCTATGTTTTCTGATTAAACATAATAACGTGAATTAGTGAAAGACATTCAGTAAGCAACTTTCACTTAAACAGTGTTGGATTTCCTGTGAAATTAAGATAGTCCTTTGCTCATTTGAAATAAATATTAAACATCTAACACTCTGAAATAGTGGTTAACCATGGCTCAACACAAGAGAATGGAAAATACTGGACAGTGTTGAACATTTATATGCATGGAGTTATTTTCTTTGCTTGATTAAAAAGACCAAAATAATCCTCATTTACACTGGAAACACTAATTTATCTGAAAAATCCAGAAGTCTCACTTATATACCATAATTCCAAATTCCAACATGCTTGATGATGGCTCATTGCAACACGAAGAATGTGGCCTCTATGTAAACAGGAAGGTGGAAAAGAAGCAGGGAGTCTGTTCAAATTAAGCAGATCTGATAAGGCGAGGGAAGTGGCGGCATTGCAATTTTCTGGGCAGGGCTTCAATTCATGCTCCACAGACTCCTGCTTTATCATAATCAAGAGTGGAAACTTAGCAGGAGGGCCTTGAGTCAGTCAAAGTGGAGCTATCGGGAAATTTAGGATTTTGGTTTGGAGGCAATCCTGGAGGGCATGAATATAGGTAACAATAACCAGATGTAACAGAGAGGACAACGTAGAGCTAATAAAGAGAGTTGGGGAGTTAAGCATAGGAGGTGAAGAATGTTTCAGCTGAAGGAAGAATTAGAAATCCAAAGACAAAATTTGAGGGAAATAAAGCATACTGAAACATCTAAAGACAATTGGAATGGTACCAGAAATAAATATCAAGCATTTAAGAAAGGAAATTGTGCAGAGTACAGCCAAAGCAGGGAACATTAGTTAGACAAAATAGAAGGCACTTTATCTGAACATGCAAGAAGCCACAATGACACAGAGGAACTAGACACACAAGTAGAGGGAAATTGTTTTTGATCTAATTACCATTAAAAGACACAGTTACAAGGTGACCAAGGATGAGAAATAAGTTTGAGGTTGCATAATATAATCAAAAGAATAGACAGAAGGGTAAAAGTTGAGAAGGATAGCCCTAATAAAAGGATGATAGGAGAGGCATTGTGCAAAAAGGGTCTTTACTCAAAGTTTGGAGCTAGAATCATATGGGTGGATATTAGGATCAGCAGAGGTCAGTGACAGAAGTTTAATAGGCCCCTGAATAACAGTTATGCTATTAGAGGCAGGATAAATTAGTAACATCTCAGTAAAATGATCCACTGAGAAATAGAATTCAATTATATTATTTATGATCACTACGTAAAGTATAAAAATAACATACTCCAATTACAGATAACAAGGTGCAGAGTTGGATGAACACAGCAGATATCAGAGAGCCAGACCATTGACCTGCAATGCTAACTCTGCATCTCTCTCCACTGGTACTAATTAATCTGATTATTTCTAGCATTTTCCAAGTCTTCAGTTGATTTACAACATCACAATATTCTGCAATACAGTCTTTTAAACTATTATTTAGACCATCTGTACATAACACTTGATGACCAGTCTTGTGCTTCTGGTTCCAAGAACAATACTGGCTTTCTTTTTGCTTTTTTGTTGTTTAAACATGGAGTCACAATATTCGTATAATTGATGAAAATGTTTGAGCTACTTCTGAATTAGGGAAAAAGAACATTGTCTGCTCACACAAAAATTGAAAACAGATGAAGTGTTGCCAAAGCTTTTCATCTCATCCTCAGGAATGCCCAATTTCAATCAATCAATCACAACAATTCAAACTACAGGGGAAAGAGATGCCAATCAGTTGGCAAGCTCTTACCGTTAAAAG
>NC_063333.1:128139765-128149134 GCF_021869965.1 Rhincodon typus
GAACAGTTGAGATTTAAAGGCTCCCCAGCTTCCAGAAACTTCAAAAAAGACAAGCCTTGAAGAAACTGTTTTCAGAGAATGCATCCTTGTATATGACAATATCGCTCTGGGTGAACATAATGTTATGAGCTTGACTGATTGTCGCAAGTTGGTTCTTAGTGTAGTTACTAGCACATTTGGGATTATTCAGCAAGTGGAGCTCAATTGCAGAATTGAACCCAACAACAGATATTTTACTTTGCATTTTGCAAACACAAGTTTTTTGAATCTAGTTGTACTCTGCTTGTTAGGAATAACCAATCATGCTGTCACCACTGCATTACATCAGCAATGTAATTCAACAATCATATTGCTCAATTTTGTGATAGACAAACAGGTTTTTGGACTGACTGCAGCATCATTAGTGGATCCTGTCTAGGTCCAAAGCTAGTTAAGATTTTTGATTAAATGCACACCAACCTCCTATCCTGGGTGTATTTCGAATGCATAGATGCTACATTCCCTACTTTTGAAACTTCAGCTGCAAGTAGGTATTTCCTTACAGACACCAATACATGCCATAACACGCTCAAATTCACTTTTACGATGGAAAACTCTAACACAGATATTCTGCTTCCACACAATTGTGGAATATACGTTTCAAATTCATTCCTGGTGAAACGCCAGATACATAGTCATGTTCCAATAACTGGGTGATCAGGGCAACAGTGCATTCTTTCCGTGCACACAGAACTCAGCCAGTTCGCACTTATAAAACCCAAAACAAAAACACATTGTTATAAATGATTTCATGATTAGGCAACACTTGCTGAACAATTCTGAGTGTGCAAATAACTATTTCAAATTGGTAGTTAATGTGATCAGTTGAACTCATAACATGACCCATTTTCACTTGCCAGAAAGTGACAAAGATCCACATGCTGCGGCCGGTTCTTGGCAAAGGAAAGGAACGTGTTCATTATCCACATCCTTTTTTGAATTACTTGAAGGCTTGGGAAGCTTACAGTTCTCTGGCGATTTCTCCATGATAATACATTGGTTAGTTAGTTGAACTTGGCCATTAGCATCTTTTTCTCTTGGAAAGTTGTCACACTCATTTGAAAAATTATATTGTTGCCTTTGGTCTGATGGCTGCAGACAAAAGTTTCAGCAACACGTTGCTCCGTTCAACAATATGAAATAGTTCCTTAAACCATTTTTTGTGCGTCACTTATTATTTTCACAATACCAATTAAATTGGTTTATAGAGTGTTTCTCAAGTTTTGGAATGGTAGACAAGATGTTATAGACAGCAGTTTAAAATGAAGCATTCCATACGTGAGTTCAACCAGGTGACTCAAGAATACTGGCATAACCATATTGCTTCTGGCTTTCAAGGGCACTTCCTCCTTACTTAAGGCATTTTGAACACAAAAAAAAAAAGTGTTAACATTTGTATGAACGGATGCTAGTGCATTGAGCACTTATATGAATCTGCTGTACACTAGGATACAGTCAGAATTTTCAAAGTAGAATTCTTACCTGCATATGCCAATCTAACAAGAGTTGCTTCATCCTGAGCTAAGTGGGCAATACCTGGTAAAATGTATTCAGGGTAAATGTTGACATCATTGCGTGGTACCTCTTTCACAAGAGCCAAAACTTTTGTCAGCGTTCTGACTGCTTCAGCTCGTACCCTAGGTATGAGGTCATTTGCAAAATGCAACAGATAAGGTGTTATACGATCAAGCAGAATCTCGCCACTTAGTCTGGGTGCCAAATGAAGGATCAGTTCCAAAGCAGCTAGTTTAGAATCACAGTACTTCAGTGTCTGCAAGCAAGAAGTGATAACTGATACCAAAATAATCAAACCATGATCTTTGGTTTGTCCATCATTTTTATCAGTCTGGTCTTCTCCACAAATATTTTGCAGAATGTTTTCTAGGTCTTTCCGTATTACCAGGATACGTTCATCAGCAGACTGGAAAGTCTCTTTTGCAAACTGTGCCATGTATGGCTGCAGAAAAGTGTAGAAGAGTTCTGGGAATGCTCTGCCTCTCTGCTGTTTAAGATATTCTTCTGCTGTTAAACGCATATCTGGGTCACGCTGAATCATTTGACTGACCTGCAATACGAGAAAAGCAATGATCGGATCTTAAAAAGATGATAAGCAGTCTTGGAACAATTAGCCATTGCTTAAACCTAACATTCATCACTAAACTCCAATTATAGAAAGGGCAGGGATAACAAAATGAAAATCAATAATTTTAAAAAAGTAAACTTCACAGTACCCCATAAATATTTTATTAAATATTCAAAATGTAATAACAAATTATGTGACTCTTTAGCCTTACAAGTGAAGATGGTGCTTTGATGCATGGTCAAAAGGATTACCTGATCAGTTATCCAAGTACTATAAATGAGATCCTACAGTGGTTTTCTGAGGGAAAGGCACTCCTACTATTACACTGAGTCACACAAATCTGATGATCTGTAAATAATTTCAACTAACTTGATTTCAGGCACTGCAATCAGTCTTGGCCCCTTGTAAAGAAAAGTGGAAGGGCGAAAATAAATAAATAGGCCAGGGTTCCGGACTTTTGATCTTTCGCAGAAAGCCCATTGGTGCAAGAGCGCTCTCCACAGTCAAGCGGTCCCTTAATATGCACTAACCGTGCTTATGCAAAGAATGGTCTTTTTGCAAGGAAGTCCGCCAGTGGAATTATAAATCAACAGTCAACACATTTGAGACTAAAGTCATGAAATGGCAAAATGTTGAAGTCTTGCACAAGAAATGGGATTACAAAACTTTTTAGAAGTGTAAAATAATTGAGGGTTTATATAGTTACATTAACATGCAAGCCTAATAGTACTTGTTATAATAGTGAATTATAGTACTATAATACAGTAGTAAGAGTTCAAATCCCAGTTTGGTATGCTGTAAACGTAGATTTGATAAATCTAGTCATTTATCAGCAAGCACCAGAAAAGTGACCAGAAGCCCAAGTGGTTTTTGCAAGGGAGGAAAACCATGTCCACTTTTACTCAGGTATAGTAGGAACTGCAGATGCTGGAGAATCTGAGATAACAAGGTGTACAGCTGGATGAACACAGCAGGCCAAGCAGCATCATAGGAAGGCTGACTCTGAATACCATTTGGAGATTAAAAGAAGACAAACCATTAAGTTGTCAGGACAACTGTAGATGAGTTATAAATGTCAGCATCACCCACAACCTGAAAATTAGTTATAAAAGCAATTCAAGATGAGCAGGCACAATGAAATAATCATCTCATCATTTTGAGCCACTCCTCAAAACTTCACTTGAAAAACATATTAAGCATTGGTTTTAAAAGCTGCACATTCAGCCAGATTTACTTCAGCACATCTTTGGCAAAACTAAGCATTTTGAGCTTTCTATGCTTACCAAACCTCTTATGTTCAAGTCTTCAATCTTATTCAGCACCTGCTCATGGGAAAAATGTCCATTTCTATAAGCCAGCAGTTGAGACAGATCAAACATAGGTACCCCCTCTGTGAATAGCTCTGCAATAACGCACCCTGAGATTAAAAAAGAAGTTCTAGTTACGTGTAGAACATACAAATATACACATACTTGTATTAAGACCATCGATACATTCAGATAATCAAATACTGTGTGACTAAAAATTATTTTCAATTATGAAAGTCATAATATCTAATTTTCTGACATGTGCTTCCTCCAGCTTTGATTCTTAATGCAAGTGAGTTACGAAGAAACTTATGGTATCAGCTGAAAATGTGCAATGCAATTGATTGAATAATGCACAATATGATGGAACATTTAAATCACAACAATTTCTTTAGCAAAGAGACCTTCTCAGCAATTAGATGAGCCATAATAAGTTACCAGCTGCCTCCATGCTACATAGCAAAACATTTCCAAACACTACTTGTCAGTGTAAACCAACACCTGCATTGAAAAAATACAAAGCAATTTAATGAATTCATGGCTTATTTTCCTAAACTACAAAAAAAACCAAGATCAATAACCTGTGTCCTATGGACCTCTGTAATGCTTTCCATTTATGCTGGCACTAATTAGGAAAGTAGAGGTTCTGTTTTAGGTGCAGTCAGCTACTGAGTGAAAACTGCACTAGTTTTGGGATATGGGTTCTTTCACCCCCCTCCTCAGGTTTTGGTGCAAACTCATTTACATATTAGTTCATCTAAAATCCACTTCGACCCAGCACAATTTAAAACATTGCTTTAACTGTATGCCCGTCATAATTTTACACATCTCAATCATGCTCCCTCACCAGAGTTTCCTCTGCTCCAAGGAAAACAACAGTCCATCCAATCTTTTTTCGTAACGAACTATCCAATACAGGCAACATCCTGACAAATTATTTGATTTGATTTATAATTGTCACATATACCCAAGTACAGTGGAAAGTTTTGTTTTACATGCAGTATAGGCAGATCATTGTAAACAAGGACATACAGATCATACGGTACTTACAGCGAGGCATAAAGTTACAGCTGCATAGGAGATGCACAAAGCAAGATCGAAGTTAGCAGGATGAACATTATTTGAAGTTATGGCATTTTAATAACAGCAGGCGAGAACAACAGAAGTTGCTGGAAAAGCTCAGTAGGTCTGGCAGCATCTGCGAAGAAAAAAATCAGAGTTAAAGTTTCAGGTCCGGTCCACGGCAGACTGTTAAACACCAGACCTGAAACTTTAACTCTGATTTTTCTTCAGAGATGCTGCCAGACCTACTGAGCTTTTCCAGCAACTTCTGTTTTTGTTACCAATTTACAACATCTGCAACAGCAGGGAAGAAGCGGTTCTTGAACCTGTTGGTGCAGGTGTTCAGATTCTGCATCTTCTGCCTGATGGACAAAGTTGGAAGCGAGCATTACTGGGTTGGGAGGAGACTCTGGATGTTGGTAGCCTTTCCACAACAATAAGAGTAAATAGAGTCCACGGATGGGAGGTTGGCTTCCGTGCTGGTCTGGCTGTGCACACAAACTTTTGTAGTTTCTTACGGTCCTGGGCAGAGCAGTCGCCCTACCAGGCTGTTAGGTACCTGCATAGAATGCTTTCTAAGGTGCACCTGTAAAAGTTGGTGAGGGTCCTTATGGACATGCCAAATTTCCTAAGTCACCTGAGGAAGAAGCAGCATTGTTGTGCCTTCTTGGCCGTTGCATCTAGGCAGGAGGTCCACAGCAGATTGATGGTTATCGTCACTCCTAGGAACTTGACATTCTCAACCCTGTCCACCTCAGCTCCGTTGATGTAGACAGGAGCATGTCCTCGTTTCTTCCTGAAGTCACTGATCAGTTCTTCTGTTTTGCCAACATTGAGAGAGATTGTTATCATTGCACCATGACACCAAGCACTATTTCCTTCTTGTATTCTGAATCACCATTGTTTGGTGTCATCAGCAAACTTGTAGATGGTGTTTGTACAGAATTTGGCTACAGTCATGAGTATACAGAGTGTACAACGGAGTCAGAGAACACTTCCTTGCGGGGCGCCAATGTTAAGGATTATCACAGAGCAGGTGCTGTTGTCATCTACCTTCAGTGAGAGGGAACAGATGCATCTATGACTGTCAGGGCAGGTGACACCGCGTCACTGGCATCCTGCTTGAACAGAGCATAGAAAGCATCGAGCGCATCAGGGAAGGATATGTTTTTGTCTGCTATTTTGTATCTTTTATGTTGTGTAGGCCTGTTTGGGCCTTTCACAGTCTATTTCCGACTAATAAAAGACAACGTCCCTTTTGTCTCCTTAAGTGGTTGCTTTGCCCGCAGGTGAACTTTTGACTTTTTAAGTTCACCATGAAACATAAAACCGAGAAACAACCACAGAACTAACAACCTTAACTGGAGGAGTTGAAAATTGCCAGAACAACCCACAATCTGGAATAGGTGATCAAAATAACTATCAGGTGGGAGGATATGACTTCAGCAGGAACTCAGTGAGTGATTGCACCTGCAAGTGATAAATTATGTTAGGGTACTTACAGAATATTGAAGTAAAGAGATAACTTTTAAATACTGTAGAATACAGAACCCCATGAGTAGCAAGATTTTTGACATGGTATACCATCACACTAGTCTGTAAATATTTGAACCGGCCACATTCTCTCAGTCCAAAAAAGTGCATTTCCTTTGCCACAAAATTTCACATTCCAAAAGGAGTTTGAAAATACAACATTTTATATGCAGCAAAGTAAATCAGATTAAGAGAAAGACTGAAGAACTAGAAAGTGCCAGACAAGAAGCAAGCACTACAGCAGAAAACAGTGGATACAACAACTAAATAATAAACTGGTTTACATTACAGATTTGAACTGGAAGAGTACAAATACTACTTGTTTATACTGCATAAAATTATAGGGTTCATCTTGTCAACAATCTCAAGTCTTCAAAATTATTACATTAAGCTCATTAACTTTGCATTACTGCAGTTTTTATACCATATGGCTTTTGTTCATGATCATAATGTTGACTTTGCAACAAGATAACATAGCAGTTGTTAACGCATTAAATTGTACTCCATTCGGTACTCTTTACCCAAGATAAATTCTGGGAGTGTTACTATATTGAAAGAGATGTGCTACTGGATATGTTATCAATTTATATAGTTTTGGTAAACCGGTCCTATTTAAAAGTTGTACAAGACATGTTATTCATACATTAACAAGTATTCATAAAAAAAAGTGATCCTCTTGCGTGAATTACAAGAGAATGCAGATCACAAAAGGCAGAGGTCTTAGGCAGTCCCTTGAGACAGAGGAGGACTTGCTTCTACTCCAAGCTATAGATCCTGAAATGACTAAATATCCAATGAATGATCCGCCTACAAAGGTCACAGATGGGGTGGATAATGTTTGAAGAAAGATGGGTACAGTGGTCAGATTTACACATGTTCTTCTGCTGTTTGCATTTGGTCTCCACCTGGACTTTAGAGATGCTCAAGACAGTTGCCACCTGCACAGATGCTGCTACTCCAGGTTGAGCAGTCAAGGACAAGAGATTCCCATGAGTCACTGGGGATGCTGTATTTTTGTTTTTACAGGGAGACTCTGCAGATGCCCTTGAAGCATTTTTCTCATTTACCACAATGAACTCAGGGTAGAGATCTCATGTTTGGAAATTTTGTATCAGTCACGTGGATAATGTGGCACACCAATGCCTTGGGATTTGATCTGAGCAAGGATTTTGATAGGAGAACACCTATCTTGTCATTGGATTTGAAGGATTTTGCATAGGTATTGTGGGAATATTTCCCTAGAGATGCAAGATGCTTGGTGTATTTTATCCAGGTCTCCAATGCATACAGAACGGCAGGTAGCACTACTGCCCTGTGGACCATGAGCTTGATGCCAGTTGAGGTCTGTCATTAAACACTCTGTTCCTCAGATGACCAAGGCTGCGCTGGCACACTGGAAGCAATGTTGAATTTGATCAAACGTCTGACCTTGCTGAAAGGAGGCTACCAAGATGGTGAATAAATTCACATTGTCCAGCAGTTAACTGTGGATCTTGATAGTGAAAACTGCTGTACAATTGCAGGGTAGCAAAGGACTTTTCTTTTTTGAATGTTTAGCCTAAGGCCCATTCTGTCATATCATTGCGTGAATTCAGTGACAATGATTTGGAGCTACTCCTGACAGCATAAACATGCAATCAGCATCATAATAAGAGATTGAGATGGTCTTGGTTTTGGAATGGAGGCAAGACATGTGGAACAATTTTTCATTTGCCCTGTCACGGAGCTCTATTCCAACCGAAGGCTTCATCAATATAGGGCAGAGTGTTGAGCGACGAACATTATTAATAGAAATGACACAGCCATTTTTCACCCCAATTGTTTTTAAATTCATTCACAGGATGTGGATGTTGCTGGCTAGGCCAGCATTTATTGCCTAGCTGAATTACTCAGAAGGCAGTTCAGAGTCAACCACATTGCTGTGGGTCTGGAGTTGCATCTAGGCCAGACCAAGTAAGGATAGCAGTTTCCTTCCCTAAAAGGACATGAGTGAACCAGGTGGGTTTTCTGACATTCAGTAATGCATTCACAGTCATCATTAGACTCTTGATTTCAGATTTTTAATTGAATTCAAATTCCACTATCTGCCATGGCAGGATTTCAACCTGTGTCCCCAGTGCATTATGTGGGTCACTGAATTAACAGTGCAGTGATAATGTCATGTGGCCATCCCCTCCCCGTACATATTTGCATGTATTCAGTCTGGGGCAGATCTGCTGATGAGGGAATAAGATGGTCCCCCACATAGCAGTTGTTCTGAAGAAGGGTCACCGGACCCAAAACGTTAACTCTGATTTTCGCTTCACAGGTGCTGCCAGACTTGCTGACCTTTTCCAGCAACTTCTGTTTTTGTCTCCCACATGGCAGCTGTTGTCAGAATGATGGGTTAGGATTTAG
This sequence comes from Rhincodon typus, assembly GCF_021869965.1. NCBI lineage: Eukaryota > Metazoa > Chordata > Chondrichthyes > Orectolobiformes > Rhincodontidae > Rhincodon > Rhincodon typus. Next base: position 128,148,187 of record NC_063333.1, read on the forward strand.
ATTATTTGTAATTTGACCCAAGTGTTATTGTACATCAATAGAATCAATTAGCAAATGAAAACATTGCAGATGTCCAAGTAGTAACCACAGATTTGCACACAGTTAAACCCAAAGTTCCTTAACAATGCCATTTTATCCATTCATTTCCAGATCTAGGTTTAAATTTAATACAAGCTGAAAATATAAAATTCTCCATTCTCTGATCTATCATACAGATTTGTTAGATGAGCTTAAGTTCTCTCTCGATTTCTGGCTTTTTTTTCTGGAACCTTTTTTAGGCAAAGCTTGCTTCTCCCAGCACCAGTTACAAAACTCCCAAATACCCTGCTTTTTGAAATAATAGGTTTACAAAACTCACCTTGTGGCATGGTCTCTTTGAGACTGGGGAGTAACCATTTTGTCAAAGATTCCATTCAGTCCACAAGCATAAGCCTGAACTTTACTTTTTATTCATTCACAGGATGCGGACATCACTGGCCAGGTCAGCATTTATTGCTCATTCCTAATTGCCCAGAGAGCAGTTAGCAGTCAATCACATTGCAGTGGGTCTGGAGTCACACGTAGGCCAGACTAGTTTAGGGAAGGAAATGGCCAACCTTAAGTGCATTAGTGAACCAGATGGGGTTTCCTGACAATCAATGATGTCATCATTAAATCACAATTCCAGATTATTTTTTCCAACTGAATTCAAATTCCACCATCTGCCATGGCGGGATGCGAACCTGGGCCCGTGGATTAACAATCCAACTTCCCAGCATGAAAGAAGAAAAGGTAGAAAGTTACTAAACTCTAAACTATTTCTTTCTTTTCATCATTACCATTACTGGATTTTTAGCTCTGATCTGATTTTTATTTCACCATGTTCTTTTTCTGACAAAGAAGTTCTCCTTAAAATGTAATCAGAGATAGTAGGAACTGCAGATGCTGGAGAATCCGAGACAACAAGGT
>NC_063333.1:128159134-128164765 GCF_021869965.1 Rhincodon typus
AGGCCAAGCAGCATCATAGGAGCAGAGAGGCTGACGTTTCGGGCCTAGACCCTTCATCAGAAAAGGGGGAGGGGAAGGGGGTTTTGAAATAAATAGGGAGAGAGTGGGAGGCGGATAGAAGAGGGATAGAGGAGAGGATAGGTGGAGAGGAAACAAACAGGTCGAAGAGGCGGGGATGGGGCCAGGAAAGGTGAGTGTAGGTAGGGAGTTAGGAAGGGGATAGGTCAGTCCAGGGAGGACGGACAGGTCAAGGGGGCGGGATGAGGTTGGTCGGTAGGAGATGGAGGTGCGGCTTGAGGTGGGAGGAGGGGATAGGTGGGAGGAAGAACAGGTTAGGGAGGCAGGGACGAGTTGGACTGGTTTTGGGATGCGGTGGGGGGAGGGGAGAGTTTGGGAGGTATTAGAGAATATAAAGGTGGATAAAGCCCTGTGACCTGATCTATAGTGTCCCAGAATGTTGTGGGAAGTAAGGGAGGAAATTGCGAGACTCTTTGCAGAAATATTTGCATCATCTATAAGTACGGGTGAGGTGCCTGATGACTGGAGGCATGCTATGTTGTACCTTTGTTTAAGAAAGGCTGTAAAGAGAAACTGAGGAACTATAGACCTGTGAGTCTGACTTCAGTTGTGGATAAATTGTTGGAGGCGATTATAAAAGATAGGATTTATGGACGTTCAGAGAGGCAAAAAATTGATTAGGGATAGTCAGCATGATCTTCTGCGAAGAAAATCATGTCTCACAAACTTGATTGAGTTTTTTGAGAAAGTTACCAAAAAGATTGATGAGGGCAGAGCAGTAGACTGAGCAATAAAGGCAAGCATTTATATTTCACAGGAAATTCAATGAATTATATACCTGAAACCCTAGGTCCCTCTGTTCTACAACACTACCTGAGGCCCTACCATTAATTGTATAAGCCTTTTCCTTGTTTGTTGCACCAAAATGCAATACCCCACGTTTATCCAGATTGAACTCCATCTGCCATTTTTCAGCCTATTGACCCATTTGACTAAGATCCCTTTGTAATCTTCGAAAACCTTCTTCACTGTCTACTATGCCACCAATTTTGGTGTTGTCCGCCAGCTTACTAACCATGCCTTCTATATTTTTATCCAAAGCATTCATATAAATGACAAACAAAAGAGGACCCAGAACTGATCCCTGTGGAACATCTCTGGTGACAGACCTTCAGTTCAAAAAACAACACTCCACTCTTTTAAACAAAAGGTGCAAACAGAAAAAACCAAGATCTCTGAAACTGCCCCCATCAGACACTCCAGGGACAGAGACTCTTGTACTTTGGTAAAGCCTTCTACAAGGTTCCACGTGGCAGACTAATTAGTAAAGTTGGGTCACATGGGATTCAGGGTGAACTTGCTAGTTGGATACATAATTGGCTTAATGGCAGGAGACAGAGTGGTGGTGGAGGGTTGCTTTTGCAGGGGAATTTCCTCTGAGTTTTAAACCATCATTGTCCCTGTTCCTGGAATGTTCAACAGGGATGAAGCATAGGGGATTTATTTATTTAGTTGAGTTTTTTATTTTGCTTGAGTTTATTTTTATTTTGGCTTCTCGTGGTCCCTGCCCGAAGGAGGTTGGTGAGGACATGGTCAAGGTAGAGCCAATTTTTGCTTGTTTTATTTGTTTTTGCTTTTCCCCAGAGTAATAGCATCTTTATTTTTGTTTAACAAAGTCACAACAGTTTTATTTTCTGTTTCGGAAGAGCAGAGTGAGCTTTGCTCTGTGTCACCCGGTGCTGTCTCTGTCCCTGGACTGTCTGATGGGGACAGTGGAGAGGGGTCAGATTAGATTTACCAGGATGTTGCCAGGTATGGAATGTTGGAGTTATAAAGAAAGGCTAGAAAGGCTGGATAGGCTGGGACATGATGGGCAATTTTTTTTTACACAAAAGGTGGTTCGTGTATGGAATGAACTTCCTGAGGAAGCGGTGAATATGGATAGAATTAAGACATTTAAAAGACATTTGGATAAGTACATGAATAGGAAAAGTTTGGAGGAATATGGGCCAGGAGCAGGCAGGAGGGACTAGTTTAGTTTGGGATTATGTTCGGCATTGACTAGTTGGACCAAAAAGTCTGTTTCTGTGCTGTATGACTGTATAAATGATCTAAGTATCACTCCATACAGATGTAACCTAACATCCACCGCTGTGTGTACCAGTCCTCGAGACTTGAGCCAACATTTAATATGTCTTTTGTATCTATCCACTAGCTTTGTGATTTCTATACTTGGACATATAATTATCTTCTCAACTGCAGTTCCTACATTTGTGCCATTTTGAAAAAAAAATACAGATCAATCTTTTTTGAACCCACAGCAAATGAACTCACATCTTGACAGTTTTGCCCACTGACTTAATCCATTGTTATGTCTTTGCAACCTTTTGTCTCCATCTACGCTACTTATTGTGCCATCTAACTAAATGTCATGAGCAGACTGTGAAGCAAACCAATTTTCACAGTAAGACAAATTCAAGAAAAGAACAGAGCAGAAGGAACATCTATACATGGCCTTCTTTGCCTTCAACTCTAAGTGGAACTATGTAGCGTTCTGCTCCTTTAATCTGATTGCCCACAGAAACTGATCTCCATTCTTCACTTGCTGTAGGACAAATCTTCACCGACAAACCAATAATAGGCCCAATACATGTGCAAACTGAGGTCCTAGCAAGATTATGTCATTACACCAAAGCTCTTCTACATCTTGTCACAACAGTCCACCCCATATCCATGAAGTGTCCTGTTGTTATAGAGCTAATTGGCATCTCCTCCAATCCAAACCCAAGTCCAACCTAACCTCTCAGAGATAGCAAGAACTGCGGATGCTAGAATCAAAGATAACACTGTTTAGAGCTGGAGGAACACAGCAGGCCAGGCAGCATTAGAGGAGCAGGCAAGTTGATATTTCAGGTCAGGACCTATCTTCAGAAAAAGGGTCTGAAGAAGGGACCCGACCCGAAATGTCAAATTACCTGCTCCTCTGATGCTGCCTGACCTGCTGTGTTCCTCCAGCTCCACACTGTGTTATCTCCAACCCAACCTCTGTTGTTGAAATGCAATATGCAAATAATGTTTACGATTATGCACATTCGGAAGCCAAGTTCCAAACTATTGGCAATGCATTCACAAGGCATATCAGAGCATGGGTCTCTGGCTAAATGTCTGGAAGACAACGATCCTCTACAAGGCTGCTCCCACTGACTATCAAGATCTACAGTGAGCCACTGGACAACATTGATGTTCTGGGCACCCAGATTCGAATCCCACCACGGCCGATGGTAGAATTGGAATTCAAAAAAAGTCTGGAATTGAGAATCTACTGATCACCACGAATCATTGCCGATTGTCGGAAAAACCCATCTGGTTCACTAATGTCCTTCAGGGGAGGAAATCTGCTACCCTCACCTGGTCTGGACTACGTGTGACTCCAGACCCACAGCAATGTAGTTGACTCTCAACTGCCCTCTGAAATGGCCTAGCAAGCCACTCAGTTGTACAAATTGCTACAAAGCATCAAAAGGAATAAAACTGGACAGACCACCTGGCATCAACCTAGGCGCCAGAAAAGACAACGGCAGATACAGCCCTGTTGACCATGCCAAGTCCTCCTCACTAACATCTGGGGGTTAGTGCCAAAATTGGGAGAGCTGTCTCACAGACAAGTTAAGCAACTCACAGAATCATATCTGGTGTCCCAGACACCACCATCACCATCCCTGGATATGTCCTGTCTCACCAGCAGGACAGACCCAGCAGAGGGGGCAGCACAGTGGTATACAGTTGGGAGGGTGTTGTTCTAGGAGTCCTCAACATTGACTTCAGACTCCATGAAGTCTCATGCCTTCAGGTTAAACATGGACAAGGAACCTCCTGCTGATTACCACATACTGTCCTCCCTCAGCTGATGAATCAGTAATCCTCCATGTTGAACAACACTTACAGGAAGCACTGAGGATGGCAAGGGCACAAAGTGTACTCTGGGTGGGGGATTTCAATGTCCACCACCAAGGGTGGCTCGGCAGCAGTACTACTGATCGAGCTGGTTGGATCCTAAAGGACATAGCTGCTAGACTGGGTCTGCGGCAGCTGGTGAGGGAACCAACAAGAGGGAAAAACATACTTGACCTCATCCTCACTAATCTGCCAGCTGCAGTTGCATCTGTCCATGACAGTATCGGTAAGAGTGACCATTGCACAGTCCTTGTGGAGACCAAGTCCTGTCTTCACATTGAGAACAACTTCCATCGTGTTGTGTGGCACTATCACCGTGCTAAATGAGACAGACTTCGCACAGATCTAGCAACTCAAGACTGGGCATCCATGAGGTGCTGTGGGCCATCAACAATAGCAGAATTGTATACCAGCACAATCTGTAACCTCATGGCCCGGCATATCCCCCACTCAACCATTACCATCAAGCCAGGCGATCAACCCTGGTTCAATGAAGAGTGTAGGAGGGCATGCTAGGAGCAGCACCAGGCATATCTGAAGATGAGGTATCAACCTGGTGAAGCCACCAAACAGGACTACTTGTACGCCAAACGACGAAAGCAGCAAGTGATCGAAAGAGCTAAGCGATCCCACAACTAACGGATCAGATCTAAGCTCTGCAGTCCTGCCACATCCAGTCGTGAATGGTGGTGGACAGCTGGACAACTCAATGGAGGAGGAGGCTCCACAAATATCCCCATCCTCAATAATGGAAGAGCCCAGCACATCAGTGCAAAAGATAAGGCTGAAACATTCGCAGCAATCTTCAGACAGAAATGCCAAGTGGACGATCCATCTCGGCCTCCTCCAGTGGTCCCCAGCATTACAGATACCAGTCTTCAGCCAATTCAATTCAATTCACACAATATCGAGAAACGATTGGAGACATTGGATACTGCAAAGGCTACGGGCCCTGACAACATTCCGGCAATAGTACTGAAGACTTGTGCTCCAGAACTTGCCGCTCCCCTAGCCAAGCTGTTCCAGTACAGTTATAACACTGGTGTCTACCCGACAATGTGGAATATTTGTCCAGGTATGTCCTGTACATAAAAAGGAACGTAAATCTAACACAGCCAATTACTGCCACTCCGTCTACTCTCAATCGTCAATAAAGTGATGGAAGGTGTCATCAACAGTGCAATCAAGCACCACCTGCTCAGCAATGACCTGCTCAGTGACACCCAGTTTGGGTTCCACCAGGCCAGTCAACTCTTCACCTAATTACAACCTGGTTTCAAATATATTGATGAATTCCAGAGGTGAGTTGAGGGTGACAGCCCTTGACATCAAGACCACATTTGATCAAGTGTGGCATCAAGAAGCCCTAGCAAAACTGGAATCAATGGGTATGAGGGGGCAAACTCTCTGCTGGTTGGAGTCATACCTGGCAAATAGGAAGATGGTTGTGGTTGTTGGAGGTCTGTCATCTCAGCTCTGCAGGAGTACCCCAGGGTAATGTCCTAGGTTCAACCATCTTCAGCTGCTTCAACAATGACCTTCCCTCCATCATAATGTCAGAAATGGAAATGTTCGCTGATGATTGCTCAATGTTCAGCACCATTCGCGACTTCTCGGATACTGAAGCAGTTCATGTTCAAATGCAACAAGACCTGGACA
>NC_063333.1:128165265-128201352 GCF_021869965.1 Rhincodon typus
AAGTCCACCAGCTTTCACTGGAGCAAGACAGATGTTGGCACAGTTACTTGAGTGGAAGCTGACAAGGGGGTGGTGAGTGGCGCGGGGAGGGGCGGGGGGGTGTGGCAGGAATATTATAATCTCTCATTGGAGCTTTTAGTAGCACCATGTATTGGAGCTACAATGCATTCTTTGCATCTGATGACAACGGCAACTCGTTCTTTCTATTCTCCAGTTAACTTATGTGGTTCAATTAATGTTCGCTTAGTGGCTGTGATTAAGTCTTCAATGTATGCATTCCTCAAATAATTAAATAAATGATTGGAGTTAACTTTGAGATGATTGTCTTGACACAAGTTGAAAAATGTAGAACATAATGGGAAACTCTGCACATTTATAACAACATGGCATAAAGTTAAATATGAGAAACCTGCATGCTGAAAAGTGAGCGTCTAATCTCGTTTATGCTGACGTATCTGTTCAGCTGTCCAAGGAAATAATGAAGTTTCAATGTGGGACATGGAAACTGGAGACAGGCGATTCACCCTTTGGGCCAGCAGTGCTCCACCTCTCTCTGAAATGCAGGTTTGTGGCTCAGTTTTCAAAGCTTAAATGTAAGTTTAGCTAACATTAACTACAATTTCTGCCTCCTGATTGACAAACAGTTGTAAAAGAAATCTATCAATGTTGACATTAAGGACAAAAGTATCAGTCCCTACCTCTGCAATTGAGATAGAGGGCACTTTCCTATACCCTATTCAACCAAAACTTACTCAGTTTAAAAATGTATGTTCATTTATAGTGCTCTTGCCTCCAAAGGAAGTATTTGAATTTTTTTTCTTCCCTTCATGACATTACCATCGCATAGAAAAGCTTAATGAGAATAGCAAGTTGGAGTGAACTCCAAGCAGCTCTTCATCTAAAACGCCCATAACCTTGCTGATGCAGGTATAATCAAAAGTATGGGCACAGAGTGAATAAGATATTAGAAAGAGTTAAGAACAATGTGTATACGTAAGTTTAAAGATGAATTTTTTTTTGTGCTAAGAAGCAAGGTTTAGTTACATTTTGAGTGATCTTGTGGGTTAGTGCTTGAAGTCTAAGGTTTGTTTATGCATGTACCTTAATGAGGTATTGAAACTTGAGACGAACAGTTCATTACATTAAAAAGGAGCAGCGAAATGCTGTGCTGTTGCTTAGTGCCATGTTTCCTACGACATAGAGAAAGGCAAATTAATCTAGAAAGTCAGTCACTCTGTGTGTATCTATATTATAGAATGAAGGTCTATTTAGCAAACTCATCTAGTTGTTCTGAAGTTGAGATCATAATGAATTTAGTTTTCAGTTTCTTTTAAATGCCTCATGCAAAGATACCAGTTGAAGGCAAAACATGTATTCCATATACACATATTTGCCAAAAGGAAACGGATGGCAGCTGCACCAGTGTGAGCCTAAGCAAGGAGTCTTTGTGTGCATCTGTTAGTAACTCTTCACTGAAGGTTGGGAGTTTGTAAGGATATTGCTGAGATGAAATGAATAATGTGAATTTGAATCTTTTTCTGATATATTGAAATATTTCCAACATCTTGCCTATGTCAAATGTAACATAATTTACTTGTTTTAATAAATGTTTTCTTCATTTATGTTAAAAGTACATTAGCAGCCTCTTATGAATGTGTTCAGTAGCTGACCTTTTTTTTGAAAGGTGTTCTAATATGCTAGATTTCACTGTGGAATCTGGCTTTTTCAGTAGTAATATAAGCTTGCATCACACCAACATGTTCACGAATGAGATTAGTTTGTAGTAGACTTTTAGAGCAGTCTGGGAACTGGAGGAAATAATGTGACTGAAAGCAAAGCTGTGAATGAGGTGTGGTCAAATTTTTTGAGTGTGGTGTTGGTGGGAATAGCAGCGCAAGAAGTCAGAATTAGAGTTTGGGGATTGTAGAAGGCTAGGGAGTTAGGAACAGATAAGACTATGAAAAGATTGCAGTAGAAGAATAGAGACTAAATTTGAGAATAATTTAGTGACGACAGGTTTGATGGATGAGCATAGCAGGTCTACTGTGGTAGAAGTAGAGGCAGTTGATGTTATAGAACTGAAAGGTGGTTCTGTGATGGAGAAGATATGGGTTAGAGCTCAGATTAGGGTAGAGTAAAATAATGAGAGTTCCTTGCCAGTGCAGACAGAATGCTTGGTATTTTTGGTAAGGGCACAGAATTTGTGACAGGGTGACCTAAAGATGATTTTGGTCCTATCCTTGTTCAGTTGGATGACTTTAGACTTAACCAATATAAATACCTGGCAAATAGTCTGAAAGGATAAAGGAAGTGAAATGGTCAGGAGAGGTAGACTTGTCATGATATTTGTGAACTTTGTCATCATCTGCAGAAAAGAGTTAAAGAAAATATCATCTGGATCATGAAAAAGAGGATGCTTTTTGAAATGAATCCACAGAGGCTGGTATCCTGTCATCAAGTCACTCTACTTTACATGTGGGACATTCTTAACACTGATCCAGCTCTCAAGTGAAAAGAGCCTCTGATGCTCCTGTTTATATCTGTCAGCCATTGGATTCGACCAGATTGACCGCCCCAGTCGGGGAACTCCTATTCTATGGGGTCCACCATGTTGACCTCCTTACAATAACTACAGTTTTCAAACATTTGAGAAAGCGTGCTGGAATAGATTCCATTGTTGATTCTCTCAAGATAATAGGAAAGAATAGAAGCAAGTTAAGGAAGTCCTTTCCATATGGACATGGAGGGGTACGTTATAGGCAGATATTGTGGTTGGCTTGTGACAGTCTGTAGAATGGATGAGGCGGTATACTACACTATGATCACGGTCACAGACAATGCAGCTTTTGCCTTCAGTTAAAGGTGTTTCTATGCTGTGGAAGGCACATGAAGACGTGTATTTGTAAGGTGTTACCGTGTTTTCAGGATTTTGGCAAGTTGGGGATGTTGTGATAATCTGCAAGAAGAGAGGTTGTGGTTACATTTGAAGAAGACGTGATGTGACCATTGTGAAAGTTAGAGGAATAGTGCTTGGGAGAGAGAGAAAACCATATAGCATGTTAGCTAGTGTGTGGTGCTAGCACTGGCAGGTCAGCATTTTAGAGACATTGGGGATCAAGTTAGCAGGAGGTGGGCTGTGGACAAGATGATAAACTTCAGTGGCCATGGGGAAATGAATAAGCAGATGTAGAGCAGGTTCAATTGGGTGCCTAGTCTGAACTCCCAATGTGTTCAATGCCATGAGAGATCATCATCTAGTATTTTTCTTAATGTAGACGATGCTGTTCTATTTATAATATGAAGAAGCTAGTCTTATACCTCAATGTTGATAATTAGAACAAATTCAAGATCTAATTGTATTTTGTTAACTGATTAGCTTTCTATTTTACTGTTCAGCCTTCACCACATAGTATTCATGGAATCTACTGCAGCCCAGCAGATGGAAATCCTCTGCTACTAACTGCTGGATCAGATATGCGGATAAGGTGATGTACTTTGGTTAGTTCTTGATTGGAATTGTGCATTTGATTTTGATTTATTTTGTTTCCTTAAAACAGGACTTTTTTGTACTTCAGAATATGCCATTAAATATCCACACGTTGGGCTGGATTTTTAAAGAACAAAAGAAAAAGAAATGTAGTACTTGGACAAGAATTCAGAGATATTAACCTTTTAAAGGGTCTGTTCTTTTAGTTTAGCTCCTCATTCTTGTTACAGGATCTTGGCCCTAGTCGGGCTAGAATGACTTGGCTCCTCTACTTCACTCTCCAGTTTCTTTGTAAGGGATAAAATACAAAGACAAAAATACAAAGAACAGTACTGCACAATAACAGGCCCTTTGGACCACCAAACGGGGGTGACTCATGCTTTTCTCAACTAAAAACCTTTTGCCACCAAGCTATCAAATCCCTCTATTCCGTGCCTATTCATATATCTGTCAAGATCCCTCTTAAATGTTGTTATTGTATCCATCTCCTCCACCACCTCTGGCAGCGCATTTTAGGCCATTAACACTTTTTGTTTAGAAAAAAAACACCTTGCCTCGCACATCTCCTTTAAACTTTCTCTCTTTTACCTTAAATTTGCCCCCTAGTAATTGACATTTCTACCCCGGGGGAAAAAGACTCCGACTATCCATTCTATCTATGCCTTTCATAATTTTGTAAAATTCTATCAGGTCGTCCCTCACCCTCCAATCTCTCCTCATAGCTAATACCTTCCAAACCAGGCAACCATCCTGGTAAACAATTTCTGTACCGTCTCCACAACCTTCTCATCCTCCTCGTGGTGTGACAACCACAACTGCACGCAATATACCAAATGTGGCCTAATGAAAGTTCTATGAGGCTGCAACATGACTTGTCAATTTTTATACACTCTATGCCATGACCTATGAAGGCAAGCAAGCTATATGCCTTCTTGACCACCTCATCCACTTGCATTGCCACTTTCAGGGAACTGTAAACCTGTGCACCTGATTTTTTTAAATTGATACTAAAAAATGTTCTGCCATTTACTGTATGCTTCTCTCCTGCAACAGATCTTCCAAAGTGCACCACTTTGCATTTGTACGGAATCAACTCCATCCATCATTTCTCCTCCCAAGCCTTCAGCCTACCTATATGTTACTGTATCCTTTGGGGGAGCTGCAGAGTGAGAATTGCCAATCTTTTCAAACTTACTAATCAGGCCACCTACATTCTCCTCCAAATCATATTTCTATGTATAACAAACAACAAGTGTCCCAGCACCGATCCCAGTGGAACACCACCAGTCACAGTTGGAAAAATGGCATTCCACTGCTGCTCTGTCTTTTATGACAAAGCCAGTTCTGTATCCATCTTGCCACCTTAACATGAATCCCATACGACTTCACTTTTTATATCAGCCTGCCGTGAGGGACCTTGTCAACGACTTTGCTAAGGTCCACATGGACAGCATCTACTGCCTTGCCATCATCAATCATCTTTGTCACTTCCCAAAAAACTCAACCAAGATTGTGAGACACACGGGGCTGGAAGGTCACAGCAAGCCCAGCAGCTTCTGGAGGAAAGGAGACATTAACGTTTTGGGTATTACCCTTCTTCAGGACGTGATCTTCCCTACACGAAGCCATGCTGCCTAATGCTGATAAGTCCATATTTTTTGAAATGTTAGTAAATCCTATCCCTAAGAATCCTCAACAGTAATTTCCCTACCACTGATGCAAGGCTCACCAGCCTGTATTTTCCCAGATTATCCCCGTTGCCTTCTTTAAACAAAGGAACAACGTTAACTGTTCTCCAGTCCTCTGGGACATCTCCTGTAACGAAAGAGAATACAATGATTTCATTTGAAGCCCCAGCAAGTTCCTCCCTCACCTCCCTCCGTATTCTGGGAAAGATCTCATCAGGTCCTAAGGACTTGTCTTCTGTAATGCTTTTTAAAACATCCAATACCACCTCCATTTTTGTATTGACATGTCCGAGAATATCAACATAACCTCTCTTTGCTCCTTATATTAAGAAATGCCTTGGATTTTCCATAATTTTGTTTGCCAAAGACAGGGTATGGCCTCTTTTAGCCCTCCTAATCCCTTTGTATGAATTGTTTCCTGCTATCTGTTTTCTCCAGGGCTCTGACGGTTTTCAGTTTCTTAAACCTTACATTTGCCTCCTTTTTTGACTCCGCTGTCAATTTCTTTTGTCATCTAACATTCCCGAATCTTGCCATTTTTAGCCTTCATTTTCTCAGGAACATGCTGATCCTGAACTCTGATCAACTGGTCTTTAAAAGATTCCCACATGCAAGATGCTTCCAGTCTACATTTCCCAGGTCTTGCCTAATTTTGTGGTAGATCGCCTTCCCCCAGTTTAGTACTTTCACCCGAGGATTACTCTTATCCTTCTCCATAAGTAACTTAAAACTTAAAGAATTATGGTCACTCCTGAAATGCTAACCTACTGAAACCTTCAATACCTGGCAGGGCTCATTCTCCATTGCTGTGTCTAGTACAGCTGATTTCCTAATTGGGCTATTTACATATTGTTTCAAACAACTGTTCTGGACACCCCCAACACCCTAGCACTACGTGAGTATCAGTCAATATAAGGGAAGTTATAATCAGCCAGTACAACAACCCTGTTGTTTTCACATTTTTCCACAATCTGTCCACATCTGTTCTTCAATCACCTGTAATACAATCCCATCAAAGTGATTGCACCCTTCCTATTCTGACCTCTATCTACATGGCCTCACGGAATGAGCCCTCCAAGGTGTCCTCCCTCAGTGCAGTTTTGATATTCTCGCTAATCAGTAGCGCAACCCCCTCAGTTCTTTTATATCCCTGTCTTTCATGCCAGAAACATTTAAAAGATGTTCCTTACTCCTGCAACCAGACAGGAAGCGTACCTTGTGGAATTCTGTCTTGCTTATGAAGTATGCTATCTGTTCCCCCTACTATTAAATCATCTACAACTACCACTTTATGCTTCCTTTCTTCTTTTCACTTTTTGGACAGGTCTTTATCCATAATTCCATGGTCTGCATATTGGCTGCCCTTCTAATAGTTTCCATTCCTTATCCTTATTAGTAACAAGCATGGTTTCTGTTGTTACAAGCCCTATATATAGCAGTAACATTAAAATGAAACGAATCCCCCAAAGCTAATAGAAAGAAAACCAATGGGAAAATTAAACATGTAACTGTAACAAGCAACTAAAATAAATATAACTAACATTATTTAATCGGTAAAGGATATGTCAAATGAAAAGGTAAATTTCAGATGCAGGGAAGATGTACCTGCATTTGTTACAAGCTCTTGCATTACTTCATGCACAAATATGGGACCATGTGAATTTCATTCTTTCTAAAACTGTCACCAATTTTTAGGATTTCTTATTTCCTATCCAATCAATTTGGACCTTGAGTCACTTTCGATAGAAGTTGAAATCCCTGGTCACAGACACCACCAAGTGAATCCTTTTTTATGAATATTGTAAATGCATGGTGGGCTCTAGAAATAATGGAACAGAAGTGAATTTTGTCCTATCCACAAGTCTTTATTCTGCTCGCCTTCCAACGTATAACAAATACAGTAGAATAGTCTCTGCTCTGTTCTCAGAATTCTGCTTGAATACCCAGGATCTATTCTAAAGATACAGCAGAAAATTTCCATTCAGAGACAATCTTGTCTTTTTTTTTCACCCTTGCATAATTCTGAACTGCCAAATGGAAAGCACAGGCTAACCCAACCCACTACAGGTGGCTTTCTGTTGCTTTTTAGGTTTCGTACCCATGGCAACCCTTGGTCACATGGGTATTTCTTAGAACCCAAATATGTCATTATGAAGTAACTAATTAATGCTCCTTCAGAGCACTCCCAGCTCACTTTGGCCTTAAAGGGACATTGCACAAAAGGAAAATACCTCCAAAAGCATATGGGTCGTCTCCTCATTATGGAATAGTATTACCTTCTGTATATCCTTATTTTTTAACTTAATGTACAGGTTCAGAGGAATTCAGTTATCATTTGCACCAACCCACTTCAGTATCTGCACTTCTGCACAATTTTTGATTAAAATCTGTAGCAAAACTGTCCAGATAATGCTGACTGTTATGTATCAGAGTCCCTCAACATATACTGACTGAGTCAGAAACATTTCTGACAGAAACATTCTTTGCAGATGTGATTGTTCTGGACAGTCTCGCTGTCCAGACGACCCTATGTGCTGCAGTCCAAACAAATGCCCTGTTCTTCCATATTGTAGACTGGGTTATTTATGTAATTTTTTTTTTTTTTGTCTGTAAATTCATTACTTTCCTAATTTACATCAAGTAGAAAAACTGGACAATTTTTAAAGGATAATTATTACTTCAAACTTGTGTATAAGTATTGGAGATGAACCCTATTGATAATTTCTGAATACCAAAACTAACTTCACCTGAAGGTGCTTTACTGTTAGCATATAAATATCAGCAGATATCATTACCACACTGTTTTGAAAACAAATTGTGGTTAATTGCACTGGAAATGGATAAAGCGTACTGTGTTGCTGTTTTACAATTAACTGTTCTGCAAGCAGCCACTTGTCTGATTCTTGCATTCTTGTGTGTCTTGTCTTTGCTATTATGACGCTGCATTAAAAGTATTCCTGAACATTTGTCAAATTTGTCTTTTTATGATTTATGGGTAACTTCAATCTACATATTGATTAGACTAACCAAACTTAGCAATGCGTTGGAGGATTTCGTGCAATGTATGAGGGATGGTTTCCTTGACCAATATGTCGGGGAACCAACTAGAGAGCAAGCCATCTTAGACTGGTTATTGTTTAATGAGAGAAGATTAATTAGCAACGTTGTGGTGCAAGATTCTTTGGGGATGAGTGACAAAATATGGTAGAATTCTTCATTTAAGTTGGAGAGTGACACAATTAAGTCTGAATCTAGGGTCCTGAACTTAAAGCTGACTTTGGTATGAGGCATACATTGACTAGGATAAACTGGTATTGGAGGTAATGTATTGACATGGATAGAAAACTTGTTGGCAGACAGGAAGCAGAGAGGAGGAATAAATGGGTCCTTTTCAGATTGGCAGGCAGTGACGTGTGGGGTGCCACAGGATTCCATGCTGGGATCTCAGCTGTTAATAATATATGTTAATGATTTGGATGAAAGAATTGAGTGCCATATCTCCAGATTTGCAGATGACGCTAACTGGGTGGCAATGTGCGTTGTGAAGAAGATGCTAAGAGGCTGCAGGTTGACTTGGACAAACTGGCTGAGTGGGCATATACTTAGCAAATGCAATAAATGTGAGATTATCCACTCTGGTCACAAAAACAGGAAGGAAGATCGTTAAGTGACTGTTGACAGTTTAGGAATAGGTGAGGTGCACTGAAACCTGGGTGTCGTGGTGGAACAGTCACTGAAGGTTGGCATGTAGGTGCAGGAGGCAGTGAGGAAAGCTAATGGCACGCTGTCCTTCATAGACAATTTGAGTATTGGAGTAAGGATGTCTTGCTGCAGCTATACAGGGACTAGGTGAGGCCACAGCTTGAGTATTGTGTGCAGTTTTGGTCTCCTGGCCTGAGAAAGGACATTCTTGCTATTGAGGCAGTCCTGCGAAGGTTCACCAGACTGATTCCTGGGATGGCTAGACTGACATATGAGCAAAGATCGGATCAACTGTGCTTGTATTCGCTGGAATTTAGAAGAATGAGGGGGTTCTCATGGAAACGTATAAAATCCTGATGGGACTGGACAGAATAGATGCAGGAAGGATGTTCGCAATATTGACGAAGTCCAGAACAAGGGGTCACAGTCTAAGAATAAGGCGAAAGCCGTTCGGGACTGAGATGAGGAAGAATTTCTTCACTCGGTTGTGAACCTTTGGAATCCTCTCCCACAGGAAGCTGTTGGGGACAGTTCATTACATATATTGAAGAGGGAGCTGTTGTAGTTCTTACGGCTAAAGGGATCAAGGGGTATGGGGAAAGGGAAGGAATGGGATACTGAGGTTCCATGATCAGCCATGATTGTGTTGAATGGTGGTGCAGACTTGAAGGGCCAAATGGCCTACTCCTGCATCTATCTTCAATGTTTCTATGCTAACAACTGCTTATAAGCTAAAATGTTAAATTTATTCTTTATAAGTAAATGTAAAGATCAGAATGACATTTAGACCTGTTGCTCATCTACCATTCAAAATGGTGGTTAGCAGATAATGGATGCTGTCATAACTGCCAAGGTACTGATCATCTCAGCCCAGAGTGCTGAGAAATCCTGAACTATTTGCCAGGACTACAATGATTAAACGGTTTCCCTGTTGAGTATTTTAATAAAAGGTTTTCCAATCTTAGCCTTTTTAAAAAATTTTTTCTCTCAATTTTGACCCTTTTGATTCTTGAAGTTGTTGACTTCTATCCTCACTGTGTTTGCATAGGCATTTATTATGTTCTACCAATAAATAAGCAAAAGTGTATATGTAGATGAGTTGGGAGGGAGAAATTGGTCTTGGGCAATTGCTAATCAGAAACTTGTTCTACACAGTATGTGATTCTCTTCCCACTGACTGCAGTGTCACCAGTTACACCCCTTTGGGTCTCCCCAGAAGAGTACAAGAACAATAAAAACCTAGGCTGATCAGATCATGCCCCTTGCTGACCCATAGGCCACGCAAGTGTATTACACAAAGAGTGACTGGAGAGCAACCGTTAGTGAGATTCCTGGCAGATTTTTCTCACACAAAAGAATTGTAGTGCCCTCAGTGCTGCCTTGCAGGTCAGTTAACTCATTCCAGACTCTTGGCTGTGAGTCGTCGGGCTGTAGATTGAAGTCTGATTTGTGCACAAATTCCAAGATGATCCCTCAATATGTTACAAAAATGCTGCATTATCAGTGGTGGCACTTTTCAGTTGAGGCACTAAACCAATGTTGCCTTCCCTCTTGACTAGATGAAAAAGATCAAATAAAGCACTATTTCGAAGAAGGGCCAGGGGAGTTCTATACAATTTCCTGGTAAATTTTTATCCCCTCAACAGCATTGCTAAAATGTATCAAATGTATTACTAAAGACATGTAGGCATTATTGCATTGCAGAGCAAGGTTCAACCTACAAATTGGTTGTCAAGTTCCTACATTACAACAGGTACTGAACTGCAAAAGACTTTATTAGCCTTAAACCACTAGGTGCCCTGAATTTGTGAAAGGTGCTTCATAAACCCACAGCTCTTTTTGCCACCTCATCCACCCACTTGAATCATCAGGAGAATCTGCTCTGTTGAGTTAGATGGTCTGATGAACTGCTTTTATCGAAGATGCCTTAAAAGACTGAGTTTGGAACAGTTCTCTGTAGCCATTTAGTCAACCAAAACAATAACTTAACTATCGTTTGGAAAAGATATTTTAAAATTAACTGCAATTCTCTTTCCTGCAGGTTTTGGGATCTAGCATATCCAGAGCGATCATACATTGTAGCAGGAGGTGCAAATGATGCTCTGCATTGTCCATCTGTCTCATATTATAGAAAGATAATTGAAGGAACTGAGGTTGTGCAGGTAGGTTTCACTGAACGTTATCATTGCCTTCAAAAATTTTAATTGATGATTTATAGATTTCTACAGCAATGTAAAAACAGTAGCTTCAGCCAGAATATTAACTAATTCATAACATCGTAAATCACCCAGCTAATGAATCCTAATTTTATTAAATGTTCCTAAAAAGACTTGAGTGAAATCCTTGGTCTCTATACTTGTTACTTAACAAGGTTCAAACTCTTTTTAAGAAGGGCAGATGTTGGAAATGTTCTCTGGGTCATAAATCTCTTGTGAAGAAGCAGAAGTCAATCAGTTAATGAAGGACTGAAAGCTTTTATTGCATGTGAGCAGTATTTAAAAAAGAAAGGAACAGGGAAGTAAAGGAAAAAAACATGAGGGCAAGTGGAAAAACATGTGAAGCTGTTGAATGAAGAGCAGCAAATTGTTAAAAAGCAGAATTAATATTAGCAGCGGGCATAATGAAAGAATTGGACAAAATGACTTTTTGCTTGCTAGCTTTAAATTTTCAAGCCCATTTCAGAGCACAGCTACGGTCTATCTACAATGCAAAGATGAAGTAACATATAGACCAGATAGGGTTAGATGACAGATTTTTCTCTAAGATACACTAGTGAGTCTATTACATTTTGTATGGCAATCAACAGCTTTAGAGTCACTTTATTGATACCAGCTTTTTAGTTCCAGATTTATAAGAACATAAGAAATAGGAGCAGGATTAGGCCATCTGGCTCATTTGAGTCTGCTTCGGCATTCAGTTAGTTCATGGTTGATCTTTCCATGGACTCAGCTCCACTTACCTGCCTGTTCACCATAACCCTTAATTCCTTTACTGTTCAAAAATCTATTTGTCTTTGCCTTAAAAACGTTTGAGGTAGCCTTAACTGGTTCACTCGGCAGGAAATTCCCCAGATTCACCACCTTTTTGGGTGAAGTTCTTTTTACATGATTAAAATGTCCATGGTAGGAATTTGTATGTGTTCTTTGGAATACTGATCCAGTAAGATACTAGAGAGTGAATGAATGTCTCAAGAGTGATACAAATCACAGAATCACTGACTTGTTACAGTGTAGAAGAAATTCATTTGACCCACCATGTGTGCACTGGCTCTGTGAGCATTTTAATCTGGTTTCTAATACTTGTTTTGTTTTCTCTGTAACGATATGCGTGCATTTCTGTTTAAATAATCATCCACTGCCCCCTCAAATGCCATAATTGAACTTCCTTCCACCACTTTCAGATGATGCATTCCATACCTTAACTTTTTCACACAGCAAGTAATTATTTCTCTCATATTTGCTGCTTTTGCAAAAACTTTAAAACTGCTCTTTCATTTTTGCTTTGTGTCAGAACAGTTTCTCCCCAATCTGCCCCTTTGGCGATGATCTTTGCGTCCTCACTGTCCACCTGGAGTAGTACCAGATGATTTGGAGGATGGCAAATGTCATTCCCTTGATCAAGAAATGGAATAGGGATAATCCTGGGAATTACAGACCGATCAGTCTTTCTTTTGTGGTGGGCAAATTACTGGAGAGGATTCTGAGAGATAGCATTTATGATGATTTGGAAAAGCACAGTTTGATTAGAAATAGTCAGCATCGCTTTGTGAGAGGCAGGTCATGCCTCACAAGCCTTATGGATTTTAGCAAGGCATATGATAAAGTTCCCCATGGTAGGCTCATTCAGAAAGTAAGGAGGCATGGGATTCAGGGAAATTTGGCTGTCTGGATACAAAACTGGGTCTCTAATAGAAGACAGAGTGGTAGTCGATGGAAAGTATTCAGCCTGGAGCTCGCTGACCAGTGGTGTTCTGAGACCTCTGCTCTTTATGATCTTTATAAATGACTTGGATGAGGAAGTGGAGGAGTGGGTTAGTAAATTTGACGATGACACGAAGGTTGGTGGAGTTGTGGATAGCGTGGAAGGCTGTTATAGGTTGCAGTGGGATGTTGACAGGATGCAGAGCTGGGCGAAGAAATGGCAGATGGAATTTAACCCAGAAAAGTGTGAAGTGATTCATTTTGGAAGGTCGAATTTGAATGCAGAATACAGGATTAATGGCCGGATTCTTGGCAGTGTGGAGGAACAGAGGGATCTATGGATCCCTCAAAGTTGCCACCCAAGTTGATAGGGTTGTAAAGAAGGCATATGGTGTAGTTACAGTTCGGTACAGTACGGCTCTTCATTTCTGAAGAAGGGTCTAGGCCCGAAACATCAGCTTTCCTGCTCCTCTGATGCTGCTTGCCTGCTGTGTTCATCCAGCTCTACACCTTGTTATCTTAGGCGTACGGTATGTTGGCTTCATTTGGCAGGGGAATTGAGTTTAAGAGCCGTGAGGTTATGCTGCAGATCTATAAACCCTGGTTAGACCACACTTGAAATATTGTGTTCAGTTCTGGCCGCCTCATTATAGGAAGGATGTGGAAGCTTTAGAGAGGGTGCAGAGGAGACTTATCAGGATGCTGCCTGGACTGGAGGGTAGGTCTTATGAGGAAAGGTTGAGGGAGCTAGGGCTTTTTTCATTGGAGCGAAGAAGGATGAGAGGTGACTTGATAGAGGTGTACAAGATGGTGAGAGGCATAGATAGAGTGGATAGCCAGAGACTTTTTCCCAGGGTGGAAATGACTATAACGAGGGGGCATAATTTTAAGGTGATTGGAGGAAGGTACAGGGGAGATGTCAGAGGTAGGTTCTTCACACAGAGTGGTGGGCGTGTGGAATGCGCTGCCAGCAGTGGTAATGGAGTCAGATACTTTAGATACTTTTAAACGACTCTTGGATAGGCACATGGATGATAGTATAATGTAGGGTATGCAGGGTAGTTTGATCTTGGGATAATACGTTGGCATAACATCTTGGGCTGTGTTGTACTGTTCTGTGTTCTATATTCTAATCACTCTGTCAGACCCCTCATGATTTTAGAAGTATTTATTAAATCTTCACTTCGACGGAAAGTTGCCTTGACTCCTCTGTTCTTTCCTCATAACCAAAATATTATGTCCCTGGAACCTTCTTGCAAAACTGTCTTTCTAATGGATTCGCATCCTAATGATGGCCTAACATCCAGAACTTTACACAGTACTCCAGCTAAGAGCTAATCAGTATCTTGTATGAATTCTTCTTAATCTCCTCCCTGCCCATGTTTTCTAATTATGAAGCCTAAAAAGCTTTATGCAAAGAACGGAAAGTTGACATTTTTTCTGCCTTTTCTAATTCAAGAAGAGATCAAATGTTGATAGAAAATGTTTTGAAGCTAAATCTGGAGATCACAGAATCAGCCAATGGATAAATTCCGTTTAATTTGGTTTAAAATAAAAATTGTGGAGCAGAGGATAGAGATGCGCACAGGATGTGTTGAACAGTGATGAAATGTGCCTTTCTGACAAGATGTTTTGGAAGGAGAGGCTTTGAATAGAGGACAGAACTTATTCCACTGAGGGGGAAGAAAATAAGTAATTAAAATTGTGATGAAATAGTTGTAAATTACTTAATTCTGATGAAGTGCCCCGCCACCTCAAAAAAAGTTAAACTATGTTTTATCTTTGGATTCTGAGACATCTAACATTTCCACCACATTTTGCACTGAGTCAAGGAGCTAGCAGTTTCCTGAGTGGGAGAATTATATGTTCATAATCCACACTGACTTCAGTGCAGTACGAAGGAACTGTTGTGCTGTCAGAGTTTTAAATCACATTCTAAATCTGCCTATTCAGGTCTTGAAGATCCTGTGACTTTCATTTGAAAATGAGCAGAGAGCTTTCTTGGTATCCTAGACAACGCTTAATCCTGTATTAACAACAACAAAACTGATTACAAACAAAAGCAGAAATTGATGGAGAAACTCAGCAGGTCTGGCAGCATCTATGGGAAGAAAGCAGGGTTAATGTTTCGAGTCCAGTACCAACCCTGCGCAGATTCTAATGAAGAGTCACTGTACTTGAAACGTTAACTCTGCATTCTCTCCACAGATGATACCAGACCTGCTGAGTTTCTCCAGCAATTTCTGATTTGTTGTGGATTTCCAGCATCTGCAGTTCTTTGTTTTATATCACTAAAACAGATTGACCAGTTAATCGTTATCATTCCGGTTTACAGGGCCTTATTATGACAAATTAGTACCATGCTTATTAATTGTGAATGAGTATGATTTTGTAAGATCTGAAACACTCCAAATTATTTCTTCTTTCAAGAAATAAGGCGATTCTAAATTGTAACTACTTGATTGTTTGATAGTCTTGTAAACTTTGACAGGTTTATGCATAATTCCCTTTATAGGATGTGTGTACAGTGTTTTAAAAGTAGACACGAGTGACAAAACATTTAAATAATACTAGAACTGATTTGGGACCTGTGAGCTTTGTTTGTTTGTTTGTGTTTGTTTTATTATATCATGATGTTTTGTGATTGTTTATGTCTTCAGTTAGCTTTTGCACAAATACACAATGTTGGAAAAGAATGGACCGAAACTATATCCTTTTGTAGAAGTACTGTTTCCATATTACAGTCTAATCCTCACTTTTTTCAGAATATCAGTTCAATGAAAAACCTGTTTGTTTTGAAAGGAAATTCACAACAAGCAGAAGGTTGGATCTTCAGAGGATGTACCCCGACGAGGTCCAGAATCTCTCCCAGTTGGGCATCATGACATTATCACTGATCTTGCTGCTTTCCAAACGACCCAGGGATTTATTGTAACTGCTTCACGAGATGGGATAGTCAAAGTATGGAAGTAACAGTTTGATTCTGAAAACAAAGTGAAGTACACTGTTTTGTCTTCTTTATACAATGAAGTACCGGATTACATGTTAGGGAAGATTATACCCTGATTTTGTTTTAAGTTTATGCAAAAATCATGAAGAATAGGATTTTATTTTTGTGGTAAACAATGTCTTCACGTTTTTCAGATATTAAACCTTATGTTCTCTTGACCTTGCAACTGTAGAAATGAACTCCCACAATAGGAACCCAAGAGTGTCTTTGTTGTTTCAGTACTGAACGAGAGATGTAATTGCAGATTATGAATGAGGGATGTATTTTCTTCATTCTGCATTCATTCATTTTTGATCTGTGAACTTTTGTAATACAAGAATGTTATTTTAATAATGTCTCCAAAGTAGTTAAATTTCTACAAGCAAAAATAATTCCCTGAATCATTCCAAAAGACTTTGGAATTTAAAAGAGAATATAAATTGGAGTAGATTATAACAGTAAATAGTTACTTTAGAGTCCCTCCATGCATTTTCTTTTTTTTCTGACTTGTAAAATGCTTGCTTTGAGTTCTTGCATTTTCCCACATAATGCAGGAGTATGTCCTCACAGCAAGTATGCTTGGAATCATTAAATGTCTTTGGTGCTTCCAGCATTGTTTTGAGACTGTAGAGTACACTTATAAGTACTTGGAGGAGAAAGCTGTTGGAGAGAAACTGAGTCAGCCTTTTACGAATGGACTTTGTCACTGTGGTCATTGAGCAAATAGGCCGAAAAGGACTAAATACCTGATGTCACTCCTGGTTCGAGCATCAAATGGGAAAGATAAAGCTCATCGATGGAAATATGCAGATACTTAAATTAAGCGCAAGACCTGTAGTGGTAACTTTTAAATGAATACTTGAGCATGTGATTATTTGATGGTGCATTGTACAAGCTTAACTGAATCTGAAGAAATTTAAAAAAAGATCTTGCCCCAAGATGCAGTTTACTGGTGCACTTTTAAAGTATTTAATCTTTCTGCAAATGTTCTTAGTTTATCTCTGACAAGATAACTGGCTTCGTCATGACCATCGTCTGATGCCAAATAATCACTGTAATCACATTTATATTATGCTTAGTAATTGTGAGAAAGATTTGAACATTTTTTGCACTTCTGTCAAATGCAAATGGATGTGGGGTTGCACAGAATCTTCAGTGAGAAATATCTACAATTCCATAACCCTCTGCGCTGGAAACTGTAGTGGTGTAGCAGGTGCATGTAGAGGACAGTAAGTGAGCCTGTTAAATTATTGGACTTGAATTTAAGGGTTTCAACGTAAATGTTATCATCACTTATTTGGGAAAAATATGAAAATGTATGTACTGTAAGTATTTGAGCTTTAGTTTTTGGAACTTCAACTGAATAAAATGCAATGTAATGCATTTTACTCAACTTGTTGGCATGACACAAACTTGCTCTTTGCTTTTCGAAGGAAAAATGATTAAATAATTAAAACTTGTGTTACCAGTTGCTTCTTGTCTGGTGTGATTAATTATAAGGATATTCTATTTGATATCTCTGCTATTAAATAGATTAATCAGGTAAAATTCCATTAAAAGTTAACTAATTTGTTTTTCAACTCTTAATGTCAGTATTTTCTGTAAGAGTTCAGCAAGAATTCGAGATTCTGTAATTGAACCTCCTAAGTCTTTCTAAAATAAAATTAAAATACTGAAAAATCTTTGCAGGTCTGGTAGCATCTATGAAGAAAAAAGTCTTAATGTTTCAGATTCTTGATCTTTTTGTCAGAAATGTAAAAAGTTAATTTCTAAAACAAGCACAAGAAAAGTGGTGGGGAAAAATACCAATTCTTATTTTGTATTTTTGTTAATACAGCAGAAGACCGGGTTGGATGACTGAAAGGATGATGGTGCGTAATAAAAATGGCTGATGATGGAGCAATAAAGGAAACAAAGATAAACTTGGGCAATTATAAATTATGCCGGAATCCTTATCAGTAACCGTTGATAAAACACGGAGCTGGAGGAGCACATTAGGTCAGACAGCATCTGAGGAGCAGGAAAGTTGCATTTCAGGTTGGGACCCTTCATTGGGACTGGGAAGAAGGAAGGGAGCTCAGAAGTAAATAGAGGGAGGGATGTGGGGCTGGGGGAAGGTAGGTGGGATGGTGATAGGTGGATGCAGATAGGGGTTTGCAGACATTGATCAATGGGAGGGGTGGGGTGGATAGGTGAAATTGGAGATGGACAGGTTGTGTCAAGTCAAGGAGGCAGGGATGAGAGGGAGGGCTGGGGGTTGGGGAGATTTTCAAGCTGGTGAACTCTGTGTTGAGACCATGGACTATGTACTCCTGAGGTGGAATATGTTCGTCTAGTTTACAGGTGGCCTCGGTGTGACAGTGAAGGAGGATCAGAATGGACATGTTGGCGTGGGAGGGGGAGTTAAAATGGCTGGCAACGAGCAGGTGGTGGTGATTGGAACATAGAGTGCAGACACTCCATGAATCGGTCACTGAGCCTTGGCTTGATGCCTCCAATATCAAAGAGACCACGTCTGGAGCAATGGATGCAATAGACCAGGTTAGATGTACAGGCAAATCTCTGTTGGATTTGGAATGATTGTTTGTTTGGGGCCTTGGATGGAGGTGAGAGGGGAGGTGTACGGCAGGTATAGCACTTCCTGTGGTTGCAGTTATCAGTTCCCATTATCAGTAGTAGCTGTCTGGCAAAAATAGGAGTGGCAATTATAATTTGAACTCATCATAGCATTTCAGATGCACCAAAGTGTCTGTGAAAGATAACATGCTGTTGATCAAACTTCCACTGATCTTCAGTAGAAGAATGTAGGAGGCAGAGGCTAGAGAGGATCAGACTTAAAATGACAAGCAATCAAAACTGCAGTCACACTTGTGGTTACCCAATCCTGCATGTGGTATTTCCACTGGTTGCGATTAATATTTGTTTGATGCAAATAGAAAGACATACAAATAAATCCTTTCTTTATCTGAAAAGAGTGTTTGGAGCCCTGATTGCATTTTCTGTACCTGCATGAGGAAGGGACATGGAATTTGAATCATATTCAAAGTAGATAAAGTACAGCAAGGGAACAGTCTCTTCAGCATACAGAAGGAGGTGGGAAAGGGCAAATGTGTGTGATAGAGAATCTGTTGAATGTTAGAGTGGAAAGTGAAAAGGAAAATCTGATCTTGGCTTTGTTGGGTGTGTGTATGTGTGGGAACAGAATTGTTGAAAGTGCTTAAGGGACACATCAAAATCGGAGGCAAAGTTTGGCTGAGGTAAAGGAACATTATAGCAGATGCATTGGGTGGCATCTTCAGAACAAATGCTAATAACTGGGAAGAAGGAAGATAGTCCTTGAAATTAGTTATGATGAGAGGTGATGCAGCGTGGTAAGCTTGCTGGATGAGAAATCCAGCACCAGAGGCTAATACCCTGGGACCATGGGTTCAAATTTCAAAATGAAAGCTAGAGCTAGCTTCAATAATTGTGGAGCTACCATCAATTGTCACAAATACTCATCTGGTTCACTAATGTCCTTCTGAAGAATGAAATCTACCCTTACTGGCTTAAGTCTACATGTGACTCCAGATCTAAGGCAATATTATTGACATCTCTCTGAAATGGCCTCGTTCAAGGGCATTTAGGGATTAGCAACAAATGTGGTTTCTGATAGCAACTCCTTCCCATGAATGAATTTAAACAAGCGTACTCAAGGTAGCTGTAGTAGACAGCAAACCTATATAAGTTTTGATTGAAAGACTATTCCCAATATTAGAAATGGAGAAGTCAGGATGAGGGGAAGAGTCAGAGATGAGTTGTGTGAAGAAGAGTAAATATTGAAAATTAGAAGCAAAATTGATTTCAATTTTTCCAGTATGGAGCAAGAGCAGTAAGTGGTGACTGCATCAGTGCCAATGTACCCAAATTAAGGCTGATAGAGAACACAAAAGACAGACTAGAATAAAGTGTTGAAAGCAACTACCAGGAAAAAAACAAGAAATATTTATAACCCATATGGGTTC
Source organism: Rhincodon typus (assembly GCF_021869965.1). Taxonomy (NCBI): domain Eukaryota; kingdom Metazoa; phylum Chordata; class Chondrichthyes; order Orectolobiformes; family Rhincodontidae; genus Rhincodon; species Rhincodon typus. The sequence goes on from NC_063333.1 coordinate 128,185,056, forward strand.
CTTAAACTTCATTTTATATAAAGGAAGCAAACTGAGTCAAAGGAGTTATTCAATGCAAGATTCTGATCAGTTGGGCAGGAGAAGGTGGTGGAGGGAATTCGTTTGGCCGTTGTTCACGTGATGGAGATATTGGATATCCATGGTGTAAAGGGGATACTGAGGGCCTGGAAAATTCCATAAATTGGGTGAGTAGGTCCGAAGAGATTAAATTGGGGAAGAAATCAAGAGATTCAAAAACAAGCTGAAAAGCTCGGTCAACCAGAACAGTCTTATTTATTGTTCTTAGGCAAGGGGTCAAAACAGTTTTGGGATATTGAGGTTACGGTTTTGGAAGGAAGATATCCAGAATTGATGTGGTCAGGGACAAGTCTAAGAAATAATGTCTTGACGTTCAATTTTTGTTTACATGAGTAGGATGGAGACATTAGAGAGTTGGGATTTAACCTCTGTAGTGACAACGTTAGGATTAGGCCTGAGCGAACATAGTGCTAGTGCTGGGCTAGGGAGAGTAATTGGAGTTGAAAGATTAAGCTATTGGATAACGTACTCTTAGTGAAAAGATCAAGAAAGAGATTAAAATGTCAAATGGAGTTCCCGGTGGAACAAGATTGTGATGTTGACCAAAAGGTGTGTTGTTTAGGGAAAGAATGATGGCTGAATAAGTGGCCGATCAGATGTGCTTATGGAAAAAACACTCTTGATCAGAATTGAATACAGGTGTAAGGGATGAAACTTTTAAAGCTTTTTTTGACTGTTCATTCAGCATTGAACTTAATGGAAACATGACAAAAGTTGAGATTGATAGCTGAAACGAGGGGAATACTAGAAACCAAACTGAAAGTGAACACCAATTTATAGAGCATAAGAAGAGGGTGCTGATTGCACCATGGTTGACATGGAGATGCAGCAGGATCTGTTAACTGTCAGTCTTAATTAGCTGAGAAACTTCAGACCAGGCAGGTAGACCATATGTCTTTCTTGAGCAAACTGTCTTCAGCTCTTATTCCATATGGGTTTGAGCCACATTTCATGCTACAGATCTGTTGTATTATGTCAAGCAACAAAAAAAAAAATCACAATGCATTGCTGTATTTTCATGCAATACTAATGGAGAAGGAACAACTATCCACAATACAACTTGTATTTAGAAGGCAAATACAAACAACCTCGCTCTGTAGCCAACAATGTAACCATTCTTTATAAATACAGGAGAATGAAAGAGATACACACTGTGAGGACAAGTAAAGAACTACAATTAGAAGTTCTATGACAATGAGGAAAGTTTAAAAAGACAGGATTGTTTTCACTGGAAAGGCAGCGGCTAAGAGGAGACCTGATAGTGGTCTACAAAATTATGAGACATAAATAAGGTTGATAGTCAGAGGCTTTTTCCTAGGGTTGAAGTTTCAATTACAAGGGGGCACAGGTTCAAGGTCAGAGGGGGAAAGTTTAAGGGAGATGTGTGAGGGAAGTTTTTCATGCGGAGAGTAGTAGCAGCCTGGAACGCACTAGCAGAAGAGGTGGTAGAAGCGGCCATATTGAAGACATTTAACAGGCACCTAGATGGGTACATGAATAGGGATGGAATAGAGGGATACAGACTGAAAAATGGCAGGTTTGTTTTTAGACTAATTAGGGCATTTTCATCTATAATTGAATATTATTTTCTCCTGTAGTCTCTCTCATTCCCACCGCTATAATCTGTAAATATTATCTCAAAACGTAGGTGATAGCAAGAACTGCAGATGCTACAAGTCAGAGTTGATACAGTGTGGAGCTGGAGGAACACAGCAGGTCAGGCAGCATTAGAAGACCTTCTTGATGAAGGGTCCCAACCTGAAACGTTGTTTTTCCTGCTGTGTTCCTCCAGCTCCACACTGTATCATCTTATCTCAAAACATGTCAGGATTTTCATTTGCATCTCTGGCCCACAATACTGTTTCTTGAATTATTTATATGATTACAAGATACCTTGGGTTCATTTATGCTATCTGTCAGATATTATGCCCTTTTAATCCTCTCTTTAGTTCTGCTCTTTACTTTGCAAATTTGTCTCGATTTCTTAGAATCTTACAACACAGAAGCCAGATATTCAGCCCATGATGTCGTTCCTGGCTCTTTGAAAGAGCTAAGCCAGTTATCTTCATTTTTCAGCTTCATTGTCATAACCCTGAAAATGAATTATCTTAAAACACATGCCCAGATATAATTTGAAAGTTCTGACAGAATCTGATGTCCCCCACACATTCAGTAAAGTGTTCCAAATCATCTAACTCTCGATGCAGAGAAAATTAAAAATCCTCCTATTTTATCTCCTCATCCTTTTGCCAATTATTAAACATCTAGGGTTACTGAAACCATTTCTCCCTACATATTCTATTAAAACTTAGCAATGTTGAATATCCCTAATCCACTTCTCCAATCTCTCCAAACTACCAGAGTCCATCGTGCTACTAAGGCTCATCTGCACTGACTTGAAGAGTTTTGCTTCTTTCTTACATTTTCTTTCATATTTTTATTCCTGGACATATCCTGTCTTTTTTATTTAAAGAACCATGCTAACTTTATGCATCAATGTAATTTTGCCAGGAATATGTGTCCAGGTTTCTCAAAAGGGAACTTGAGACTCCAAGTGGTGTCAGGAGCTCTGAGGGAGCAATGCTCATCCTTCTGCTCTTTTAGATCTTCTTCTCTACCTTACTTTTTCTCTCTTTGGTCTTCTTCCCCTCAAACCTCAGTTTTCTCGAGTGTTTGTGCGAACTTACAAGCCTTGAAATGGGTTCTCATTTGGGATTTACTGATCTAGTCTATAGCCTTGCAGTTCCTGTTTGAATATTTATCATTGTTTATTCAGTACTTTTGTAGTTTTTCTCTTCCAGTCTCAGAGATGATTCCCTGTTTATCTCATTGAAATTGGCTTTTTGGAAAATAAAATGCCTTTTGAGTCTAGCCATTCTATTTAACTTTTAGAGTCATAGAGTCACAGAGTCACACAGCATGGAAATACACCCTTCGGTCTAACTAGTTCACACCAACCATGTTCCAAAACTAAACTAGTCTCACCTGCCTGAGCTTGGCCCATATCCCTCCAAACCTTTCTCATTAACGAACTTATACAAAAGTCTTTTAAATGTTGTAACTGTACCTGCATCCACCACTTTCTCTGGCAATTCATTCCATACACAAACCATTCTCCATGTAAAAAAGTTGCCCCTCGACCTTTTGAAACCATTTTCCAGTTGTGGTTGTTGGAGGCCAGACTTCTCTGCAGGAGTTCTTTAAAGTAGTGTCCTTGGCCCAACCATCTTCAGCTGCTTCATTAGTGCTCTTTTCTCCATTCTAAGGTCAGAAGTGAGAATGTTTGCCAGTAATTGCACAATGTCTAGCACGATTCACAACACATCAGATAATTGAGTAGTCCTTGTCCAAACGTAGCAAGATGTGAACAGTCAGGTTTGGAATGAAAAGTGGCAAGTAACATTTTCATCAAACAAATGCCAGGCAATGACCATCCCCAATAACAGACAGTTACTTTTGCATTGAAACAAAGACATGTTCTCCTATCCTTACATTATCTATTTGCCTTACTTCTTTTCCTGGAATTACATTCAGCATTGCCTCTGTTCATGTTGCACTTGCGTTAGCCAGTTCATTTGACAAGTAGTTAGATAGAGAAAACAAGAAACTAATTGCACTATGGGAGCTTGATTTAAATATGTTAATAAAATACCCTGTGTCTCCACACAAGAATACTCTTATACCCTTGAAATCGCAACAGGTTAGGGTAAATTCCTAGCTTCATTTTTTTTAAATACCCTGAATCTATCTCATCTGTCTTGCAATTTGGAAGGGGTCGATTAATTTCAAGGCATTTCACTGTACGAAAGGATTGATATTTTCCATCACCTTTGTGTTCTAATGCTGTATTGCAAGTATCTCATCACATAATTGTTCCTGCATGTATATTTTGACAGTAAATAAGAAATGAAAAGGGCTTTACTGTGAGCACATGAACTATTGAATTGAAATCTGGAATGCTAAAATTTTGTAAAACCATTTGCTAGATGTAACTTTAAAATGCAATCAATCAGTAATTATATATAAATGTTTTATTTAAGTTATCCAAAGCAAAGGGTAGAAAGAATGGTTGGCTTTTAATTCTCATTCCTCAGACTTCAACAGTGATTACTTTGGCAAAAAAACTTGCAGAATTTATAATGTTTGTCTAATAATCATGATTTTCTGAACTTGTGCATTGTTTTCATGAACCAGCTAATGTTATTACTGGACAAGACAGATCCCAGACTAAAATCTGGCTTAATGATTTTTTTTGTTTTTAACAAGGTGATCTCTCACTGAAACAGAAGCATGCAATGCTGCACGTTTTAGTTTTAACAATAAAATAGAAGTTTCTTTATATAAAAGAAATGAAGATAAAATAGAACAAACCAAACTGTTTACAAGTAATAATTACTTAAAGATTTAAAAACGCGTATTAAGGATATAATGTCATTAATCCCAAATTTACCCCTTCACAGTACTCACATCAGAGAGGATTTGGTTTCTATTCCAAATAGGGATTGGCTTAGCTATGATTTCAATTCAAGATCATGAGAATCAGATAGCCTCTTCCTTGATTCATCCTATAAGTGAAGTTAAACTTTCTCAGCTTCACATACGATCTTAAGGCTTTTAACCAAACAGTGCTGGTCTAGAATGTTTAAACTAAACTCCTTACACTGAGATAACTTAACTTATTTTAACAATTTTAAACTATCTTCTCCCTTTCTCAGAAGCAACTGATTTATAATTCAGTTTCCACTCAGAACTTTGCAGAACTGCCTTAACTAAAGTTTTAAAAGAATTTTTTTTTCATGCTATGTGTATTTCCCTGATACTGCCCAAAAAACAAACGCAGAATCTTTTACCTGCAAGCTTAATGCACTACACCATTTACAAAGAAACTGTTTTGGACATTTTCTTATGTTTATAATGCTGTATACTCACAAACAATTGATGTTGGTGTTCAAAGGAATAAAATGGTTATTGGGTTTATTATCATTTGTGTAATTCAATTTTATGCATTTATGATTACTGTCTCTTGAAATCTAATCGTCAAAATACTAATGATAATTCTCAATTAGAAGGATAGATGATGAATGTTTTTGATCCAGTGTCAGTGAAGGGACAGTAATATAATGCCAAGTAAAGTTAGTGTGTGACTTGGAGGTAAACGTGCAGATGGTGGTTCCATACATCTGCTATCTTTCTCCTCCTAGGTGGTTGAGGTCATGACTTTAGAAGATGCTGTTGAAAGTGGGTTTATACAATGCATCTTGTGGATGGTACACACTGCCACTGTGCATTTGTGGTGAAGAGAATGAATGTTGAATGTGATGGATGGCGTCAAGTTTCTTGAGTGTTGAAGGCTACATTGATTCAAACAAATTGACAATATTCCACCACTGCTGATTTCTGCCTTACAGACAAAATACAGGCTTTCAGGAGGCAGTAGGTGATTTACTCGCTGCAGAATTCCTCGTCTTTGACCTTGTCATATACAGTCAGTATTTATATGTCTGGTTTATCAATCTCTGGTAAATGATAAACCCGAGGGTGTTGGGTTTTCAGTAACACTAATGCCATTGGTCATCAAGAATCAATGGTTAGTTTCTTGTTGGGTATGTCTGGCACTTGTATGGCATGAATTTTACTTGTACCTATGAGGCCAAATCTGAATATTGTCCTGGTTTTGCTGTCCATGATCATGGACTGCTTCAATACCAAAGGGATTGTGAATGCTGTGAAATCTTACGGAAGGTCATGAATGAAACGGCTGAAGAAGGATTAGCCTTGGACATTACACTGAGGAACTCCCGCAGAGTTGTCCTACAGCTGAGATGATTGATGTCCCACATCAACAACCATCTTTCTTTATGCTAGTTATCACTCAAGACTTTCCTCTGATACCCTTGACAGTAGTTTTTCTAGGGCTCTTTAATGCCAAATTCAAACAATACTGCCCCGATGTCAAGGCCAGTCACTGTCACCTCATCTTTGGAGTTCAACACTTTTGTCCACAATAGGCCCAAGGTTGTAGTGAGGTCCTAACCTTGGTGAAAACTCACCTAAGTGCCAGCGAGCAGGTTATCCCTTTGCAAGTGCCATTTGATAACACTGTTGATGACCCCTTCCATCACTTTGCTGATTCTTAAGAGTATACTGATATGGTGGCAATTGGCTACATTTGATTTGTCCCATTTTTCATTCACACAACATACCTGGGCCATTTTCCACATTGTTGGGTAGATGCCAGTGTCATGGCTGTACTGGAACAACTTGGCTAGGTGTGTGGCAAGTTCTGGAGCAAAAGCCTTCAGTATTATTGCTGAAATGTCTTCAGGACCCATAGCCTTTGCAGAGTCCAGTGCATTCAACCATGTATTGATACCATTGAAATGAATTGAGTTGGCTGAAGACTGGCATCTTTCAGGCTGGTCTTAAGTGGAGGCTGAGTTGGATCATCTACTCAGCACTTCTGGCTGAAGGTGGATGCAAATGTTTCAGCTTTATCTTTTGCACAGCTGTTGCAGGTCTTCTGATCTTCCCCATTGTTGAGGATGGGGATAGTAGTGGAGCTGTATCCCCCACCTAATATTAAATTGTTCATAACCATTCATGACTAGATGGGCAGGGCTGCAGAGCTTAGATCTGATCAGCTGGTGGTGGGATTACCTAGTCCTGCCTATTGTGTGCTGCCTCTGTTGTTTGGCAGGTAAGTCGTGTGTTGTAGCTTCATCAATGTGGCACTTTGGGTACTCCTGGCATATCCTCTGACAATCTTCATTGGACATGTCTAAAATACCAGGGGATTCTCTCGGAGGACAACAATAACCTTACACTGTCACTTAATATGCAGGCGATCATTGGAGGTGGGATTTGCATCCCTCAGGAACAGGAGGCTCCAACTTGCAAAGCTGCCTACTAATTAGAGACTGGAAGCTTTACACTTTGGGATATGCCATGTGGCATTGCATGGGGATTTCTGTAAGTGTATGGTGAATCTCATTGGATACCAAGATTACAGGCTCTGGCAAAAGGGGTGGGGGATATGGTTTAAAAGGACAACACAGAAAGGGCAAGCTAGAAGGGCAAATCACTTGTGGAGTCCCTCTATTGAGGCCAGGGAACCAAGTAACAAAGGGCAGCCCCTGCCATCCACTAACCTGCACATGGAAACATACTGGCTTGCTGCTGGGTCCCCTTTACCAATGATCAAATCCTGGTGTTGGCAGAGTGAGGTCCTTGAGTGAGGATTAATTGCCCACTCATAGGCCTCAGTTGGCCCTGTAGGGGACAGACTGCATGGTGCTGACCCTCGTATGTATTCCCTAGGTGGCAGTAGCAGTTGGATAGGCAGCAATTGGTCATTTCCTGGACTTAATAAGCCTTCTGTTGTTATACCCATGAGCAGAGTAAAGAGTGTGTGGATCTTAATTACTGGCATTTCATTTCATTATGTTAGATGTGGAATTATAGATATTTTTAATCAACCTGTGCAGACATCTTTGGAGCAGGTGGAACTTGAACCTAGACCTTAGAGACAGTCAGGTAAGAGTCTTTAGACTGGGAATTATAAATGTGCTATACATAAGAATTACCAGATAATCTGCAATGGAAACAAACGGATGTTAAGCTGGTCTGACCCTAATGCATTCAATAGATTCTTAAACTAGAAAAACACAGAAATTAAGCAAAAAAGTGTGCTATAATTCTTACCCCATACTGATCAGATCAAGATGCATTGCAAAATCACTTTATAATTATGATGGAGAACATGTGAAATTATGATTATACATAAAAACTGTGACACTTTCTTTCCAAAGTGTTTTACTTTCTTTCACCTTTGCCTCATCCTTTGTAGACTGGATAGTGGGCAAAGAATTTGCTTCTGAACTTTAGCAATCAGTTGTAGAGAGAACCTTTCCAAAATTTGCACAGTTTGAGAATAGCTCCATTTCTTTTGGCCATTGCTCACCCTATAGTAATATTCCCAGATAGGGAAATCAGCATATCTAACATTACCATATTTGGCGTTTAAAATGGCTAATTGATGATAATACAGTGAAACATATGATTAATCATTAATTTCCATCTGTTTTCTTCCTATGCAGATGGACTAACTATAAAACAGATTACACTTAGCATTAAAGATAATGAATATCAAATTCCTCAGTCAAATCTGCCATTGATTAATTATCATATAGCACTTCCTACACTGCTTCCAGCTCCTTTTAACCCAGATGTTTCATTTCAAATCATTACATTACTTTGCTTAATTTGTTTAATTTTGACAATTCTTTTTCAACAATTTTCTAAAAAATGTGTTAAAGTTTCTATTTATCACTTTCTCTGAATCTTTCTGTGCTTTATGTTTTAAAAAATACATAAGCGGTCCATAGTTATATTATTTGCTGATAATTGTGTATAATTATTTATAGATAAGATTACCAATGTACCATTTTAAAGAGAATGCAGGAAGATAAACCTTTGAAGGTGGTAAGCCAAGTAAAGGAAGTTTTTTTGAAAAAAAAACATGTACATGATGCATGGTTTTATTGTTAGAACCTTTGGATGGAATATCCTCAGGCACTGACCAACTTTAACATGAGTGAGAAATTTGTGAGCATTGGATGAGAGGTCTGCTGAGGAGCCTCTTGACGTTGAAAACAAAACGTCCCATTTTTCAAGTAAATATTGAACAGCAAGAGGAGACATCCACCAGTGAGTGGCAAAAGGTTATTTGTATGCATTAACATGTCTTAACATTGCATTAGTACATGATCTTGCATCATTGCTTTTGCAGCTCCTCATCCTCTCATTCACCAGATGCAAACAAAGACCGTGACAATTCCTGGTATGAAAGTCATGGAGGTTACCTGGCCATTCCAGCTTACTAATTGCTCCTCTTCGCTTCCATCTGGGACATCAATCACACTTCATGGGTAGAGAACACATGCAATCCCTTTCTCCAAACTCCCACCTACAACTCATACTCAGCCCCATTGACATCCAATACATTCCTCAAGGGCACATCTCTGAATGACTTAAGATACAGTTCTGCACTTCAATGCTGCATTTTAGAACAAACTGGCTCCTTTCGTTGGAATGCTCCTGCCAGGCCACTTTGCATACAGGAACAGGTACCAATCCCATGGATTTGACCAGGGCAAAATTCTGGGCTGCTCGTCTACTCTTTTAGCATGCACTCGCTTTATGCTTACTTGTTTGCTAACAGCGTTCTTGCCTTGTCTTGCCTTATTATGTGCTGCTGCCTCCTCAGCCAGACTGATAGGTTCTCAGGATTTCTGTCTTGCCTTGCTGCTTAGCACTGACACAAAGCCAGGCAGCTTGTCATGGTTGGCAGCAGTAATCAATCAAAGGGTGGACATGTTGTGGTAAAGTACTGTGTACAGCACACCTACATCACATGTCAGCTGCTAGTGCAGCAAACACACTCTATGTGCATGAACCAAAGCGTCAAGTGTCAAAATGAATGGGAAGCAGTCCTCAGTCAGGTCATGAGGACCTATGGCCAGGGGGTGCACATTTCAACAGACAGGGACCCAGTTCATGGATAGTGCGGCTTGCTTGCCCTTGGCACTCACTCGCTAAATGTGTAACTCTATGCATCCAGCATTCAGGCATTGCCTTGCAATGCCTGTTAGTGTGTTGGTGTTTCAGCCAGAGCTAAAGGTCATATTGATGTGCTCCTTAGTGCAGATTCACAGATAGACTGATGTCTCAGGATGTTACATATCAAAACGCCTCCCACCCCTGAACAGTAATGTAACAGTATCAGCACATGCCAGCTGGACGAATTGGTCTTCTATTTCAGCTGGACCTATTTCTGACCAGATTTGCCACTGAACGGCTAGCACGCAGCCCATCTGGGACACCTTAGACCAGCTGAAATTGGGTGTGAAATCTCATTTCAACATGTTGTGCGAGTTGATGGTTCCTGCCATATCTGCAAAGGAAGCTCATTCACTTAAAATGGTGAAACTGGAGCATGTGCTTCACTGGCACTGACTTTTAGCTTTGTGCCGGAGGGTGAAGAGCCATTATAATCTCCGTAGCCAGTATGAGTGCTGTGGAACTGGGAGGAGCACTCCTCTTCACTCTTCACAAAAAGGAAGTAAAAGCAAACCTTTTTTGCTGATGGCAATAGATTGGGTGAGATCAAAATTCAGAAAACCTGAGCAGGCAATGTCTGAAGCCTAGTGCAGTGATGACATCCAAAACCACAGTGCAAGTGCTTCAAGCAAATGAAGACATGTTAGAGTCAGAGAGGAGCAGTCTTTTTTAGAGTGAAGGGGGCCCTCAGGCAGTCAGGCGGTACCGCCATAATTGGATAAGGAGTTTGTCTGATCACACTACAGAGGCTTAGCCAGTGTTGCTCAGGCTATCAAGCCCACCAGTGTCCAGCGATTTGTGCCTTTGTAGCCTGGTCAGCCCTACAAGTCCGGTTCAATCAGTCTGGGGATTACAGTTAGGTCAACATGGGGACGATTGAAACATTGATCCAGGGGCTGTATCAGTTTTTGCTGCAATGAGACAAAGGGAGAGACTGAGTTTGATGGAAGTAGATAGAAGAGCAATTAGTGGTGATACAGGAGCAGGAGGCATGGTGAGGTATCACTATTGAGTGAATAGCAAATGCAGAGGGCAGGAAGGATGAGTTATTTGGGAGGGTGAGGCGAGTGAGTGATTGAATGAACATGGTGCACACAATACTGGGAATTATAGTCCATGATTTGATTTGATTTATTTATTGTCATGTGTACTTTGTTACAAACTACAATGAAAAGTGTTGGATAGTGTCACCGCTCTCCTGCACCATCTTAAGCAGAGAAAAACAAACCAAAACATAGACTATAAAGACAGAAAAATGAAGAAATAAAGCAAACGTGTTCAACTTTACATTTCTTCTTGTTAAGTGCTCTGCTATGGGCCAGGGTCCCCTTCGCTGTGCTCCTGCTGGAACAAAAGTCACGATTCTTTGGCACCAACTTGCCTGCACCAACGCCTTTGCCATTATAAGTCTTTGACCTCACCAATGCAAACGCCGCCATACTGCAGGGTACTGGCCCGGCCCAAACTTGACTCCACTGTCGCCACGAGTCCGCTTCGGGCCCACCTCGCCAATGAGACCGCTGCTGATGGCACTGGGTGTGGCAGTGGGCCCAAACCCACCTCCGCTGCCGTCTCCCTGAACCCGCGCCGGACACTGGTGCTGCCGAGAACCCAAACCCATGAGTTGGTGCTAGGGCTTGCCACCGCCAATGGATGATGTCACTGCAACCGAGTCATTCCCAAGAGGTAAGTAAAATAAAAGAGATTTTTAAAAAAGCAAGAAGAGAGAGAGAGAGACAGAAAAAGAAAATGAAAAGAAAAGTGCACAGAGGGCGCTAGCACCGGGCTCAGTAGCTCTACTCCACTGCCATCTTACTAGAAAATGAAACTCAGTGAGACACATGCTGTGGCTGAGTTGGAGTGAGCACCAGCCCTTAGAGTGTGAGGTACCTGAGAGAGAAGATAGTGGCACTTAGCCTTGTGAAGATCATGGTCCTTTCTACTATGCTTCCGGGCCTGGGCAATTCTTTTTACCTGGGGCCACATTACCGATCCAGGATGCACTCTGCCCAGGCTGAGTGTATCTTATGGCATGGCTTCCTGTGACATTCATTTGGATGAAAAGCTGCCCTCAGCTCCAACACTTTGTTCATCGACACTTCAAGGTCGTGTTTGTGAAGTGGACCTTTGTGAAGTTTTCTTTTTCTCTGAGCCGTGTGTTTGGTAACAATGGTCGAACACCAAAGTGTGAGTGCATTTGAGCAGCATGCACTTTTAAATAAGACACCATTGGCATTAGTGGCAAGTTCTTCTGCCTCCTACTGGAAGCACCACAGGCCTCACTGGACTGTCAACCACCAGAACCACCACCGACCCACCAGTCTGCCTTAGAGCATTGGCCTTAGTTGGCAAATAATTGACTTATTAGGCTACTCACTGTCAACACTTCCCATCATTCCCCTAACCCCACCAAACATGCCACAAGTCTATTTATAAAATGATCTTGATGGCCACTAAAGTTAGTTACCATGGATTGGGGCACAAAGTCACAAAGAGACATTGGTAGATTAAGCCAGCAGGAAAAATGTGGAAAATGGAGTTTAAGGTGGGAAAGTATGAGGTATTCCACTTTGAATTTAAGAAAGACATATCAGAGTATTTTCTAAATTGTGATAAACTAAAACTGTGAGTGATCCGAGAAATTTAGGGACCAAGTAGAGAAAGCAGTGAAGTGACAAAAACTATGAAAAAAATTATTTAAAAGGCTAACACAATCTTGGATTTTGTCTCACAAGGATTATAATACAAAAGATTGGAAATTACAGCTGCTCAGAGATCTTGGTTAGGTCCCATCTGGAGAACTGCAGTTAGTTCTGGGCACCACATCACTGGAAGAAGAAAATAATGTTGGAGGGAGTATAGTGTAGAGTCACCAGAATGATTAAATGGGTTAAAGTAGGAGGATGGACGAGAAAAAAATTGGGCTTGAATTCTCTTGAATAAGAAAGTTTCAGGGTGGCCTAATCAAAGATTATTCAAATATTTGATAGGTAGATAGAGAGAAACTACTTCCTCCAAAGGTCCAAAACAAAGTGACATAGTTTTCAAATTAAAGATAGGGTGATCAGACAAAGTGCAATTTTTAGAAGTTTTATTGCCAAAAATCTGTCAAGGCTAGGTCAATTGAAAACTGAGACTGATAGATTTTTGTGAATTTGAATTTAATTGATTTGAATTGAATGATTTATTTTCACATGTATTTAAAGGAAGATACAGTGAAAAGATTCAACTGTCACCATGCTCTGGCACCATTTTGAATAACTTATAAATAAAAAAAAAATGTACCTGAAAGAGTCCATCTTTCTTCTTTCACCATCATCAGAGTCGCCATATTTCAGGCACCATCTCTTGTCACTAGGACCACCTCGCCCTAGTCTCCATATCTAGGTCCAGTCTCCATACAAAATAACCCTGCCATTCCAGGGATTAATCTGGTGAACCTCCACTGAATTCCTTCTTTAACAAGTGTCTCTTTCTTTAGATAAGTACAGATAAAATAAAATAAAAGATAAAACTAAATGGTATCAAAACCAATGGGGTGGATGCAGCACAGCTATTGATGGGTTAATGCAGATCAGCCATGATTTAAATGAATGGCAGATAACTTGATGATTTTTCTTACGTTTTTTTGTGGCAAAAACTTTGCATTTGCCACGATTATAATCCTTGAGCCACTTTCTTTGAACCACTGCAGTCAGTCTGATGGAGATACACCCACAGTGCTGTCAGTAAGCCGGTTCCAAGTTTTTGGTCCAGCGACAATGAAAGAACAGTGATATAGTTTCAAGTCAGGATGGTGTGTGGCTTGGAAGGGAACTCGTCCTTTTATGTGGTGGAGTCATGGCTTTGGAAAGCATTGTTGAAGGAGGCTTGGTGAGTTGATGCAATGCATCTTTGAATGCCACTGTGGGCCAGTAGTAGAATGAATAAATGTTTAAGGTATTGTGGTTCCAACAGGCTGATTTTCTCTAGATTATGTGGAGCTTCTTCCATATTGTTCAATCTGTGCTCATCGTGGCAAATGCAAAGTTTTTGGTGTAATCCATCACACTTCTAATTTGTGCCTAATTGGATGGGCTTTGGGGGAATATACCTTATCTCCTAACTGCCTAATGGGGCAGGGGGCCTCTTGTGGTGCAGTGGTACTGACCCTACCGCTGAATTGGGAGGCCCAGGATCAATCCCACCTGCTCCAGAGGTGTGTAATAACATCTCTGAACAAGTCGATTAGAAAAATAGGTTAAATAATTGTTAAAAAAACTCCCCAATAGGCCTCACTGGCCTAGTCTTGTTCCTGTGTTCCGAAATCAAGTCAACAATTTAGCATTGCCACCAATAAGAGAAATAGGATGAAATTAGAATTCACTTCATAATAAGTGGCTGTAGCAGAGTTAAGTCCTTTAAGTGTCAGCCACTTAAACTAAAATATTTTACTCCCATTTACAGATAAATAAATGAGAGTCTGTAGTAGTGACCTTTTGTGAAGTTGTTTCCTAACATCTCAAGCGAAATAATCACCAGATTGTTAAATGCTAAAAATAATTTCTTAATTACAAATGCCCAACCGCTGAAACATATTAAAGCCATTGAAACTTTGAAGTTGTAAGCAAATACTTTGAAGTTTGGGAGGATTGCATATTACACTACGTTGAGGTCATTTAATGAAATTGGGTTCAACAGTAAAAGACTTCATTGGAAAGATCCAGACATAGTTGTGGAAAGGAAATTGAGCTGTGCAGGAATAAAGTTGTTGAATTATCTTGTTCTATTGAGCAATAACCTGTTTCATATGACGACAATAAATTTGGTATAGTTTCCATTTTTAACTCCATCTCCAATTTTTTTTTGCAGTAACAAATGCTACCGCTGAGAGTCAAAACTAGGGAACCCTGTCTCCCTGAAAAGATTGTTTCGTAAAGTTTCAGTTGCTGTTATTAAATTTGCCACTGCAAACAACTCTAGCTCCATCAATGGTTCTCTGAATTACCCAAGTATGTAGTTGGACCATGTAGAAATATATGTTTCTTGGAGATTTGTGCAATATTGGCAAGGCTAATATTTGTTACCCATCCCTCATTGTCCCTTGAACTGAATGCCTTGCACAGTGATTTCAGAGAGCAGTTAAATGTCAACCATATTGCTGAAGGCATTGAGGAACATGTGGAATTGACCAGGTAAGGGTGTCAGATTTCCTTCCCTGTGAGGCATTTGTGAACCATATGGGTTTTTACCACAAACAATAGTAAATTGAACAAGACTAGGCCAGTGAGGCCAATTGGGGAGTTTTTTTAAATTATTTAACGTATTTTTTAAATTGACTTGTTCAGAGATGTTATTACACACCTCTGGAGCAGGTGGGACTTGATCCTGGGCCTCCCAGTTTAGCGGTAGGCTCAGTACCGCTGCACCACAAGAGGCCCTCTCCCCCATTAAGGAGTTAGGAGATAAGGCATATTCCCCCAAAGCCCATCCAATTAGGCACTAAGCCTAACTTCCAATTCCAGATTTTATTAATTAAATGTTTAAATTTCACCAGCTATCATGGTGGAATTTGAACCATATCCCCAAAGTATGATGGGTCCAGTTCCCCAACAGCAAGGGTGAGGTCGTCATTTTCCTGTGCAGACTTGAATCAGATAAAGTAGTGATTAAAATATTACAAGTGGTCTCTGTGCCTCGGCTGGACAGTGTCAGACTCAACTTCAATTTCTCCAACCTGCAATGTAGTTTCCGGATGAACAAAGGGGATTTAGACAATTAGCTGGAAGGCAAACAAGAATTACATCTCAGGAGAAACTCCAAAACTGTCATTTTTTTCTCATGCCTTAACTGTATCCATTTGCTTTATATATGTGAATGTCTTATGCATTACTTTCTACTTGCCATTAATAACAGCATTGAGTATCGACTATTAACTTTCTCATGTTGCTCCATGCAGGCACTAGTTTTGTAAAATTTTGTAAATAATATAATTAACTTTGAAAGAAACATGTCCAAAAGTGCATTTATATTGACTCATGAAAAGGCAAATTACAAGCTAATTATTATTGGTAATACAGGACAGGTTTAATCATTTAGTGAAATCTGACCTGATAG
This sequence comes from Rhincodon typus, assembly GCF_021869965.1. Classification (NCBI taxonomy): domain Eukaryota; kingdom Metazoa; phylum Chordata; class Chondrichthyes; order Orectolobiformes; family Rhincodontidae; genus Rhincodon; species Rhincodon typus. The sequence goes on from NC_063333.1 coordinate 128,200,848, forward strand.
ATCATATGGTTTATTTTTGCCCCTTGTTTACCCTCCAGTTAGTAACTGAACTTATTCGCAAGAGGTTGCCAAAATACTTTTAAGAAAAAAACATCAAAGTTTATTACAGACAAAAGAAAAAAAAACTATTTTACACTACTTAAGAACTATTTGAAATGGCCTTGTTACAAACATTAGAAACATAGATTCAACCCTTTCTCCATTAACAACAACTTACAGATATTTGAATTCTGTGAAATGTCATCCTGTTTGCATTTTAAACTTCCTTCTTCAGAGAACATGAGTCTTAATGGTTTCTTTTTGGCAAGCTTGTATATTCTCTCAACTTTTTTTAACAACTCAACTTGTTATGCAAATAATTCTTGAGCTTCACAACTCCCGGGGGTAGCCACGAAAGTCAATGAGTTAATCAGATTACCTCAATTTACCTGAGATAACAAGGTGTAGAACTGGATGAACACAGCAGGCCAAGCAGCATCAGAGGAGCAGGAAGGCTGACATTTCG
>NC_063333.1:128201752-128248756 GCF_021869965.1 Rhincodon typus
CACAGCAGGCCAAGCAGCATCAGAGGGGCAGGAAGGCTGACATTTCGCGCATAGACCCTTCTTCAGAAATTTTCTGAAGAAGGGTCTAGGCCCGAAACATCAGCCTTCCTGCACCTCTGATGCTGCTTGGCCTGCTGTGTTCATCCAGCTCTACACCTTGTTATCTCAGATTCTCCAGCATCTGCAGTTCCTACCACCTCAATTTACCTGTCTGATAGAATCAGGTTAACACAAACACTGGCCAGGTTCCCATACTTGACAAGAACTGCTATATTACAAATAAATAAGTTCTAACCACAAGTAAACAACACGATGAACTATCAATATATATCTACTAGTTGAAATACTAACCCCCTTTTAAAACCTCCAAGTATACATCTAGACAAACAAAACAAACTGCTTTTATGGGTGGAAGAAAAAATACAAAGAGACACAGTTCAATAGCATCAGGCCACAAGATTATATGGGATGTTCCTTTTGCTTCCCAAGACCTTCTGTTTTCAGATCTCGTCTCTGGATTCTCTCACTTCTTTGCAGGAGGCCAAAAGCAACTGGTGTATAAATTATACTATCTCTTAGTTACTGATTAGGGGCAGCTGGTGACTTTCTTCAAGCATTGATTATTTTTATTACAGAGTGATAGAGACAAAGAGCCTGATCCTTCCAGTCTGGGGTCCTTCTGCCTCTGTATTGTCTACACATACAATATGTTCAGCTGCCGATGAACCAATTGAACGGTTGTCATCAGGCTGCTGACCTCTGGCAGCCACCGCGGTCATATTTGCACAAACCATTCAACAATCTGTTGCTGGCTGTATCTCACTCAGCACACTTAACACAGTGCTGTGACATTCTCTCTCCTCACCCAAGGCTTGCAATGCAACAACATAAACATAACCCAAAATGAATTCCAGTAACTTGTTTTAAATGTACAGCACTTCCTTCCACTGTTCTTGGTTCTAAAATAATACTACTGCCATTTCATTCTCCAATCAAAAATTTTAAAAAAGATGTGGTCTTTACACTATTTCTTTGTTAATATCTCTTCTTGACAGTCTTAACAAACTGCTAGTACAGTTCACTTAGTCCTTAAAATGTGTTCCTTAAATTCATAGTCAACAGCCTTGTAGGATGTTTTCCTTTCTACAGACTTAAAGCCTTCTGTTCCTGCAGCTTTTCTCTTACGAACATCTAAGCCACTCAGGACTTCCATTCTTCTGCTCTGACTGTTTCGGAGCCTGATAAACTGCTTGCTGTTGTTACAGCCGTTTTCCTCTCTGAATGACCTGTCTCTCTCTGGAAGAAACCCTGCACAGTCTCACTGTTCTTGTGGATGGATTTCTCTTTTGAAAAGGTGTTTCTATCTCTGTCTCCGGTGTCTTTGGACAACTTATTGCTCGGCAATATCTCATATCTTTTCCACTCTACTATTCACCTCAATGGTTTTTGGAAGGTTTCATTTACATGCATGTTGACAAAGTTCCTGATAACTCAACACCAATGCAAAACTCAAAAATGAAACTAAAGCTATGTCTTGTCATAACTTTAGGATAAAAGTGAGGAGATCATATGACGTGGGATGAAGTCTGTCTGACAAGAAGTTTGGATGATGAAGCTATGAAATTTTAAATCCTAGGTTTTTTTTTAATTGGAAAATGGATTTGTACTTGCAAACAATGGCAAAGGAAGCTGTGATATCAGTGAACATACTGAAAATCTGCAAGTTCCAGAAAAGTGATGTGAGTTTGTAAAAGGATGTACTGTGAATGGTTGCTTTGATTCCAGGATAGAGTAAAGTCATTGTATAAAAAGTCACTAATCAGCATTTCTACCTGGATACAAAGCCCATGCAATTCATAATGTCAGAGGAAAGGATGCCATTGTCAGAATTGGGGTACAGGTTTTCCTGAAACAGTATTTATAGGCATTGTAGCAATAGACAATGGTTCTATGATGACAGCAATACTACAACTAGCTACGTTGTGCAGCACAACACTAGTGTCTCAAGCTTTGGTTTTGCTGAAAACACTGCTTGGAGGAACTTTGCAGAAGCATGTCACCTCATACTTTTTGCTCTGCTGTGTCTTCCCACAGCCTTGCCATCATGAGTGTTCCACTAGGGTTTCAGCAACCAGACCAGGAGCGGAAGGAAGGGAGGAGGCATCTGGGATACCACCATTTCAGACAGACTATCTATGAGCATGTCATCAAATTCCAGTTCCTCTTTTAAAATCCCAGATCGTTGCTTCTCACTTCCCCATCTTAATATTTCTCCATTGCAGACTCACATGGTACCTGCCTGCAAAATAAATAAAAACAGAAAACAATCCATCCTAACAACAATTCCAATAATGAAAAACAGAAATTGCTGGAAAATCTCAGCAGGCCTGGCAGCATCTATGGAAAGAAATCAGAGTTAAAATTTTGTGTCCAGTGACACTTCTTCAGAATACCTCTAATAGTACAGTCAATACTCAATTATTCATACAATGTATTCTCTTAATGTCTGTCTTGTTGGTACATTCTTTATTCATTCATGGGGTGAGGGCGTCTCTGGCCAGGCAGCACTTATTGCCTATTCCTAATTGCCCAGAGGGCAGTTGAGAGTCAACCACATTGCTGTGGTCTGGAGTCACATGTAGGCCAGACCAGGTAAGGATGGCAGTTTCCTTCCCTAAGGGACATTAGTGAACCAGATGGTTTTTTTCTGACAATGGACGATTGATTCACGGTCATTGTTAGGCTCTTAATTCCAAATATTTTATTGAATTCAAATTCCACCATCTGCCATGGCAGCGTTCTAACCCAGGTTCCTCAGAACACTATCTGGGTCTCTGGATTAATCGTCCAGCAACAATAGCACTAGGCCATCACTCCCCATGTGTGGTACATGTGATTGGTTTAGTACTCCTTCCTGTGAGTGGCCTAGGACTGATATTCCAAAAGCTGCAACATTATTAATAGAAAGTTGTTGACTTCCAATGGAAGTGACTGCATGTAGCCTTGAAGGACAGTCTCAAATAGCTCTGAAGCTCAAGAGTCCACCTTCTGATTCTAACACCTCCACCATGAGTGACAATAGTCCGGGCCGACTGGCCAAGAGACTGTCAAAGAGCATGGCCAGTGTGGCACTTGTGGGAAATGAATATTGCCACCCTGAGAGAGGACAGCATGTTCATTACACCAGAGAGTTACTGTCATTCCACCAGAGACTCCCTTATGGTAATCCTAGGAATCTATTAAAACAGTGTTGGACTTCTGTGAGACTTCAAGCCTCTTTGAGCCCTGACAGCACCTGCATGTTTAAGCTCAGCTTGAATTAAGACCTTCAGTGTGAGTCTACTGCAGCACTTAGACAATGCATGGTTTCTATCAGTGCTGTACTGAAGGGCATTACATTGTGTAGTAGATGCTGTATCATAGTTAGGTCCGAAAATGTTCCCTTGGAGTTGGTTGTGACTTCCACACTGAAAAGGATAAAATCCAACCTCCACACAATGTTTTGTATCAAGTTGATGTCAGACTCCTTCGTTATCCTTATTAGCATAAGGTTTCTGGCGTGCATGCCTATGATGTGCCACTCCAATGAAGTCCTCGTCTTAACTCTGTGCCTGGTGACTCACCGTTTGCTTGCTGATCCTGCCTCTGACATACTCCACCAGTCATCTCTCTCTAATGAGGCAGCAGCCCTATGGTCTGGTAAAACTATGATGACTTGACATGCAGTGATACACAGAGCTGGAGACTATGAGCGACAGATTATGTGCTTTCTTTCTCCCAGGTGTATTCTTCCTTTGGGCCTTCATTGTTAGGCACCACGGGCTAGACAGATAGACGTTCATGTGCCTCCGAATGCGACTGAGGGAAGATTGGGGTAATTGGAATGTTAGAGATGCGCGGATGCAACATTGTCAGCTTGAAGTTCAAGCCAGACTAGAATCAGTTGAGTGAAACTGCTCTGAAATTCTTCTAATGCATTTATATACTTTCTTAAATAAGGAAACTAAAACTGTACACACTACTCGCCAATGCCATGTAAAACTGTACCAAAACATCTCAATTTTTATATTCCATTCTGCTTACAATATAAAAATGTTCCATTTGTGATCTAATTACTTGGTATACCTACAAAACGAGTTTATATGATTCATAAACTGGGACATCCCAATACCTCTGTTCCCCAGGTTCTGCAAACTTTCTCCATTTAACTGCAATACTGATTATCTATTATTCCTTCCAAAGTGGACAAATTGATATGAACCACTATTGGGCAAGTTACTATTGCCTCTTTTATTTGACATCTGGTCTTGCAAGGAGAGAGGACAGGCTCATCGAGTGTGTTGCATTGTCTTTGGTGTATTATGCCTATCAAAACTGCATATGTCGTTGTATAAACAATCTTGGTCTCTTGCAGAGTTCCACAGCGTCACAGACAGCAGTCTTCAGCCAATTTGATCCTCTCCACATGATACTTAGAATTGACAGGAGGTATTAGATACTGCAAAGACTATGTGGTTTGGCAACAGTACTAAAGACGTGTTCTTCAGAACTGATTGAACCTCAGCCAAACTGTTCCAGTACAGCTGTAACACTAACATCTGCCCCACAAATATTCTTCTATTAATCACTGTCAGTAAATCCCCTGTGTTTGCAATTGAATAATTTACATTCAAATGCCTTTAAGGACAATGCAAACCTTCAAAGGTGAGGGTGAGTGGGGGAGGGGTTCCTTGGCTTATGTCCTAAACCCAACCATCTTCAACTGCTTCATCAATGACGTTTCCCCTTCATAAAGTCTGAAGTGTTGATGTTCGCCAATGATTGTGCAATGATTAACATCATTTGGGGCTCCTTAGATATTGAAGCAGTCCATGTCCAAATGCAACAATACCTGGATAATATGCAGGCTTGGGTTAACAATCAGCAAGAAACATTTACACTGCACAAATACAAGACAATGATCATCTCCAACAAGAGAGAATCTAACAATCATCCTGCAACATTCAATGGTGTCATCATATTTGAATTCCCCATTATCAACATCCTGGGGGTTACCACTGACCAGGAACCAAACTGAACTAACCATAAATACTGGAGCTGCAAGAGCAGGTCAAAGGCTAAGAATTTCATAGCGCATAACTCATCTCTAGACTGTCCACCATCTACAAGGCACAAATCAGGAACATGATGTAATTCCTCCCACTAGCCTGGTTGCAGTTCCAACAGCACTCCACAAGCTGGACACCATCCAAGATAAAGTAACCCACTTGATTGACACTGCACCTACAAGCATCCACTCCCTCCAAAATAGATGCTCAATAGCAGCAGTGTGTACCATCTACAAGATGCAAGGCAGAAATTCACCAAGGCTCCTTGGAAAGAACCTTGCAAGCCCATGACCACTTCCATCTAGAAGGACAAGAGCAGCAGATCTACGGGAAAACCATCAGTTATAGATCACTCTCCAAGCTACTCAATATCCTAACTTGGAAATATATTGTTCTTCTTTTAGTGTTACTGGGCCAAAATCCTAGAACTCCTTCCCATTCTGTGTCTACCTACACCAAATGAATACAACGTTCATGAATTCAACTCTTCACAACCTTGTAAAGGGCAGCTAGAAATGGACAAGAAATGCTGTCCAGCCAGCTACAGCCACATACCATTGAATGAGTAATAGAATATGGAAGCTGCATTGTGGGTGTGAGTCTTGCAGTGATGACATTTGTGTGAGGATAAAGCAGGGTGCCAGAAATGAGTCCTCTTTATTGGTGATTTTAATGGGTGAATGACGCAGGTGTGGTACATTGAGTGGCATATAAGGTTGGTGGTGAAGTTGTTTGATTTAAGACTTACAATTTGGTGACTGTTACTACTTGTATAATTTAATTTATTCTAATATTTGATTCATTTTTTGGGGTGAAACTCTTGCAATACCATTCATGGTCATCTGCTCTCATTCTCTTCTAAGTGTTTGCTTGGAAGGCCTTCAGGTAAAAAATGATATTTCTCCTCTCCAAATCCTACACTAAGTCCTTGAGTGGTTCATTTGAGTACCAGGATGCTCTTACTCTGGCCTGCTCCTATATTGTTTCATTTTATTTGCTGAGAAACTACCACTTGCCCCACATGTTAAAGTAAGAATGTACCTCATCTTCAAGAGATGTAGGTTAACTTTAAAAATTGCAAACTATCTTTTAGTGGTACTAGCCTGACACAAACCTAGGTCCACTGATAAGCATTTGATCACTCAGTACTGGATGCACATGATAGCCATGGAAATTATTACGAAAATGCGTAATTTCATGATGCCTATGTTTCAGGAAAATAACTTTTAGGTTGGGGATTGAAGTGTTAAATGTAAACCAAGTGGGGGAAGAAAATATGAGTTTGGGAGATTGATAAACAAACTTAAAGTGATGAATACTTATAGAATTAGAAGCACAGGAGTCATAAAGCAGCAGGTTGGCCCATTTATTCAGGGACCTGAAGACATTAAGTCTGAGGAGGATTGGTTTGTGACTGTTACTGATGTGAATTATTCATTTAACTCCCAAGATCAAAGAAACATGGAAACACAATTTATAAACAAGAGAAGTTCTAAAAGCAACCATACACCTTTCAGAAGATTAGATTGGGAAATGTGGATGATGGGTTTGAATCTCTATCTGGGACATCGCAGGGGTACCATGCTGCCACAGAGATAGGCTGCAGGGGCGATAGCCTATTGCTTTGTTTTTAACTGTATATTTTCTAACAGACAGAGGCAGAGAGACAGAGAGAGAGAAAGCTGCCAGCAATTTGTGCTAGGAAACAGCTGAGACCAATTCATAGAATCCCTACTGTCTGGAAGCAGGTCATTCAGCTCATCAAGTGCTCACTGATTCTCTGAAAAGCTTCCCACTCAGAACCTCCCTCCCCCACCCTATTCCTGTAACCCTGCATTTCCCACCTAACCTGCACATCCCTGGACACTATGGGCAATTTAGCATGGCCAATCCACCTAACCTGCACATCTTTGGCCTGTAGGAGGAAACCAGAGCTCCCAAAGGAAACCCACACAGACATTGGGAGAATGTGCAAACTCCATACAGACAATCGCACAAGAGTAGAATCAAACCCTGGTCTCTGGTGCTGTGAGGTAGCAATGCTAACCACTGAGCCACTGTGCTGCTAATAAACGCAAATGATTGCAAATGGCTTTCAGAAACAAGGGTATTTTCTGATGTTTGAGTCATTAACTAAGAAGTCAGTAATCCCAAGCCAGAGCATGGGAGTCCATAATTGTGATGTCCTTAAAGAGAATCAGTTGATTGATTGGCTGGATGCTAAGGATGGAATGATGTCCAGGAAATCTCATATCTTGGAGTATAGCAGAACATGGAAGAGAATCATAGTGAATTTCTGAGAGCTGTGGCACACTTTATTTCTGGGAGAAATGAAAGAACTTAAGATCATGGAGAATGCAGGGAAAATGGGTGAAATTAAAAACAGAATAAGATAGGGTATGTTCTTTTTTTGTGTTTGTACAATAAATGTTTAAAGAATAATGCTATGTTAAAAATTCTTACTTTATTTAGTATATATTTTTGTTTTAAACATAATACCTTGTTCTTTTTGGGGAATAACTAATAATAAGTAAGTAATCAGGAAATAAGTGCAAATTTAATTTTTAAATCATAACAATCTTCTTCAAGATCATAACAAAATGAAAACACAGTACAAAGTTTTCACGCTTTTTGCAGTATTTCTACTGGGAATTATACATTGATCCCCATGCCGGCCTCTGGGCAGTTTTGAAATCTTTAGTTTAAGATGTTTAAGAGCGGTAGAATGAAGTTCATTACCACTGCATCCATCCTAAGAAGCTTTGTTATGGTAAATTACCCTAGTTATATACAGACAATGAAAATGATCACATGTTGGATGATAGAAATCAGTACAATCTGACATGCAAAGAGTCAAATTCTAGGAGGTATAGAAACACCAGTTTGAAGATCATGAGGGAGGCAGATTGACTGGAAGATATTCGTTAATACATGGCTGAGGAATAATGGAATATCATCAAAGATGTACTGCTGAGTCTGAAACACAATTGCATACTAAGAACCCACTTGTAACATGAATGGCTCCAAATTGATTTAAAGATGTTTTGAAGTCAATTGAGTTGGGAAAATTAATTTTGCAAGTTCTGAAAATAAATTCTTTTTTTATCCAAATATAAACAGATGTCCTTGATTGAACATGAGCAGAAGCAGAAATCAAAAGTAACATACACTTTTAGGGCAGCAGTAGGATATTCTCAACCATGAACCTTATACTTTGCATGTTATCATATTGTAATCTCTCCCTATTTTCTTTGAGTCACCCTTTGTTAAACTATCTGGCCTATTAATCTTTGCAGAATTGTGAGTGTATTTTTTTTACCTTGATGCCATCGTTAAGTTCCTTAGTTAGCCATGAATGGGTTCATCCTTCTCATAAAATGTAAAGTATAGACAGGAAAAGCTGGCTGTCTAAGAATTGTAGTTTGCATTCATATTGCAACTATTAAAATTTACTCCTCATTGATGTTGTGGTAACAATGGTTCTCTCACACCAGTAAGCCCTAAGACAACATTTCTGTAAGTGGTACACCCCTGTACAAGAGATGATAGCATTGCTGCTAGATGATCCTGAGCATATCAAGGCAAATCTTCCCTGCTAAGTATCCCTCTAGAATCATTGTTAGCAGAAGGTTACCAGAAGCTGAAAGCATCTCAGGGATCTTTGACCCAATAAATCATTAATTTAAATCACAAGGAGCCAAGATGGGCAACATTTCCACCAAAACCTGGCTCCAGTGATGTCACTGCTCTCATTGTAACAACAGGAGTCATGCCAAGATTATCAGTAGGTGGAAGGGGGTCTCTACCTTATACACTGAAGCCAAGATGACCTGCATGGACTCAAAACATATCAGAAACATGCTTAGAGCTATTATAATTATTGATGAGGAGCTGAAAGTAGCATTTGATAAACATAAGAAAAGTATAAGAAAGATTAGATACAGGAGTAGAATTAGACTGTTTGGCCCATCTAGTCTGCTCCACTATTCGATGCTTCTCAACCCCATTCTCCTATTTTTCCCCCATAATCCTTGATCCCCTTACTAATCAAGAACTTATCTATCTGTGTCTTAAATACCCTCAGTGACTTGGCCTCTACAGCTCTCCGAGGCAATGAATTCACAGATTCACCACCCTCTGGTTGAAGAATTTCCTCCTCATCTCAGTTCTAAAGGGTCGACCCTTCACTCTGAGGCTGTGCCCTCCGGTCCTAGACTCTGCTACTGGAAGAAACATCTTCTCCGTTTCCAGTCTATCCAGACCTCTCAAAATTCTGCAAGTTTCAATGAGACGCTCCCCATATCTTTCAAAATTCCATTGAGTACAGTCCTCAATTGTTCCTCATATAACAAGCTCTTCACCCCCGAGATCATAATTCAAGCCTTACTACGACATGTCAGCAGTTGACTATCAGCCGAGGACTGACCCTCAACTGCAAAACATGAATAAAAAGCACTTTGACAAGATTTTCTGAGGATCTGTCCAGAAGGTGGGCATGCCATCTACTTACAGAGAATAGGCAATGTGAGGCCCTCTAGCACTAAAGAAACAGCAGACTGAAGTTCAGATTCAAGAGGGAGAGACAGTGCTGCCATTTTGAGCAAGCATAGTCATCAACATTTTGGACAGACCTGCATCAGAAAGAATAGAGGATGGAATCAGTAAAAGTAAGTATTCTTTTGTTTCTGTTCTTCTCATGGATATGTCTGACAAAGCTGTACTAAGGTATAAATGCAAAGTCATAGGATAAGATGGGTAGTCAGCATCTGATTACGGAACTTTTCAAATGGGAAGTGCAGTGACGTCTTTTAGAGGAGAATATCAATCAAAACCAAGTGGTCATCTACAACTTGATTAGGGCATCCAACGTGAAGAAATCCTATCTTAAACTTAATTGTAACCTCTCGCACCCTACCTTACCTCACTCCCAGAAAAAGATAGGTTCCTTTGGGAATAAAATAAAAATGTTGCAAATCTGAAATAGGAACATAGCATTTTTTCAAAATGTGTCCACTCTGAAGTTACCAGTCTTCTCTAAGTATATGGCTCGACCATTGAAAACATTTAAGGCAGTTTCAAGCTCAATTTTAACAGAATTCAGGGAACCCAACCTGTCAAAGCAGGTGAGTAGTGTCAGATCCAGGCCAACTAGTAAACCCCTGCACTCCTTACCACGTACCTAATCTCCAACCACACCCAACCCCTCCTCCCAGATTGATAACAACACCTCCCCATCTGTAACTCCCCCTCCTCTTCTCTCTGATCCTCAATCACTGATCTCTACCAAGCCCCTCAACTCCATTCCCCTCCAGCTGCCAGCAGGACATTTAGGTTCTGACAGAGGTGAGTGCAGAAGTGGATGAATGCCAAACATGCATGCCACTGGCCAGTTGTGACTCCACACCAATCTGAGTGCCATTGTCCTGAAGGCGGAATCAGAGTCAGTGGCAGCTCGCCAATTGATGATCATTCAAAGGCCCATTAAGGCTAGCATGGGGAATTTATTGGAAATTTTCAGCCTGTCCAAAATGTTGATGACTATGCTTGCTCAAAATGGCAGCACTGTCTCTCCCTCTTGAATCTGAACTTCAATCTGCTGTTTCTTTAGTGCTAGAGGGCCTCACATTGCCTATTCTCTGTAATTAGATGGCATGCCCACCTTCTGGCCACAATTTGGCCAATTTCAGTGAAAATGACTGCTGGGTGATCGTTTCCCACAAATGACTCATGGCCCCATGTGACAACGTTGTTGGGATTGAAATCTAAACAACAAAATCCTACCTCCCGTCTCTGATGCCCCCTGAGCTCTTCCCCCCAGAATTACACATAAAACCTCTTGACTTCTTTCTACCCACCACTTCCTTGCCATCACGATATCTAGCTCAAACAGGGACTAACCCTACCTCCTCCAGGGCTGTAGAGGGTTCTGGCAAATGGCTTGCTCAACTAATATCCAAACCCATCAACCAGGCTGGTTTCCGGGTTGGGAATATGAAAAAATAGCATTTGTGCACCATTGGGTTAAAACTCTATGGTGCAGGAAAATCTGGAGAAGCATTTTACATTCCCTCACTGGGGATATTTTCAGTAGGAGTGAGGAGTATAAAATAGTACCCAGTCCAGCACCAACCCACCACCCCTTAGATCATCCCAATAACAGGGTATGTGGGCAGGCACTGAGATCTTGCAGCTGCGGGCTTATTCTGTTTTTATGGGAAGCATTCTATTCAAGGCAAACTTAATTTAATACAGAATTAATCTCACATCTGCATGAGTCAGCGAATAATCTTCTCCTTTCTGTGGTTAGCAAAAAAGTCTGTCCAAGGTGGCTATTAAAAGAGGGTGGTGTGTCTTAGTCTCATATTTAAGCAGCAGGGACTCATCCTCAAACTTCATAGAATCATAGATCACAGAATCCCTACAGTATGGAAACAGGCCCTTTGGCCCAACAAGTCCACATTGACCCTCTGAAGAGCATCCCACCCACACAACATCCCCCTACCCTATAATGCTGCATTTTCTCATGACTAACACGACTAATCTACACATCATGGGCAATTTTTAGCATGACCAATCCACCTAACCTGCCCATCTTTAGACTGTGAAGGAAATTGGAGTACCTGGAGGAAGCCCACACAGACATGGGGAGAATGTGCAAACTCCACACAGACACTCATCTGAGAGTGGAATAGACCCCAGGTCCCTGGCACTGTGAGGCAGCAGTGCTAGCCACTGAGCCACTGTGCCGTCCCTTCTGTCCACTTCTTTTTGTGAATGCCTGATAATTTTGTAATTTGACTTGAGAATAACTACACAATACAAGCCAAATTCTTTACTTTGCTGAAGTAGTCCATCCACAAACTTCAGTCTGCACCATTGATTTTGTTGCAACCTCTTGCAGTAGCCAGTTTATTTTTGAGGTGAGACAGACTGTCCTTTCCCAGCCTGGTTAAGTATTCTTCAGACAGTCAGCAGATTTCCAGTCTGTGAACTTTTTGCAAATGGAAAAGAATGAAGTAAACAACACGTCATTTGTCAGAAATTGATGTTTTCGGATTTAAAAATTATAAATGAGCTAAACCTTGGTATTTTTTAAAAAAATATTTAGCCAAATTAGCGAAGAGAAATATTCAAACACGAGAAACATGAATGCGCCAGCTAATACATTGAGCTGGCTTCAGTAGGAGGCAATGGCTTTGTGGTAATATCACTGAACTAGTAATCTAGAAGTCCTGGGCTAATTTGCTGGGACATGAGTTTGAATCCCACCCAGGCAGATGGTGAAATTTGAATTCAATAAAGACCTGGTATGAAAAGCTAGCCCAATGTTGACCATGTAAGCACTGTCAATTGTTGTAAAAACCCATCAGATTCACTGATGTTCTTTAGGGAAGGCAATCTGCCATCCTTCCCTGATATGGCCATCATGTGAATCCAAATCCCCAGCAATGAATTTGACTCTTAACTGCCCTCTGCGTAGTTAGAGATGGGCAACAAATGTTGGCCTAATGATGCCTGCATCCAATGAATTAATTTTAAAAACACTCCTTTTCATAAATCCTACAGTATTTGCAGAGCAACACGTTTTTCTAGCAAGGACAAAACCGCTCCACTGAACACAAATACATCCAAAAGCAAAGTTTTTGATGTGGGATTGAACAATTTACAGTTTGTTCTGATATAATGCGTATTTCTTCAATGCGAATTGACTTTAACGTGATTGAAGAATTCAAACCGTTATTTGTAGAACGTGAACTTTTCTTGCCTGTATTGGCTATAGTATGATCCCAGCCTCATTCGTTTAAATGGCGCAGCTATTTCGCGATTTTCTTATAACAAGAGATCACACGAGAACGAAACTATCGCATTATATCAGAACTGAGTGTGGTCACCTCGCAAATCTCATTTGTTGATGGAATGTGAAATCTTTCAGAATACTGATGATGTATTTGGAGTCATTCAGATTAAATAGTGTGTCGGTTGCTCTGATGTTTGATCATGGATCTCTGATGTACCAAGGCAATTGGTGGCTGCTTTTTGTTATTTATATCAATGAATTGGATGTGAATATAGGAGGTATGGTTAGTAAGTCTGCAGATGACACCAAAATAGGTGGTGTAGTGGACAGAGAAGAAGATTATCTCAGAGCACAAAGGGACCTTGATCAGATGGGCCAATGGGCTGAGGAGTGGCAGATAGAGTTTAATTTAGATAACTGTGAGGTGCTGCCTTTTCGAAAGGCCAATCGAGGCAGGACTTATACACTTAATGATAGGGTCCTGGGGTATGTTGCAGGGTGCAGGGTGATTGTTCCTTGAAGGTGGAGTCACAAGTAGATAGGACAATGAAGAAGGCGTTTAGTATACTTGCCTTTATTGGTTAGTGCATTGAGTATTGGAATTAGGATGTTGTGTTGTGACTGTACAGGATATCAGTCAGGCCATTGTTGGAAAGATTTTGTTAAACTTGAAAGGGTGCAGAAAAGATATACAAGGATGTTGCCAGGATTGGAGGGTTTGAGCTATAGGGAGAGATTGAATAGGCTGGGGCTATTTTCCCTGGAGCATCGGAGGTTAAGGGGTGACCATGTAGATGTTTATCAAATTATGGGGGGCACGGATAGGGTGAATAGCTAAGGTTATTTTTTCCCAGGGTTGGGGGAGTCCAAAACTAGAAGGCATAGGTTTAAGGTGAGAGGGGAAAGGTTTAAAAGGGAGCTAAAGGACAACTTTTTCATGCAGAGGGTGGTGTGTGTATGGAACGAGCTGCCAGAAGAAGTGGTGGAAGCGGGTACAATTACAACCTTTAAATGTTGATGGTAGCCATGATGTCAAGGTGCTGGTGTTGGACTGGGGTGGACAAGGTCAGAAGTCACATGACACCATGATATAGTCCCAACAGGCTTATTTAAAAACACAAGCTTTCAAAGTGCTGCTCCTTCATTAGGTGACTTCAAACTGAAAGTGTGCGAACTGAATATGATGAACCAAACAATTGCAATGGATGGGAAATGTGTGCAGGCATACCATTGTTATCATAATGTCAGGAGATACTAAAGGGTGTTGTTCAAAATCAGTTTGGCAGTATCCTGTTATGGTAATTGGAGTACTCAGTTAGGGAACACATAATATATACAAAAACAGAGGTTGAACAAACCCAATTACTATTCGTTTGTTGAGTGGTATTGACAATTTTTAACCAGTGTGATATGATGAAGTTTGTTTTGCTGGAAATTGTCATTGAATGGCTGAAATCATTAGTATTTGCTCATCTGTGATATTCTCAATTTATTTTCTTATCTTTTAAAGCCAGGACACACAGCAAGATCAGAGGTAAAATATATCAGGCTAGTGGTGGGTACTAAGATGAGCTGTTACTAAAGACAGAAATAGAGAGAGAATGGAAGGGGCTTTAACTGAATGGGTATTGGGGAGGCTGGAACTGTGTGCATGGAAGCAGAGGATGTTGAGTTTCGGTGACACAGATATAGAGACTATGGAGGTTTTCAGGATTTTATTATCAACTAATTTACAATCAAGTCTGGAAGGTGAAGTTTAGAAGCTTTGGGGAAACAATAATCAGATGCTTGCTAGCTTGCAGATAACTACATCACCACACACAAAGATAGATGGTTTATATAAAGGATTTTTTTTTTGCAGAACTAGTATCTATCAGACCAAAATGAGCAAAAGAAATTCTCATTTACTGTCTTTGCAATTAATCATAAAACTCTGGGAGATCTCTTAACATCTCCTTTCCAGATTGTTTCACTGGAAATATGTCCAAGCATTGCACCCTCCTGTTTTGCTTTAGTATAAACTCTGTCATACTGAAAGCAATGCCATCAAAGATGAGAAAAACTCAATGTACCAAGTTTGACATTGATATTAATCATGAAAATAGGAATTACTGACAAGATTGTTCAATGTTCTGAATTCAAATGTCACCAGAAAATATTATTGTTACTAATTGATTGAATGTCTCCATATTTTATTTGCCCACATTGAAATAAAGACTTACATTCATATAGCACCTTTTGCAACCAATCTCAAAGCACTTTGCACCAATAAAGTGCTTTTGGAGTATAGTCAGTGTTGCAATGTAGGAAACATGGCAACCAATTAGTGCACAGCAAATTCCCACAAACAGAGATGCGACAAGAATCAATTAACGTGATTTTGTGACTGACAGATAAACATTAGTCTGGCACCAGGAATAACTCTCTTTCTTTAATATGGGATCTTTTACATCCAGCCTAACAGGGAGATGGCGTATTTGTTTAATGTCTATTGAAGCCCTCTGTCAAATATTATTGCTGTGAATGTCAGCTTTGATTTTGGTGCTCATATCCTGGATTGGGACTTAAACACATGACCTTGTGACTGAGAGGCCAGTGAAGTTACTCCTGAAGTGGTAGTGCCGTGAAAATCTTTGAACTGCAACTGTGCAGCACCCATGAAACACTTGCTGCATTCTCCTGGGGAGATCCTCATTTGTAAGGGGTATATCAATTGAATGTATGATCACATCAGAAGGTTCAGATGTATTTTTCAACAAATTAATTGATTCGAATTGAAATCCAGGGATTCAAAGATTTAAGTTCTTTGCAATGGTTTTGATTTAAAAAAAAAAGTTCAAAACAAATGCTTTTCCTCCCAAGCTGTGGAATGGTGTATAACATAGAAGAAATCCCAGGCAGGCAAAAATTTGGGGAAGAGAAATGAGATGACATGGGAGAATAATGTGCAATCTCAACACTACCAAAAAAAGTGTTCTAAAAGAGCACCATATATAGAGAAGTAATTTCCAGTGTCAGCTGTGATGATCAACAGCCAAACAAAACAGTTACATCAAACAGTGTGTGCAGCTTCTATAACAAGACTCTCACAAACAGGAATTCCTGATAAAGTGAAGAAATTCAAATGCTATTTGCAAGTTGTATTTTTTTCTGCACACATTTTTTTCAGTATATGTTTGTAATATTTTCCTGTTTATTTTTGTATACACATGGCTTAAATTGAAGATCTGAGAGTTTAATCATTTCCGTGCTTTTCTTGGTTTTACGTACATTCATGTGTTTGAAGTTAGAGCAAGTCACATTGCCTGCATGAGGAGTCTAATTATGATTTGGGAATGCTGACAAGCTCTTATTTATGCATTTGCTAGATTAGTTTCTAATCATTGTTCCTAAAATGCTGTCTGTGCATTTTGCTATGTCAGTTAATTTTATCACAAAATGAACAAGTCATTCACAATAGGACTTCTAAGAAAGTGTATTGCAAAGATTTGATATACTGTAAAAGTAGTTTTTTTTAGATTTCGATTTTATTGTCACAAAGGTGCCTAGGTACAAAAACTTAAGTACAAAGTAGTAAAAGAGAGAAACAAAGTTAAGCATTACAGACCTTCATAGTATAAATAGGAAAATAAGGCAGTAGTTAACATTAAAGTCCTTCTTAATATAAACTTAAAAAATAAAGGAATAAAGAATTAAATACGATCTCCAGTATTCTGAATATCAGGTGTTTCATTCAAAGGTAGTGAACTCACTTGAATAGATCCACGATGGTTTGGAAACTGGATTCTGTGCAATTAGCAGGGTGAAATGGAAACAAAGGTATTACATAATGAATTAATTTGACCCAATAACATTGTAAGACCGTAGCTCCTGCCAATACATATTTCATCATGGAATCCCTACAGTGTGGAAACATTTGGCCCATACCAACCCTCTGAAGAGCATCCCACCCAGACCCACACCCACCCCCTGCCCTTTAACCCCTCATTTCCCATGGTTAACCCACCTAGCTTGCACACTACAGGCACTTTAGCATGGCCAATCTACCTAACCCTGACTGTGGGAGGAAACCGGAGCACATGGAAGAAGCCCACACAGACACAGGGAGAACATGCAAACTCCACACAGACAGTCACCCGAGGTTGGAATTGAACCTGGGTGCCTGGTGCTAACCACTGACACACCGTGCCACCCCAAAAGTTTCACTCGCTAACTACCTCGCTGTTCCCCTCATAGCCCTGCTCACTGAAGCCTACTCCGCTTGCTGATCCACTAGAGGGTAGGGCAGTGAGATAGTTGGGGATGAGGCAGAGGGCTTTTCTTCTGTCTGAGAGCTTCTCTAGAACAATGGGTTTATACACACTTTTTAAAAAATGGAGATTTAAGACAGTCATTGAGGCAAATTGTACTAAACTTTTCAATGCAGTGAAACTGACACAGGGCGTTTCTTTTGACAAACATGGAATAAAATGCAAGAGAACTTGTCATCTTTAGGCCCCTACCTGGGCATTGCCTGCAGTCCAGTATAGCGAGTTCAATTGTAGTGAATGCGGTCTTTGGATTAAGGATCCCAGTTGTATTGTGGTTGGAAACCATTGAGTGGAACAAAGATGTTCTATTTATGCTTCATTTCTCTTTGGTATTTAAATGTTTCCTACAGATTATTTTATGTCTGGATTCACTGCTGAGAAGGAAAGAATCAAAATACTTTGGATACTGTAAGACAGTTCTCAGTCATAACAACCAAAACTGGAAACTCTTAGCAGACCAGGCAGCATCTGTTAAGCACAGAAGGCAGGGATAATGTTTTAGTTCTGTTCAAACATAATTTTCCTGGAACATTAACCTTGCTGGAATTTCTGCAGCAGTCCTCCTAATTGGTCAATTTAATCTTAGAAAATAAAACCTCAGAAAAACAGCTTAAAATAGCAATTGATGTCATTTGGACAGTTTTTTTCAACAATCCTCTGCTAAAGTTAAGTGGGACCTCTGGGAATTGTGTGTACCCCAATATGAAACTAATTTTTTACAATCAAAATGTTAATATATCACTCTGCCATATTATTGGGATTATATTTGTAAGTTTAACTTTTTTTTGACTTTGACTACTATCATTGAAGAATGGCTTAATATTTTGGCTGAACTGTGATCCTGTGCTATGCCGTGTTCTAAATTTTTCAGGATGCATCAGTGCATTTCAGTTAAGCTGGCAGAATATTTTTCTTAACTTCTAGAAATTACTACTGTAATGTTTTCAAAACCAATGGAAGAAAAGCTAAAACTAAATTTTAAAAACTTTGTTTATTTATTTTACTTTGAGCAGTTTTATAAGCATTTTTATAAGCTATGCACGTAAGAGGGAACTGAAAAACAAAATTCACAGCTTACGGATCCCATAACTGTTGCAGCTTTTATTTGCCATAAGCTTCAGGAATTGTTAAGTTCAGACAGTGACAAACAGAATGAGAGTTTTTAGATTGTTGTGTAGTTTAACCAGGAGCCAGTGTAGGTAAGTGAACACAAGGTGATTGGGAACTTGATTGAAGCTAGGACACAAGCAAATGCTATGAAACAGGACAAAGGAGTGGTTTTTTCTAACATTGCTAATAATAAGTTATAGTTTTCATATTTTAAATGAAATACAACATAGGTATCAACTTCATATTGCCCCAGTCTTCTCTCGCCATAGAACAGTACAGCATAGGAACAGGTTCTTTGGCCCATCATATCACGACTGACCCCGAAACGATTCTAAACTAATCCTATCTGCCAGCACATATCCCTCTATTCTGTGCCTGTTCATGTGTCTAATATGCTACAATTTGATCAATAGCCAGGAATAGGACGCAAAACACATCAGTATACACATTAAACAAGCATTATCAATACATGTCTCAATAATATGTCGTCTGTCACTTTTTAATCAGGCATAAAGGAAAATGGTAATTGGCCCAATGTAAGAGATGATTTTAATTAATATTCAAAATCCATTTTGATGATGAGAGGGAACATCTGCCTCTATCACTCACATTTGTGGTGGTAGTTAGAAATTGTTGGTGTTCTGATTGTTAACATTTAAAATGGAAATGTTAAATTGGTACCAGCATGGAGATAGAATGAGATCGTGAATCAATCTATATGAAGATGGATGCAAATGTAAGAATGTAGCATTATTTACGTTCTGCCCTTTAGTGAAATCATCCAAAAACAATGTCAGCTTCCTCATGTAGGAGGTTGAAGTGTGACCTTACAGAGGTTTATAAAATCAGGAAGGGCACATATAAGGTGAATAGCAATGGTCTTTTTCCTAGGCTACGAGAGTTCAAAACTAGAGGGCATAGTTTTAAGGTGAGAGGAGTAAGATTTAAAAGGGACTTGAGGGGCAACTCATTCATGGAGAGGGCGGTTCGTATGTGGAAAGAACTGCCAGAGGAAGTGGTGGATGCAGATACAGTTACAACATTTAAAAGATATTTGGACAGGTACATGAATAGGAAGGGTTTAGAGGGGTATGGGCAAAATGCAGGCAAATGGGACTAGTTTAGATTGGGTTGACATGGATGAGTTGGAATGAAGGATCTTTTTCCATGCCATACATTCCACAACTTTATATGATTCAATGTACCTGAAAACCACTTGGATTTACCTCATTACCAACACTTCTCTGACACCGTTGCTGCCCCTAAATTGTCAGATGTTAGTCCAATGATGTTCAGTCTGACTGAGCAGAAATATCCTTCAACCAAATATTAAGTAAACTGGGTCATTATTTTTTGGTCCTGGTCACACATGCCATTTCCTCACCACCAACTCTACCTATCTCCCTGGCAAATATTTCAGGCTAACCTAGACTTTTCAAAACTTTGCTGTCATATTTAACAAGCATTTGATCATATATCTGCGTTGTCACTAAGATCAGCTTTCTCAGCTCCACAACTTTGCTTGACACCTCCCTTGCCTTGGCTCATTTACTACTAAAATCCTCATGCATGCCCTGATACCCCAAAACATTCCAACACACTTCAGTCTGGCCTCCATACACAGGAAGTGTACTGTCCATACACAGGAAGCCATCCAATACTTTGCTTGTATTCTGATTGAACTAAGCTCCAATCACCCTGTGCTCATTAACCTACACTGGCTCCTGGTTAAAACACACAACAGTTTTAAAATTCTCATTCCTCCTGTCATTACTCTCCCTGTACACTCCCCTCCCTTTCTCAGTCTCTTCAGGCTCCATTACCCTCTACATTATCTGTGCTTCTCCAGCTTTACCCAGATTTTACTCAATCCACTATTGGAGAGTCATCTTTCAGCAGCTAATGGCCTAAAATTTGGAATTCTCCCCTTAAATCTCTCCATCTCTATTCCCCTTTAGGATGCTAACTAAAACCTTCCTCTTTGATCATGTCTTTTGTTATTTCATTACATGACTTGTGTCAAATTTAGTTTTGAAACATTTTACTACGATAAACATATTATATAAAGATTTGTTGTCGTTGACAGAGATGGGAGGAGTAGACAATGATTTAAGGGTGATATGTGAGAAATAGTGTATTGAAGTAAGGAGTTAAAAAACAATTTGAAGTGGAAGAGGCACGGCTATTTGTGTTATTAACCTGGTTTTCCTGTGGTCTGTAGGACACTGGGCCTAATTGAGGGACTCAACATCAAGAGGGGAGCTCATGGAAAGCCACTCCTTGCCTTTGCTTTCAAACTCTCCCTGCTGGTGCCCCCTCTGTACATGCTGCCCAAACCTACCTCTGTCCGGGGATTAGCAATTCTCTTGAAGGCCCATGTGTTGTATTAGAGATGATCACTGCTCCCATGGTGCTTTCTAGCAACAGCAGTCTGCCTCAGATTGACGTTTTCTTTGGGCAGGTCATTGCAGGTGGTGGGATCTCCACCCTGCTCGAGGCTTAATCCAACAGGAGGCCTGACACTGACCAGATAAGTGCCTGATTGCCTTGGAAAAGTGGAATGTGGCGTTCCCCTGGGTTTTCCAGCTACTAGGTGGGTCCCCCTCACCAGCATTAAAGTTTGTCAAAATATGGTATTATGTTACTCACAGATTATGCAATTGTGGGAGTTTAAAAAATGCAAAGATGCTTCAAGCATTTTACCCCTCCCAAAGCAAACAAATTGCCAAACAGTCCCTGTGGAGCTGGAGAATGCAGTATTCACTCAACAAAAGAACTGAACTAAGGAGAGTACATTTCATATTGCAATGTTCACAGAATAAAGCAGTGCGAATGGCTATTGTGGGAGACAAAATATAATCACTAGCTTTCTGATCCATGATAAATAGAGAAACCCAGAATAGTAAACCTGCTTGGTCTTTGATATTCAGTTTAGGAAGAAAGAAACTTCACATAGCCAGACCTCTCGAGCCCTGAGCAGGATTAGCATTTCTCACAGTATGCACAGGACCACCTGAGTGTACGAACATATAATTGTACAATGCTGCAGGACAGAGAACTATTACAGTTATTTAGTAGAAGTTGATGATTTTGTATTAAATGCTGATAATAACGTGGTGATTACATTTTTAGAATTCTTTAGCACATATCAACAGTAAACGAAGTACATCAGGCTGTCATTACGGAATTTAAGTGTATTACCTCCCAGATGTTGACATGAAGTACTACCAGATTGTTAGCAGATGTTTGGGGCAAAGTGAAAACAAAGTTGATAACTGGGATTATTGTATGTATTTAGTGTAAAATATGAAGACCATAAATTATTATTGGCATTGTTAGAAGTACCACTCCTTTGTTCTCTTTTGTAGCATTGGCATTAATCCATTTTAAATTGCTAATCTCTCCACAGAAATAACAGGTACAAACATATTCCAAGATTTTACTAAAAGTGCATAGCTCATAATTTACGGTAGTTTATGAATCTGCTCAGGAGTTTGTTAGCCAGCCGTGACTTTTCTCTCCTCCTCCTCTTTCCTTTGTAGTCCCTCAGGATTCGGGATGACTTTCTTCCACTCTGGTGTTGTAGGTCCTGAAGCAATTAGACAGTCCAATACATGCTCCACAAACCCTGTCACAGATGGATAGGCCTGTGGGATCCTAAAGCTTTTGCACAGACCTTCTGATGTTTGCATTTGGCCTTCATCTCGGCCTGTAAAACCATTAGAAATAGGAACAGGAGTAGGCCATTCAGCCACTAAAGCCTGCTTTACCATTCAATAAGCTCTGGGTTGATCTCATATTCCTTATATCTGCTTTCCTGCTTTTTCCCTGTACCCCTTGATTTCCTTACTGATGAAGAATCTATGTACTTCAGCGTTAAATATACACAAGGACTCTGCCCCCACAGCTCTCTACAGCAAGGAGTTCCAAAGACACACAGCCTTTTAAAGAAGAATTTCCTACTCATCTTGCTCTCAGATTGGTGCCCCTTTATTGTGAGACTGTACCCTCTGTTCATAGACTTTACCAGGAGAGGAACATCCTCTCAGCATTTACTGTGTAAAGCCACTTAAGAATCCTGTATGTTTCAATGAGATCACCTCTCATTCTTCTAAACTCCAATGAGTAGAGTCCCAACCTGTTTTGCCTTTGCCCATTAGACAATCCCTCCATATGAGGGACCATCCTAGTAAACCCTCTCTGAACTTACTCCAATGAAACTATACCTTTTCTTAAATAAGGGGACCAAAACTGCTCACAATATTCTAGATGTGGTCTCACCAGCACCTTGTACAGTTGCAGTAAGATGCCCCAGCTTTGATATTCCAATCACCTTGCAATCAAGGTCAACATTCCATTAGTCTTCCTGTCCTTATGCGCTAGTGTTTTGTGTTTCACGCACAAGTTGCCCCAAGTCCCTTAGTGTTGCAGCTCTCTGCTGAAAACATTTGGCAGCTTTGGAAATGTTTCTCATCCAGTTTGGCTGGCCTTGAGCTAGAGATTCCCAGACTGACTGAGAATTTTGCATTTCTTCAAGTAGGCTTTGAGAACATTCTGCAAATGTCCATAACTAATCCAGTAAGAACAGACACCAAACTCCATTAGGGAATGAAATAGTCTTGTTGGGCAGTATTTACTGGAAACGACAGGGATCTTGTCTTTATTTTAATTCATTCACAGGATGTGGGCATCACTGGCTAGGCTAGTATTTATTGTCCATACTTAATTACCCAGACGGCAATTAAGAGCCAACCACATTGCTGTGGATCTGGAGTCTGGAGACCATGTAAGGACAGCAGCTTCTTTCCCTAAAAGGCATGAGTGATCCATGTGGGTTTTCCAAACAATCAACATGGTCTTCAGGAGATTCTTAATTCCAGATTTTTATTAAATTCATATTCCACCATCGGCCGTGGCAGGATTCAAACCTGGCTCCCCAGAACATTATGTGGCTCTCTCGGTTAACGGCCCAGTGATCATACCACGAGGCCATTGCCTCCCCAGTCTGCCAGCTGGACAGCAGGTGAGAGCTCTTCAGCGCCTCGTTTAGGGAATGCCAATTGAATAGGACACTCAACAGGATAGTAGCAGGCCTTCCCTGAGATCGAGGGCCAGTGTTGGAATGCCATCCATCAAGCTGGCACCGCTATTGAATGGCAGCACCACTGGTGAGAGATTCGAAATCAACCACAAAACCTAGGATCCTGGACGAATTCAGGCCGGATGTGAATGATTTGGGGAGGTTGTGAGGAGGGGAGAGGGTGTCATGGGTTGCTGATGGAAATGTGACTGACAGTGCTTGGGTAGGTAAGCTCCCCTCTTTCCAATGCTGGGTCTGCCTACCAGACACTGAGTGCCTTTTGAAGGTGGGCTGTCCCTGCAAATCAGCAAGCAAATATGTCAATGTTTGCTTCTTGTGGTTGCCCCATAGACTCAGGGTCAAACAGCATAGAAACAGGCCCTTTGGCTCACCATGTCTATGTTGACCAATGAACACCAAACTACACTAATTACATTTACCTGCAACTGGTCCACAGCCTACTACACCCTGGCATTTTAAGTGCTCACCCAGATGCTTCGTAAATATTATGAGATTATTTGCCTCCACCATTCTCCAAAGCAATGCGTTTGCTATTTCTATTTGCTATTTCTGGGTGAAAACATTTTTTCCTCAGATCTCCTCTAAACTACTTGCTTCTCACCTTAAATCTATGCCCTCTAGTCTTAGACATGTCTGCCATGGGGAAAAGATTCTCATAATCTAATCTGTTTATGCCACTCCCAATTCTGTATACCTCAATCAGAACCCACCGTCCCGCTCAGCCTCCTCTGCTCTAAGGAAAACAAACCCAACCTATCCAGTCTTTCCTCATAACTGAGACTTTTCACCTCAGGCAACATCCTGGTTAATCTCCTATTCACCCTCTCCAGTGCTGAGAAGGTGTTGAGAAGGTGATAGCAGGAGAGACAGGAGAAATTGTCTCCTCTCCAGAAAATGGCCAGTCCTTTAGCCATCGCCAGCTGATACCAGTGGTGACATGGAAGGAAGAGCATTCTTCCCAGCACAGACTTGGTCAGGGTTAAGGTAGGGCAATGGTGGGGTCCCCACATGATTAAATGCGTCAATGCCACTAAAATTGCCACAGGGGCGGATATTAAATTCCACCGAATGTTAGTAATGCAATTCTCGCCACTTCTTGAGGAGGAATGTTGCTTGTGTTCTTGAGAAGCAGAATTTATTATCACGGACAATCTGCCTTAATAATGAAAAGGATATTTTACTGAAAAGAGGTGGAATTTCCAAGGAGCTATGTATAATTAGGATTCTGTTTTACATGGAGTCACAGAGTTACAGTCAGACAGCACGGAAACACACCCTTCAGTCCAACCAGAACATGCCGAACATAATCACAAACTAAACTAGTCCCACCTGCCTGCTCCTGGCCCAGATCCCTCCAAACTTTTCCAATTCATCTGCTCATCTAAGTGTCTTTTAAATGTTGTAACTGTGCCTGCATCCACCAGTTCTTCAGGAAGTTCATTCTACACGTGGACAACACTCTGTGTAAACAAAAAATTGCCTCTCATGTCTTTTTTTAAATCTCTCTCCTCTCACCTTAACAATATGCCCCTAGTCTTGAAATTCCCCCATCCGAGGGAAAACATGCCTACTATCAACCCTATCTATACCCCTCATGATTTATAAACCTCTATAAGGTCACTTCTCAATCTCCTAAACTCCAGTGAAAAAAGTCCCAGCCTATCCAGCCTTTCTTTATAATTTAAACCTTCCATACCTGGCAACATCTAGGTAAATGTCTTAATTTGTAGCAAAATTTATAGATCATGAGATGTATAAAGATAAAAGGGAGGCAATGATGAAATGGTAATGTCACTGGATTATAATCCAGAATACCAGGTTAATGTTCTAGGAACATGGCTTCAAATCCCACTGTGGCTCATTGTGAAATTTGAATTCACCAAAGTACTGGGATAATGATCTCACATCATGTGATTCTGTACGCACACTCCATTGTCATAAAAATCTACCTGGCCCATTAACATCCTTCCGGGAAGAGGGACTGCTGTCCTTACCTGGTCTGGCCTACATATGACTCGAGACCCACAGCAATGTTGTTTATTCACAAATTCCTGTAGGTAAAAGAGCAGGTTAATTGTATAGTTAAGAAGGCATAAGGGACACTTGCCTGTATCAGTTCAGGCATAGATTATGAGAACAGAAAGGTTATGTTTGAGCTGCAGAGGACTTTAGTTCAGTTACAGATGGGATACTGTGTGCAGTTCTGGTCAGTGTATCTCAGGAAGGAAGTGATTACACTGGAGAGGGTGCACAGGGTGCACCTTGACTTCTTTTAGGCAGATGGTAGGCCAGACGTGGATTTTCATATCCCAAAGCCTACTCATGGTACTAGATGGATATGGACAAGCAACAGCTGGAGAAATAGGTAACTAACTCAGATTATGCGCTGACAGTTATATAGGAATGATAAAGTCCTGTTGGCATCCCAAAATAATTTAACGTTCACTTTTTAGAAGTTAACTGAAGACCCCCATGGTTTGGTTGCGTTGTGTCAATAAAATAAGTCACACTGACTCTTGGAAGAATTCAATGTTTCATTCTCAGATCTTCTCATTTGAATAGGAGTTACTTAGTAAAAACAAACCCAAAAGATCTGTGAATGCTGGAAATAAGAGACAAAACCACAAGTTGCTGGAAAAACTCAGGGGGTCTGGCAGCATCTGTGGAGTGAAAGCATGATTTACGTTTCGGGTCCAGTGGCCCTCTTCAGAACTGATGATAGCTAAGAAAAGGTTGGTACATATACTGAAGATGGGGTGGGGAGAGGGGGAGGAGTACATGATATGTGGAGATAAAGCCCAAAGAGAGAGAAACACAGAAGGGCAGACAGAGAACTAGGTAAAAGTCAGCCTGGGAGAATTGATAGCTGCTAATGAGGACTGTTAGTGGCTGACAATGGGTTGAGTGTGGTAGCAGCCCATGTGATGACAAGGCCTGGTGTGTTGGCGTTAGGGTAAGGACATGGGAGAAGGTGCTCAGGGCCTAAAACTGTTGAACTTGATATTGATCATGAAGGCTGCAGGGTCACCAAGTGGAAAATAAGGTGCTGTTCTTCTAGTGTACGCTGAGCTTTGTTGGAACGCTGCAACAAGCCTGAGACAGAGATGTTGGTCAAGGAACATAGTGGTGTGTTGAAGTGGCAAACAAGTTGAAGCTCATGGTAGTTTTTGCAAACAGAACATAAGAGTTCTGCAAACTGGGTCACCCAGTCTGTGCTTTGTTTTGCCAATGTAGAGGAGACCACATTGTGAGAAGCGAATACAGTAGACTAGATTGTGTGAAGTGCACATAATTCACTGCTGTACCTGTTAGGTGTGTTTGGACCCTTGGAAAGAGAGGAGGGAGGACATAAACAGGCAGGTGTTACACTTTCTGCGATTGCAGGGTAAGGTGCCATGAGGTTGTGGGGATGTATTGGAAGTGAAGGAGGAGTGGACCATGGTGTCCCGGAGGGAACGGTCCCTGTGGAACATTTTCCTAGACACCATCAGTTCTGAAGAAGTGTCACTGGACCCAAAACGTTAACTCTGCCTTTTCTCCACAGATGCTGCCAGACCTGCTGAGACTTCCCAGCAGTTTCAGTCAATTATTCATGTAGTTCACCAGTAAGTCATTTTGTCAGGTTCACTATTTTTTCTTGTATTAATTTCACACTACATTTGGATGTTATACACATTGATTTTTAACATTTAATACAACACCAGATACAGATTTTGTGATGGTTTATAAAGTAGTATTTCCAAATGGTTCTTGTTTATTGTTCGTCTAGCTAACTGAGAAGTTAGAAAGTTAGCTAACCACTGTTTTAAAAGATCAAAAGATTTATTGTAATGACGTGTAGGGTGGAGATCTCCATGACACATTTGATAAAATGCAGACGAAATCTCAAATAAATCCCATCCCTGTAATTGCCTGTGTAATAAAGACAAGGAAAATCTCTGCAGTTTATAAACTGCTTATTTGGCATCACAACTTGAATGGAAAGATGTTAGAGCCTTGACTTAATTGATTCCTTGCTCAAAGGCTAAAGATTGCATTTAATAGAAGCCACCCAACCATTCTGTGTTTCTATGATTAATATTTGTGCATTTGTTTGTTCTAAGATTTATAAAGCATCTAGACACTAAATTTAAGCAGAAAAATAAGTAGAAGGTAATGATGTTCAACTAAAACAATTCAATCAGTTGCTTTGGCAAAGGTGCAAATTGAATGATTTAGATTTTAATTTCAATACAAGTGAAATCAGGTAGAGTTTATCGGATAGCAAATCTGTAATGCAAAAATATTCATGCCTCACAAACCCAGCACAGCCAACTGTTCAGCCATTGAACATTTTCAAAAATGAAGATGCCAATCTCAAGACGTTTTAGAAATGGATAAAGTTGGGAAGAAAATTGTTTGAAAGAAACCTCAGGGACAGTGGATATAAGCAAATGCTTTCAAAGGATTGAGAAAGCAAGAGTTCATAAAACTCTTTCAAAAGGGACAGAAATGCGTAACCAGGGTGAATAGCTAAGGTCTTTTTCCCTGGGGGGAGAGTCCAAAACTAAAGGGCATAGAGTTAAGGTGAGAGGGGAAAGATTTGAAAGGGACCTTATTCTGCAATAGTTACAACTGACATTTGCGCAAAGTACCAAAATTAAGTAGTTACCATAATGTTCGAGATCTCTAATATGATGTTTTTCAGATGGCGTTAAGTCATTGTGACGGCCAAAGTGTTTTCCAACATATTGCTGACAATGTCGGTGATACTTACATCATTTCATAGAATCTTACAGTGTAGGAAAGGCTATTTGACCCATTGAGCCTATACTGCCAAAAGATACTCCAGTACGTCCACCGGTCCTACTTTCTAGCACTAGACCTGTAGTCTTGAATGTCATGACACTTCAAGTGTTCACTCAGGTACTTCTTGTTAAGTGGATGTTGGTTGGAGAACATGGTGTATTAAAAATTGCATTGGGTATTTTGTTCACTTTAAAACTATCATGTACACATGTAACAGCAAAAGGAGTTTAGACAAAAATAAAAGGAATCCATGTTTTAACAGTACGTTCAATTCTCATTCTGAATATTTCTTATGAAGTATCTTACATTGGCCAGCCAATGATGCCCATGTCCCAAGAGTGAATATAAAAATAAATTACTGTTTCTTCCCACAAACCTAAAACAAACGAGTTAGTGTTAAAAAGTGAAAATAATAAGTTCACTTACAGTGTCCAGTGCTAGGATAGAGGTGAGGAGAAAAATTGGAGGTCAGAGATAAACAAGTTTCAGCATGTACAGGATGCCTAGTGCTGAGTGAAAAAAGAGTTGGAAAACCAGACTCTCCAGGCAGTTGAAGCAGCCAAGATAATTTCAATTCTGGAATCAGATCTTGCAAATGAACAGAAAAAAAAATTGACAAATTAGAAATCTTACAAATATACCCAATGTAATTATAACTTAGAAAGAAGGATATTTGTATTGCAGCATGCAAAACCAGTAGAGAATTATGCAGTTTAGTAATAAGAAAGACTTTGACTGTAGCACCTTACATAAAGCAGGGTAGAAAGACAGCAAATTGTAGAATCCACTTGTCCAACGGAGACAGAAGGTGAAGGGGCTGGTGGTGCTTGGAGAAGCCAAAATTCCAAAAGTTGAAAAGGAGCATCTGGGGCAGTGCATGTGATCATAATTCGCTTTCATATCACCTTTACTGTCATTAAGTATCAAGCACAGATGATGATTGTTTGGTACACAGTAGAAGTGGATAGAAGCCTCTTCAGCTCTTCAGGTACCTGTTATCTCAGAATACTACGTTTGGTTACCTGGTAACGCAAGGTGTGAGTGCGTATATTCAGGTAGACATGGCAAGAATCTGACCATCAAACTTTCATTCCTTACACAGCTGTGAAGGTGGTTTTGGAGATTTCTGATATGAGCCAGGACGGATGAGGTTACAAGGCATAGATGGAAGAAAAGAGATGGTGTTGTAATCCCTATAGAGACTGGCAGCTTCCACAACAAAATTCAAACTTCCAGTGACTAGCTGAAAGGATGATATGCTAAGGTTTTGTGTTTTAAGCCTTTTGTAACAACACGCAATCAAAGAGCAACATTGACAAAACAATGGGCTGAAGAATCAGTTTCATTGGGTTTCATGGCAGGTTTCTCTTCATGAGCCCAAGTGAATTTTCACTATTATCTTAGAATACATGCTTCATTAACTACCTACCATGTCCATATAGTGCCCCTCTTATCCGATGCTAGCCTGCTTCTACTCCTCTCTGTAGCCAGAATAGTTGACCATGCAAGGATGTCCCAGAATAGCAGGAAGGCTGACGTTTCGGGCCTAGACCCTTCTTCAGAAATGGGGGAGGGGAAGGGAGTTCTCCCTATTTATTTCAGAACCCCCTTCCCCTCCCCCATTTCTGAAGAAGGGTCTAGGCCCGAAACATCAGCCTTCCTGCTCCTCTGATGCTGCTTGGCCTGCTGTGTTCATCCAGCTCTACACCTTGTTATCTCAGATTCTCCAGCATCTGCAGTTCCTACTATCTCTGTCCCAGAATAGATCAGAGTCCCTGTTTAACTATCTATAAACGGCCTTTGCATCTCCAAACAAACATTGTAAGTCAGGTGCTGCTCTGCAGATTTCCTGCTATTTTGCCCAGGACCACAGGTAAGGAGAATTATCTGTCCTGCTTTGCAGACAGGGATGTGGAGGTTCTGTTGGTCATGAGAAAGGATGTCCTTTTCCCTGAGAAACCGCCAGAGGAGGCCATGATACCAGACCATGGCAGCTTGGTCTGAAGCTGCCACCTGGGTCAGTGTAAAGTGGGGTACCAGTTTCACTCGATCTGCCATGTCCAACAAAAATGCCAGGAATTTGGTGTGTGGGTCTGACAATGCTTGTCAGGGTGGACAACAACATCTTAAAGATGGCGCAGGCACAAGCAATGCTAGTTAATTCTGGGATATCCCAATATTGGCAAGTTGTTCCAGGTGTGATTAGTTGGGATAAAATTGGATATGAGGTATTACAAAGAGGTGAGGAGATAGTTAACGAGATGAGTTTGGTAAGATATGGTAAGTTAATCCGTTAGGCCTCGTGGCAAAAAGCCCTCCATAAAACTCAGTGCAACATGTTCTTAGCCAAAAAATGCAAGCTTTAACCCTCCATCAATCCACAAACTCCCATCTGGATTCCTACATGTTAACCCTAAGGATGCACTGTCTCGTTCTTCTGCTGTTTTCCTCCCGCATAGTTATAGATTGCACTGTCTCTGAAGTTCAAAGATATTTGGATACATATTTAAGATCATTGGTACTGTCTGAGGCTATTACATAGAAACATAGAAAATTAGAGCAGGAATAAGCCATTCAGCCCTATGAGCTGGCTCTGCCACTCATTATAATCATGGCTGATCATCCAACTCAGTAGCCTGTTCCCACTATTCCTTCATATCCTTGATCACAAGTATTATATACAACGCCTTGAACAAAAACAGAAGTTGCTGGAAAAGAAACCACAATGGGCCAGATGATCCCTTTCTGTAATGTAACAAATCTCTGATTCTGTGCTTAGGGAAAATGATTTGGAGGAGAAATAGCCAGATTAAAAAGGCCTGTTGCAAAAGTTACACTGCAATGAGACATCCTAGGTGAGATGTTCTGATTTTAAGGATTTTGTTTTCAGTTTCAGAGTGCATGTTACAATCATGGGAAAGCTTCCTGTTCTGTGAATGAAAATCTGTCTGAAACGAATTTGATGACTTTAGTTTCATTTGTGTATCTTAAGTTCTTGTGTAAACATTAGTTGGTGTTCCATTTTATCCATTGTAGCTAACAATACGTGTACTGTTTCGTTAACTGTTTGGCTTAAGTATGCATATACATATTATTTTTGGGAAATTTGGATCATAATTTGTCTGTGAGTTTCTGATGAGGTACAATAGAATAAGACCAAGTGGAGCAGAAACAATGGTATGGGATGGATGCCCCAATCAACTATTTCTTTGTGAGTGCCAATATGGGATTTGATGAACACATTGAAACTATGGCCTTGATCTTTGCCAGGACTGAGAGGGTCTCCGATGCAGTGAAAATGCTGGAAGATGTTGGAAACCTAAGTCCCACCTTGAACCCATTTCTCATTTTTGTGGGGTCAGGATTAGTGCTCGTCTGTGTGCATTTCCTGAGTCATCTGGTCATTCAAATGATCATTTGCCTCCATTGAAGTCAGATTTTGGAGTTTTTGGCATCTGGAACCAGGAATGTTGGGATTAGACCAGATAAGGGCTAGGTAGTTCTCAATGCATTACTTTGGGATTGCCAGGGTACTTCTTTAGAGAGTTGAGGTCCCCTGCAGGTAGGATCCCAGGACATCTTGGAGTTGGGGATCAGGAATCCTTCAGGCCATGGTCTGCTGCCCTTTGGGATTGCCAGCAATGCAGAAGCTAGTGTGTAAAAGGTCTTTCATAGAATCCCTACAGTGTGGAAACAGGCCCTTCAGCCCAACTAGTCCACACTGAACCTCAGAGCATCCCACCCAGACCCATCCCCCTATAACCCACCTAATCTACACCTCCCTGAACACTACAGGCAATTTAGCATGGCCAATCCACCTAACCTGCACATCTTTGGACTGTGGGAGGAAACCGGACCACCCGAAGGAGACCCACGCAGACATGGGGAGAACATGCAAACTCCACACAGGCAGTCACCTGAGGCTGGAATCGAACCTGGGTCCCTGGCACTGTGAGGCAGCAGTGCTAACCATTGTGCCAGGGTGCTGCCCTATGAAACTCTCAGACCTATCAAGACATGTCAAGAATATCAACAGGTGTCAAGATCTCTCAAAAGTGTCTGGAATTGACGTGTCAAACTGCCAAGAAGTGTCAACCAGTGTCAAAATGTAAATTTATGACTAAGGCTGCTTTTCTCATCATAAATGTAGTCTGCATTATAGATATATAAATCATAGAATTATTTTGTTCTCTCATGTATATGGATTCTTATGGATTATCAATGATTTAGCACAGTAAGCAATGGCGAAAAGGCGATTGGTGAGGATAGGCTCTAAGTTGGCAAAGAGTATGAATGCCTTCTCTTTTGCAAAGGGTAAGCTACAGCTTCGGATCGGGTACTGGAACACATTGATGGAGCTAAGCCACCTTCTGGGAAAGGCAAATACAACTTTGGGATTATGAAAAAAAATACGTGTATAAAAATGTATAAACACATTGAACTGGCAAAGATATCAGGAAACTGTCCAAAAATGGAATTGAATAAACAATTTCAGAGCGCTTGTTTGTGTAAACCCATCATAGAATTTGTGCTGCGGAATTAATTTCACTGACAATCATTTTCACAATGGAAATGCTCATTGCTATAAGGCATTAAGCACTTGAATGAAATATTTGTTTTCAAAAGAGACTGGTTGAAGCAATTTCAATTTGTTTTTTTGTTTTGAGTAGAGTGTATTTTTTCAATAGGGACGTCATCAGTACGCTGATAAATCTATTCTTTGTCATGATACCTTCTGATGAGGGATAATAGGTGAGTTGGCATGCCGAGGGAACGATGAAGGGTGGTGTGTGGGACATCAGTTGGCACTGAGTTGGCAGAGGAGCTATGAAGGGGTGGTGGGATCATTGGAGGTATCAGATATACAAGGCCATGAGAGATGGATTGATTACTATGAAAGTACCATGCAATATTTGAGATGGAGATGGGCATAAGGAGGTAAATGGATATGAGGGACAGTGGAGGATGGGTACAGTCAATAAGTTGAAATTGGATGAGATAGGGATAGTGAGAGAGAGACAGTGGAAAATGGGTTTAGACTAGTTAGGTGATCATTTTTGACTGGTGCGGATGCGATGGACCAAAGGGTCTTTTTCTACACTTTAGATCTCTATATCTCTATTAACATTAGTGCTCGTTAGGTTTACCCAGATTATATACTGATTGAAGTCATCCATGCTGACTGTACTCCCATTGCTACATGTACCTCTGATTTCCTAATTTATACTGTGCCCTAAACTATCACCATTGTTTGGTGAAGTATAAATCACTTCTACCAAAGTTTGCTTCATCTTTCTGTTTCAAACCTCCAACAAAACAGGTTCCACATCATATTCTTCCAATCAGAGATCGTTTCTCATTATACACTAATCTTTTGCTTACCATCAAAACTACCCTATCTCCTGTTTTCCTTTTGACAGTCCCTCCTAAATGTTGAACATCCCTTAATTTTTAGTTCCCAGTCTTGGGCATAATAACAATTATATCTCATTGATTCATCGACATTTACTTTAAGCAGGAGATCATTTGGTCCATCATGTCTGTGTCAGCCAATAGACACCTGACTACACTAATCCCGCTTTCCAGCTCTTGGCCCATAGTCCTGGAAACTATTGCAACACAAGTGAATATCTAAATGCTGTTTAAATGTTACAAGAGTTTCTGATTCAAACACCCTCTTAGGCAGTGATTTCCAGATTACCATCACCATTTGTGTGAAAAGAACCTATCTTCAAAAACATATCTCTTAGCCTTCTATGTCTGATCTTAAATCTATGCTTCCTGATATTGATCTTTCTACTAATGGAATAAAGAAACTTCCTCTCTGTCCTTCTTTGTCCTTCATAATCTTATACACCTCTATCAGGTGCCCCCTCAATCTTTATTGCGCCAAAGAAAACAACCCCAGCCAATCCAATCTTTCCTCATAGCTCAGAATGTCCAACCCAGGCAGCAACCTGTTAAATCTCCTCTCATCCTCTCTGATGCAATCAAAACCTTCATATTATATGTTGACCAGAACCGCACATAGTTTTCCAGTTGCGGCCTAAACAGTGTTTTATACAGTTCCAGTGTAACCTCCCTGCCATTGTATTCTGTGCCTCAGCTATTAAATGCAAATATCTCATATGCCTTCTTAGCCACCTTATCTACCTGCCTTGCCACCTTCAGTTATCTTTGGATACTGGTCCCTCCTGATTTTCAGTAGTTTCCAGGGTCCTACTATAGTATATATCTTTGGATCTCCTCAAGTGCATTAACTCACAGTTTTTCAGACTGAATTCCATTTGACACTGCTCTGCCCACCTGACCACTCTGTTGATATCCTCCTGACCTTTGCGGCTATTCTCCTCAATTAATACCTTTTCAATTCTACTAACATCATCATTTCACCTATTTGTTGAGAATACGGGATGCATTCAGATGGAATGCTGTTAATTCTATTTTTTTAACACTATTCTGTAATTTGACCATGGTTGATTAAGGATTTGTCTCCCCTGCATCCCACTTTCATTTACAGTTTTTCTACTTTCCACAACCAGCTGTGTTTTTATTCTACCTGAAATCTTTCTGAGATTCCTACCCCTCTGACAAACCCTCTGCAGCAGCACTAGTAAACCACCCCATGAGGATATTAGCCCCAGCTCTCCTAAAGTGTAATCCATCCACCTTGTACAGTTCCCCCTAGTCTCAGAACTGGTCTCAACACCCAAGAAACCCTTACTCCTGCACAATTTTTCCAGCCATGTGTTCCTTCTCTCAATCTTCCTATTTCGAAACTCACTAGCATGTAGTATGGGGAGCAGTGCTTAGAGGTTTTGCTTTGCAGTTTCTTACCTTGCTGTCTAAATTCTATTTTCAGGATGTCATCCCCTTATATAGTCATGGGGCTGTACAACATGGAAACAGACCCTTCGGTCTATTTCATCCATGCCGACCAGATATCCTAAATTAATCTCGTTCCATTTGCCAGCATTTGGCCCATTTCCCTCTAACCCCTTCCTATTTATACATCCATTCAGATGCCTTTTAAATGTTGTAATTGTACCAGCCTCCACCACCTCTTCTGGCAGCTCAGTCCATACTTGCACTACCCTCTGCGTATAAAGGTTGCCCGTCAAGTCCCTTTTAAATCTTTCCCCCTCACCTTAAACCTGTATCGTCCAATTTTGGGCTCCCTTACCTCGCAGAGAAGACCTTGACTATTCACCCTATCCATGCCCTCCATGATTTTATAAACCTCTAAAGGTCACCTACCTATGCAGCTGATATCAAGATGGACCACAACCTCCGGTTCCTCATTATCGCCCAAAATGATGACACATGATGCAGGGAAACCACGTACTTAGGTCTGTTTCTATGGCTAGACTTTCCTGGAACAGGTTTCCAGACTGTGTCCAGAGATTAAATCTTGCCTAGCCAGGACCTCTCTCACTCTTACAGCCAG
Source organism: Rhincodon typus (assembly GCF_021869965.1). Taxonomy (NCBI): domain Eukaryota; kingdom Metazoa; phylum Chordata; class Chondrichthyes; order Orectolobiformes; family Rhincodontidae; genus Rhincodon; species Rhincodon typus. The sequence continues at coordinate 128,237,415 of NC_063333.1, forward strand.
CCATAGGCAAATTGGAAGAGTTTACAGATTGGCATCCAACCTGCTTAGCAATGTCGTGATACACCTTCCATGGGCTTCAAGTCCTACAATGGAACTTGAAGCTGGAGCTTCTGTTTCAGTGACAGAGATGCTACCCAATTACCCCTGTTCAAAATGCTGGACTGAACTAAATTGGATTTATTTGAGGTTGATTTGCTGATTTAGTTCGGAAAACTCAGCCTTCCTTCCACCTAATGTGAAATTCTGGTTGTTGTGAGTTGGGTGAGTTTTCCTCCTCTGGATATGAGGTTCTCAGATGAGTAACTGGTGATTTTGAATTTCAGATCAATTTAGGAGTGTCTGCATAATTTCCACCTTTATCATATGTTTTTGTTTATGATTTGATACAGATATACATCTAGAAGTCGGATCTTATTGTTCTAATCAGTCTTTTCATTGTGGATGCAGTCATTGTCAATTCTACTGACACAAAATGCTCACAGATTAGGTTCTGTTAAAATGGCTAAATAAAAATCTAAGTTGACCTTAATTCTGTTGCTATCTGGAAAAAGGGAATGCAGAAATAGAGCACAAGTATCAAGGGTTCAATTTTGGAATCAAGTGATGTGAGCATTAATCTTCACAGAGTTGAAAAAGAGAATGTTTACTGAATGTTGGATCAGTTTACATGTGAATTGCCAGGAGTCATTATTGAGATGGAACCCAACTGGTCCTGGGATGAAAAACATGGTGCTACACCCAGTTCTGATGCCAGTACTGATTCAGTTAGTTGGGTTGGTAAGTTATGATTGAACATGAATGGTGTATTCAAAACTATGATTACAACTGGACAGTATTTTTGAGTGGGCCGTAATGACGTTACAAATGTTACCCAGATAACTCATGACAGAGAAAGCAGAAAGAAGAATGGGCACTGCAGTTTTACATTAACCATCTACCTCATTGTTTAACTCTGTGTACTGAATATGTAAAACAGTTTTCAGCTTTCCTGAACTGGGATGCTTTGTGAAGCAGTCCTAGTTGTAGATAATCAGTTTGTCCATGTCTTTAAGGTTTTAGAGGTAATGTTTGGATACTGTTCAAAGTAATGTTAAGCTATCAACATCTTGGGGGTTATCATTGACCAGAAACTCAACTGGACTCACTGATTAAACACAATGGCTACAAGAGCAGGTCAGAGGCTAGGAATACTGCAGCGAGTAAGTCACCTCCTGACTCCTCAAAGCATGTCCACCATTTACTAGGCAAAAGTCAGGAGTGTGATGGAATAATCTCCACTTGCCTGGATGAATGCAGCCCCAACAACAATCAAGAAGCTTGATATCATCCAGGAGAAAGCAGGCCACAAGATTGGCACCATATCCATAAACATCCACTCCCTCCAGCACTGACACTCATTAGCAGCAGTGTGGAGCCTGTGCAAGATGCACTGCAGAAATTCACCAAAGATCCTCAGACAGCACCTTCTAAATCCATGGCCACTTCCATCTAGAAGGGCAAGGGCAGCAGATATACGGGAACACCAACACATCCAAGTTCCCTTCCAAGCCACTTACCATTCTGACTTGGAAGTACATTACCATTCCTTCACTGTCATTGGGTCAAAAATCCTGGAATTTCCTCTCTAATAGCATTGTGAGTCAACCCACATCAGGATGACTGCAGAAGGCAGGTCACCACCATCTTCTCAAGGGCAACTAGGGATGGGCAATAAATGCTAGCTAGCCAACGATGCCCACATTCCAGAAAATGAATAAAAAAATATAAAAGCTGAAACATATGACTTTTTGGCTAAGTGTTAATTTCTTTCATGGAGGGTTTCTCTTCACAAAGCCAAATGAGTTTCCTCATTCTATCATTCCAAACTTGCCTCATTAACCCATCCCTCTGGCAAACCCAATCATCTGATGAATGCACAACTTTCCCACCAGGCGTACCCAGAAGAATTTGCCACTACCCAAATATCCTGGAAAGGACTGGCATCCCTGGTGCAGGTGTCATCTTCAAAAAACAGTTGCGCACCCAGACAAACATTGTCAGTACAGAGCTGTTGTATGCGATTTATGATATTTGTTAACACATGGCAGATAAGGAGAATTTTGCCCGCTGTTTTAGGTATAGGTACATATGGAGGTCTTTGTGCATGGGGTGGGGCTGAGGATGGCTATTATACTCCTGACGACTGACAGAGGAGTCTACGACAAAAGACCTTGCCAGCCCTGTCTGAGATTGTTCCCTGTTGTAATTGTACCAGCCTCTACCACCTATGGGTCTCAGCCATCTGGAGAAACATCCTGCAGTAGGAAGAGGTCAATGACTTCCTCCTCTCCAATGGGGCCAATACCACCATCCTCTCTCTGCTACTTCACGTTCACTCTACCTTTGCTATAGCACGCATTCTCACTGAGGCTCATGCTCTACCGATCTCACGATTGCTGGCAACATCTTTCCTAACATGCTTTTGCCCACCCTTGGCTGCCCTCACCGCCAGTCTCTGCACTGCCCATTCGCATACATGCAGCAGCAGTAACAGCTATGTCAGCTGCTTCCATCTCCCTTAATGCTTTCCTTCCTCTCCTTCCAGGAGAATTCAGACCACAACAGGGCAGAAAGAGCCAAGGCAGATCCTTGGCTGCCTGAAATTCAGCTCCTCACGCCTAACATGGAGGGAATCCTAGTCCTGACAGGTGCAATCAGCTGCCTGAATGTGCCCATGCCCCTGGACTAGGTTGTAGAGCCTGCCTTTGACTTCCTGTGCTGGCACACCTTGGCTGATGGGTGCCTCCCCTGACTTGACTGATATAGCTAATAAGTCTAGGCTAAATGGCAAGGAAAGGCAGAAGTACTGTGAGCTTAATAGTTCTGGCTGAGATGGCATATCACAAAAATGGGAGTCAAGGCAAACGGGGATGCTGTGAGCATCCAGAAAGACTCAAAGTGAGTCAGGGCTAAGAGAGGAAGCAAACAGCCCTGAAATGCAGCTTAAAGTAACTGTAAGTAGATTGCAGATGTGACATGATGATTGGAGGGGCTGATAAGTGTCTGTCGCCAAGGTCCATCGACATGGTGTGCATGCGGTAGCTGCCCATGAATGTACCCTGGTACTGGGTGCCCAAGGTGGAGATCTTTAGGAGTAAGCAGTGAGCAGGAGTTGCCAGTGACCTGCTGTAAGACAAGAATTCTTGGCATCTACTTTCTTTGAGGAATAGGAGGCTGCACATCAATGAGCTAAGATGTGCAATTATTAGGCTGACAATAAGCAATAATCCCCCTTAACAGGCAGTGTCACTGCCTAGTAAGAATCTCATCTCAACACCTAGACCTCTGTGGGTAATACAACGCTTGCTGCCGACATTGGGGTAAGCTTTACTTGACTTTTCAAATGTTTCTCTCAGATTTCTCATCGTAACTCACGTTATTCAGGTCCCAATAAGATTCTGTTTAAAGTGGCTGAAGAAATTAATTGGGTTATATAACCATATGAAGAAGTTGAAGAAGTAAGGATCTCCTTGAATAGTTTATTATTCACTCATGGGATGTGAGCATCACTGGCGGAGCCAACGTTTTATTACCCATCCCTGCTTGCCTTTGAGAAGGTGGTGGTGAACTGTCTCCTCGAGGTGTTGCAGTACATTTGGTCCAGCGGTGCTTATCATGCTGTGAGGGAAGGAGGTCCCAGAATCCTGACTCAGTCACATTGAAGGAATGGTGATATAGTTCCAAGTCAGGATGGTCAGTGGCTTGGAGGAGAACTTGTAGGTGGTGATGTTCTCAAGAAATTGATGTCCTTCTGGATGTTAGTGGTTGTGAGTATTGCAGTTGCTTTCTAAGGAGTCTTGGTGAATTTCTGCAGTCCATCTGGTAGATCATAATGCTGCAACTTGACATCAGGGGTGGGGGCAGTGAATGTTTGTGAAACCCAATCTAGTGGGCTGCTTTGTCCTGGATGATGTCAAGCTTTTGAGTGTTGTTAGAGATGTACCCATCCAGGTAAGTGGGGAATATTCCATCACACTCCTGACTTGTGCCTTGTAGATGTTGTACAGACAAAAGGGGGAACAGAAGGTAAGTTAGTCATTGCAGCGTTCCTAGCCTTTGACTAGCCCTTGTAGCTACCATTCCAGTTCCATTCCTGATCAATGAACCCTAGAGAGTGTTCCCTGTAATTTTCTTTTTGGCTGCACAGGCTCTGATCTTCATGTTTGGATGTCAATGCTGTGATCAATGAGATGACGCCAATTGTCATACGTGGAACCTTGGACTGACAGTGTGCACCTTGTTCAGAGGGAACATTACCTCCAGCGTGTTGATGTTGATATGTTGCATTGTGTATCTTCTGAGATTTCTGAGTTTTAGTGGCAGTATGCATAAAATGTTGAGATCAAAGGTGGTATTGTGACTGTTTTAAGTACACTGCAATAATCTTACAGTAAATCATAAACTCACAAAAGAATTGTGTAATTTTATTGGAATTGTGTAGTATAATTTGGCTGAATGTTTCTGTTAGTTCATGCAACATGACCTCATTAAAGACTTAATTCTGTAGTTATTATAACTGATAGCTGTGTAAATTATCTACATTAAATGGAAGAGGAAAGAATTCCTCACATCCTTACTCTCTTATATGTAAGTGTCAGTGCGTGTCTGGATTTTCATGCTAATCCACACTTCTGTGAAATTTGTGATAAAAAGCATCTCAGCAGAAGTGGTTTTCATATATCACTTTGCTGTCATCCTGACATTTCTCCTTTGTTCCATTGTTCCAGTGATGTCCAACACATAGAGCTGGAGGAATGACATTTCATTTTCTGCTTAGGTTCCTGTATAGTCTTCAATGTTAAGTTCAGAAATGTCAGGTCAAACACTAATCTTCATATTATTTTCAGTTTTTAGTTGAGAAGATGTGGGTGTTGGAGCTGTCCTGTTGAATGATAGACGTATTCCAAATGGAAGGCCATAAGGGGCATGGTAAAAATGTTTAGCTTACATCAATCATAAGACCAAGGACTCCAAAGACCCCAGGAGTGGCCTCCCATCCTCTATCAGCAACAAAATCTGTGACAATAAAAATGTCCTTGCCAAATGTATCCACATCCACAAAATAAATGAAATAGCTTGCCTAGAACAAACAAAACATTGAATCCAAAATAAAACATTTCTGATTAAAGGAGGTATATCAACCAAATATTTGTTATGCATATGATAATCTGCAATAACACTATTCTCCATAATCCATGTTTTTTTTTGTTGGAGTTGCACCATTAATTGCTAAAGCAAAACTAACTAGATTTACTTTTGATGAAAATAATGTTTGGGCAACAGCAATCATTTGGTTTGAAATAGCATCTTTAATGTAGTAAAACGTCTCAATGCAGTTCACAGGAGTGTAGTTAGGGGAAAACAATCAATGCTAATCTAAAGAAAGAAACATAAAACAAATAACCAAAGGTTTGGGCAAAGATGTAATTTTATAGATTGACAAAGGAAGAATGAGAGTTGGAGAAATATAGATTGGAACTCCAGAGCCAAGGGCCAAGGTATAGTCCTAAATAGTGATGTGAAGAAAGTTGAGGAGGTGCAAGAAGCCAGAATTAGAAAAATGCACTGATTGCAGGCAATTTTAGGGTCAGGGCACTCATGGTCTGGGAGCCAGTGCTGTCTAGAAAAAAAATGAATTCAGGCACTTAGAGCAGAGGGGTGATGGACAGTTGGGACTTGGAGCTGGGATATAGAAAGCAGAACTCTGGAAGAACTTAAATCTGTGGAGTATGCTGAGTGATAGCTCAGCCAGGACAGTGGTTTGAATAATTGACTTTGTTAAATACATAGGCATCAATAAGGATTTCCGTAAGGATCAAACATGTGATATTCCAGAGGTTGGAATGCGTGTTCTTGGTAATGAATTGAATGTGGAACTGGAAGATCTGATCAAGGTCAGAGTGAGTCTTTCACTTTCTGGAATTCTGCTGAACAGCCACCTTAACTTTGTTGGCAGATAATCAGATGGAAAAAACAAAATAGAGGAAAAGAAAAACTGGTTAAGAGAGCAGGAGAAGAAAAACTTATCAATTTTGAATCGTGAACAATAAATAAAATCTGAAGTAATGTGATATTATATTGTCAACTTTTCATTGTCAGAGAGATTGTTTGGCAGAAATTAAAACTTATCAGGGCATTTGAAAACAGTTAGAATGGAAGAGACAGGCCCTAAACTTTCTGTTGCTTTGGTGCATTGTCATCAGTTGTTCCATATATGTCAATGTCAAGTCTCGCAGTGACATCCCACTATCATATAATGTCAGGAGAAGTAAAACATCTCTAACAGTAGTTTCCTGATTTTTAGAGTTATTGTTACGTTTCTTCCTGATATTATTCCGTATCCAAGACAAAGGAAAAGACAGTACTCACTGGGTGCATACAAAAATGCTGTCACATCAATTTGATCAGATTTGTTAATGAAGTGGGATTATCTTCTGTACTCAGTGGAAATAATGTCATAATGTGATGAATTATTACATAGCTGGAAAGTCACTTGAGACATGTGAAAGTGTATCATTACATGATTTTGGAATTAGTCAGTTTTCCAGTAAGGTCAAACAAGCATTTCTAAACAGCAAAAGCGTCAGTATAAAACTTCTGGACCTTTCAAACTCCTCACTTTTACCTTAATCAGGTGCAGTAGTTGAACCACACTTCCCTCAGTCCAACATACTCAGGATACGATAGAAGCTGACACCTAGAAAATGCACAGCTGCTTTGGCAGTGGCTCCCACTATGACATAGCTGGGTGAGAGCTCTGGAGATTTGCCAGGCAAATTGCAGAAAGACCCAAAAAACACACAAGAAGCATTTTATAGATTTATAAATGACAGAAATATCAGTCACTTGAATTCATCCAAATCTTTCCTGTGCAACACTTATGCCCCCATAGTAAATCACAAAGAAATCAACCCTCAGTAATTATTATTATAAAGAGGATTTGCCCTGGTACTATCAATTAATTGAATCCAATAGTGTATTTATTCTTTGTCCAAGAAGAGACCTATAAGCATTGCAGGAGGAGAAATCTTGTCTCTGAAGGTAGGTGTATAGTATGAAACACATATAGAAAAGAAGGAGGTAGCTAACAAAAAGGAATAATGTCTAACCAATGTTAGGTTTTACTGCTTGAAGAAACAGATATGATCCACATTTAAGTATATCAGTAGATTGGTGACAAACATAAGAAATTTAGGATTGACATCAATTTTATAATGTTTACAAAAATAAACTAAAAAGAAAACTGCCTTTCATAGTTGTTATATGAAATTACATTACTTCAAATTAAAAACAAATCATTATAAACATAGTGAATTTATTAACTTTATTGCCAGAAGGAACAAAAACACAATTATTCAATAATTTCATTGTGATGATACTTCTTCAGTGCTATCTCTTGCACATTCCAATAATGTCAGATTCCAAATAGAATGAAGACTCCTTTCCACTAATAGTTTTGTTTTCCTCACATTAATCATATTAAGTCTCTGTTTCAGTGGAGCTCAACTGAAGTCACTCTGACCTGTCAGTGCAGATTTCATTTACTCAAATCATTGCTGCATTTTGATTCATGTGTTTTGGGTGATTTGGAAAAGGCAACTAAAACTGAAGAAGTTAAGCTGCAAGAAAGCAACTTTCAGATTTCATAAATCAATCCTGTAGAATGACTACAGCAGATGATTACCCTCTCACTTTGAATCTCTGAAAATAGAGCTGCTGTTAGGAAAACCTAGCCTAACAGGGAATCCTGTTTATAGTAGCTATTGAAGCAGATTTATGACTATTTTACACCTCTCTCCAACTGATCAAGAAGTGCCTAACACTAACATTGAATGCAAACAGGAGAAAAAATGTTTAATTATTCAGCATGGACAACAAGAAAATCTCCCTCCAATCCCATTAAGTAGTTAACAATTGTTATAGAAAATGCAATTTCAATCTTGGAATGGCATTGTAAAACCAAAATAAGTAAACTTTAAATGTGCTTTCATCACTCATATTTTTCTGGATACTTTAATCATGCTGCATGATGAATGAAAATGTAATCTTTCAATATATTGAACTCAAATATGTACAAGGGTAAAGTTTATTTTCAAACAGCTGTCATCCCAAAATGAGACAAAACTAACAAAAAGAGGTGGTAAATCTGAGGGATTCACTCGACAATAAATAAATTAAATCATCATTTCCATTTGTTCGCAGGAGATTGTTGTCAGAAAAATAGATGTAACTCAATTTGTTGATTTTAGAGATTAAAATATTGGTCGTTTAGAAGGTCTGATGTTCAGTCTTGGCTTTTAAGGGGTTTGGTTTGGTTTTCAAGGGGTTTCCAAAATATTGCATATGGCTTCCCTCTCCTAATTACTGTCAAAATAATTGAGCAGAATATGTATACAAGCATATTACTTCAATTCCTGGTATGTAAAATATAAACGGAAAGTTCTGAGTATTTGTGGAGAGAGAAGCAGAATTGTTCAGTGCAATCTTTCAGGGGTCTGACATGGGCCATAGCGAGAAATGTGACAGAATCCACCCTGGCCTATCTTGGTGTTGGAAGCAACTCCCAGCTAGTATCATATGTCAAGGTAAGATTTCCTCCAGGCAGCAGTGAGTTAGCTATTAAGGGGGATTGTTGCTTGGTAATGACCTTATTAACTGCAGATCTCACCTCATTAATATGCTCTTTCCTGTGCTCTCAATCCCACAAGCAAACTAGATGCCGAGAATTCTTGACATGCCTCAGTTCACCATTGGCTGTGAAGAACCTTCATGTTGGTCACCATGTAATACAGAGCATTACAGAGCATGATCCATGCACCCCTTATTCATGGACATTGATATTTCATAATTGCCAACCACTCAGGAAACTCACAGCACATCTCCGATCCCCTTGAAGGTTGCTTTGATAGCCTTTCAGGAGATAGCAGCAACTGTGCAGTGAAGGGATCCTGCAAGGACACCTATCCTGCAGGGACAGGCAGCTAGCTCACAGAGCGGACCGGGGCAACATCTCAGGGCTGCTCACTTGCTTTCTTAATGCTGACTCACTTTGCACTTACCTGCATGCTCACAGCATCCTTACTTTGTTGTGCGCTGTCTGTGCCTAAAGGCGTTCATGTACTGCAGTAAGTAATTGTTTTTCACAGATACATGGTTGAGCTGCTGGGTAGAGATCTATTCTGTGTGTGTGTGTGTGTGTGTGTGTGTGTGTGTGAGAGAGAGAGTTTGTGTGTGTGTGTGTATCTTGCTCTATAGTACATTTGACTTGGAGGGCCAACCAAGGCCTAATCTACAGAAATCTAGGACATTGATTCATGAACTATTATAGGACCAAGTGTCTGACCTGACTGTGGGTAACCCACTGTAGTGTAGTCAGATGAATCCATTGACTGACTGTGACCAACTGCCTGACTTACTGCAGTTCCCCCTTATCCTGCTAACGACTCTTACCCTTTGACTTTCACACATTCCCATTAAGTAGCATCACATGCAATGTGTTTACCGCTGTGCTGCAGTGCTGCAGGTCTGACTTTGATGTAACGTGATGTAGCAGAGACAAGTCCACCCCCAGCCTAACTGAATCATTGGCTGCCCAGTGGTCCCCACCGTCCCAAGCTGCCTGCCTCTTCGTTTACAGCAAAAGCCAATGTGAGCCACAGAAACTAGCAGCTTGCAATTTTGATTAGAACAAAGAGCAAAGAAAATTACAGCACAGGAACAGGCCCTTCAGCCCTCCATGCCTGCACCGACATGCTGCCAGTCACAACTAAAACCCCCTACCCTTCCGGCAACCATATCCCTCTATTCCCATCCTATTCATGTATTTGTCAAGACGCCCTGTAAAAGTCACTATAGTATCTGCTTCCATTACCTCCCCCGGCAGCGAGTTCCAGGCACCCACCACCCTCTGTGTAAAAAACTTGCCTCGTACATCTCCGTTAAATCTTGCCCCTCGCAACTTAAACCTATGCCCCCTAATAACTGACTCTTCCACCCTGGGGAAAAAGCCTTTGACTGTCCAGTCTGTCCATGTCCTTCATAACCTTGTCAACCTCTATCAGATCGCTCCCCCCACCCAACCTCCGTCGATCCAGTGAGAACAACCCAAGTTTTTCCACCCTCTCCTCATAGCTAATGCCCTCCAGACCAGACAACATCCTGGTAAATCTTTTCTGTACCCTCTCCAAAGTCATCACATTCCTTCTGGGTGTGGGGCCCAGGATTGAATACAATATTCCAAATGTGGCCTAACTAAGGTACTATAAAGCTGCAACATTACCTGCCAATTTTTAAACTCAATGTCCTGGCTGATTAAGGCAAGCATGCCGTATGCCTTGTTGACCATCGTGGGGGCACGTTACATTCACTGCCAACACCCCAGAGGCTATTACCAGTTGACAGGGAGCGTCAGTTTCCACCCAGAAGAGCTGTCTTTTTTTGGAGAATTGGAATGTCAGCAAGGAACTATTTCAACCTTTAGGGTCCAGACTATGATTCAGTGCTGACTTCTGCAGTTCAGCAAGCATTTGATCACTCTGTGCCTGTCACTGATAATCAACCTAATGAATAACACACTGTGATGTGACAAGACACAATTTAGGTACACTCCACATGCATGCAGAGCATGCTATCTCAGCAGCAACAGCTGACTTTAATCATTTCATGTCTTCGAAACGAGTGAATATTTTCTGGGGTTCCGCTCTTATTCCTAATTTTAGTTCAGCAGATGTTCAACTGTTTCCACTTAAACCTATCTCTTGTATGAAGTCTTCAAATTGTCTTCCGTGACCTGTAAGTTATTGAGGTTTTACAGCCATTTTAAAATAATATGCTTTTTGTTCAGATCTCAGGCCTGTGAGCGATGGTATGATCCCAGCTGGTGGAAATGCTGGATAAACTAGATCGCAGAGTGAAACCTGGCTTGATAGATCATAAGTTTTACCTTAGCAATTTGGCTACCATGGTGGTCAGTCACTAAACACATTTATACAAGTCTGCTTACAAAATTTATTATACAAAGGAAAATGTCTATATATAGATGAGAATTTGAAAAAACCTGATCAAAAACACCAAAAAGAAAGATTTGATTCTTTTGTGTCTGTAAGACATATAGGTAAGATAATTCACTGATTTTTCTAAGGAAAGCTCAAGGCTTATTTTATAGCCCTGACTACTCGGATTGCTAAAACAGCTTAATACTTCTTTCTAGCTCTAACTGCCAACGCTAAACTGCCTTCTTCTGGTTTGGATCTTTTTTTCTGGCTCCTGTCCTTTTTCCCGGTAAGCCATGGAAGCAACTTATC
>NC_063333.1:128249156-128295703 GCF_021869965.1 Rhincodon typus
CCAAGCAGCATCATATGATGCTGCTTGGCCTGCTGTGTTCATCCAGCCCTGCACCTTGTTGTCTCGGATTCTCCAGCATCTGCAGTTCCTACTATCTCTGATTCGAGCTTATGTAGTCATTTAGGTTGTTGCTAATTTCCTGGAACAGCTGTTTTGATTCAATGAATTTCTAACCATTAAAAATGTCACCTTCACAGAACCGAAAACAAGACAACCTATTTTTGTCTATTTTATCCAAGTTCCCAAATAATAACAATATGCTATTATTATAACCAATTCCTGTCATTTATGCTTCTAACCCTATAATTACTTTAATCTGGCAATGGATTTAAAGATCCATAAAAAGATTGGTTAATTCCACCAAAAATATCAAATCACAGATTATTACTGATAGACAATTATCTACAATCTATGAGTATTCCTTTGTTGTATACATTGTTGGTCAACCCCTTCACAGAAGTATCTGTATCACTGAGAAACGCACTGATTGGCTTCCAATGTTCGACTTTACCTTCATTGCTTTACAACTGCTGAGCACATTGCTTCACTACATTTTGGAAATTCTTGAGTCTGAATCACTTTTGCTCCTTTGAACTCTTGCTTTAAGGCTCCCCCCTTCAATTCATAATGTTTTTCCATATTCCATTTTTATTAACATCAAATGTCTTTCGCTCATTTCCAACCTCTTCACATTTCCTACATCTTATCTTTTTACATGAAATAAAATGAGTTACATCGCTAAGAATCTCAAAACTGATATTCTACAGCCCCATTTCCATGAATTTTTTTGGCACATATTTTATTCCTTTTTAATGCCATTTTAAATCAAATTTAATAAAATGTCACAACTATTTTTTTTCTTATGGTTATTGAATATTTGCAATATAAACAATAACAAGTTACATTTATAGAATGCCTTGATTGCAGTAAAATACCTTAAGATGCTTTGTAGGAATGTTATTACGCAAAGCCTGACACGAAGCGCATACAGGAAATATGAGTGCTACTAGCAAGAATGTGCAAACGATGGGAGGTGAGCTAAGTATGGAAGTCTAACAGCATAAATCTTAATCTTCTGCATTCTTAAAATCTAAAACTGTGGGTAAGGGAGGTGTTGATTTTTAGGGCTTGAATTATTTTTTCTTTCAGGCCTAATGCCTAAGGAAAGTTAAAACAAGCTCTCCTAATGCTGCAGCTACTTAAGCTAATTAAGTAAACTGATTAGATCTGGTTCTTGCAGGCCTTATATCATGAAAGCTAGGTCTAAATAACTCCCAGCACAGTGTGTGACTGGCAAGAGCATACAGACACTGGGAGTTGGGCTAAGTGAGGGTGCTTAGGCAAGTGGGGGAGGACAGCATTGCTGTGTCTTGTTCCAGCCATTTTTGCAAGGGCCTGCTTTGTGGCTGAGGTGCTGCTGGTTAGATTTAAGAGTGGGCCTAGCTTTGTTGAGGAGGGCGAGGAGCATCAAGATAAGGGGAAGACCTTTTTTCTCCCCCTAGGCCTGCTAGTTGTTAAAGGGATAGACTTGGCAGTCACTGGAGTGGTATGCTCAACCTGTCAGGTTTGGGAGATCAAGGAGCAGTTCACTCTCCCCGGTGGCTTTGTCTGCACCACCTCCCAGACCACATGGAGTTGGCAGTTGGAAGCATTAAGGAGTATATAGGAGGCAGAAGGTGTGATAGATAGTAGCTTCAGGGAGGTGGTCAAACTGCAGGTACAGGCAGGTAGATGGGTGACTGCCAGGAGAAGTAGGCAGATAGTGCAGAGTCTCCTGTGGCTACCCTGCCTCTCAAACAAGCATATTGTTTTGGATACTGTTGGGGAGGGGATAGCCTCTTGGGGGAAATTAGCAGCTGCAGCCAAGTCTCTGGCACCATGACTGTCTCTGCTGTAAAACAGGTTATGGAAAAGTCTGAGTTAGCAATTGTGAAAGGGCACTCCTTGTTAGGGACACAAAGGGTGTTTCTGTGGTGCTGAGTGAGTCTTCAGGATGGTGTGTTGCCTCCCTGGTACTAGAGTCAATGATGGTCTCAGTGATTACGCCAAATTCTCAAAGGGGAGTGTGAGCGGTCGGTGGTCGTTGTACACATTGGTACCAATGACATAGGTAGGGAAAGGGTCCTGCAGAGTGAACATAGGAAATTAGGCAGGAGGTTAAAAAGCCGTAGTCTCTGGAGGTGCCATGTGCAAGTGACAGTAGGGAAAGGAGGATAGGGCAGATGAAAACATGGCTAACGAGTTAGTGCTGAGGGTAGGGATGCAGATTTTTGGATCATTAGGATCTCTTCTAGGGTGGATGTGACTGGTACAAGAGGGACAGACTGCACCTGACCTGCAGAGGAACCGATATCCTGGCAGGGAGATTGCTAGAGCTACTCAGGAGGATTTAAACTAGTCTGGCAAGAGGGGTAGAACCCTAGGCTGTAGTGAGATAAGAGAAAAGGTTGAGGCTGGTACACAAGTCAAAGAGAGTGAGTTAAATAGACAGGGCAGGCAGGACCGTGGGAAAGAATGCGGGAAGACTGATAAATCAAACTGCATTTATTTCAATGCAAGAGGCTTGATAGGTAAGGCAGATGAACTTGGGGCATCATAGCTATTACAGAAAAATGGCTGAGGGAGGGACTGAACTGACAGCTTAATATTCCAGGGTATGGATGCTATAGGAAGATAGAAGGGGAGGTAAGAGCGGAGGGGAAGTGGCATTTTTGATTAGGGAAAACATCACGGCAGTAGTTAGACAAGATACTTCTGGGGGATTGTCGAGTAAAGCTATATGGGTGGAACTGAGAAGTAAGGGGGTAATCACTTTGATGGGATTGTACTATAGGTCTCCCAGTAGTCAGCAGGAAATTGAGGAGCAAATACGTAGGGAGATGGTGGATAACTGTAGAATAATAGAGTTGTAATCGTAGGGGATTTTAACTTTCCAAATATAGACTGGGATTACCACAGTGTGAAGGGCTTGGATGGTAAGGAATTTAAGTGTGTTCAAGAAAGCTTCCTCACTAGTATGTCAATGACCTTAAATTGGGGCAAGACCAATTTGGTGGTATTAGACAGGAATTTTCAAAAGTTGATGGGGGGGAGGCTATTTGCAGGTAAAGGGACATCGGGCAAGTAGGAGGATTTCTATGACGAGGCTTGCCTTCATCGGCCGGGACATTGAGTTTAAAAATTGGCAGGTAATGTTGCAGCATGTTCCTGTTAGTGTGAAGGGCAAGGGTGGCATGAATAGGGAACACTGGATGACGAGAGATGCTGAAAGAGGCATACGTCAGGTATAGATCATGTGAATCCCTTGAGGAGTAGAGGGGGTGTGGTAGTACCCTTAAGAAGTAGGGCAAATAAGGTGGGCAAAGAGGGGACATAAGTTAGCTTTGGTAGATAAGGCAAAGGAGAGTCCAAAAAGAATGTACAAGTATATTAAGGGCTAATGAGCAACTAGAGAGCGAATAGGGCCTGTTAAAGATCAATGAGGTCATCTATGTGTGGAACCATAGGAGCTGAATGAGATCCAAAATGAAAATTTTTGTGTTAGAAGTGAATGTGGAGAAAGACACGGAGACCAGGGAGGTCTGGGGAAATTTGTGATGTTTTGAAAAGAGTCCACATCACAGAAGAGGAGGTGCTGGGGGTTTTAAAATGCATAAAGGTTTATAAATCCCTGGAACCTGATGAAGTGTAACTCAGGACATTGTAGGAAGTTAAGGAAGAAATTGTATGCCCCCCCTAAGCAGACATATTTGTATCATCGATGGCCATAGGTGAGGTGCCAGAAGACTGGAGTGGCTAATGTGGTGTCATTATTTAAGAATGCCTGAAAGGAAAAGACAGAACTACAGGCCAGTGAGCCTAATTTCAGTGATGTGTAAGTGTCGTAGAATCCCTACAATGTGGAGACAGGCCATTCGGCCCAACAAGTTGCACCACCCCTCTGAAGAGCATCCCACCCAGACCCATTCCCCATGTCCAACCTACCTAACCTAAACATCCCTGGACACTACAGTAATTTAGCATGGCTAATCCACCTACCCTGCACATCTTTGGACTGTGGGAGGAAACCGGAGCACCCGGAGGAAACCCACACAGACACGGAGAATGTGCAAACTTCATACAGACATTGCCCAAGAGTGGAATTAAACCTGGATCCCTAGTGCTGTGAGGCAGCAGTGCTAACCACCTTGCCAATGTGGTTGGAGGGGATTCTGAGAGATAGGATCTACACATATTTGGAAAGGTAAGGGCTGATTAGGGATAGTCAGGATGGCCTTGTGCAGAGGAAATTATGTGTCTCAAACTTGCTTGTGTTTTTTTTGAAGAAGTGACCTAGAAGATAAAGGAAGGAAGAGCAGTTAATGTTACCTACATGGATTTTAGCAAGGCCTCTGACAAGGTCTGCAGGGTAGACAGGTTAGTAAGCTTAGATCACATGGGAGAGCTAGCCAATTGGATACAAAATTGGCTTAACTGTAAGAGACAGATGGTGGTGGTAGAGGGTTGTTGTTCAGATTGGACGCCTATGACCAGTAGTGCTCTGCAAGGATTGGTGTTGGGTCCACTGTTTGTCTTTTTATATAAACGATTTGGATGAAAACATAAGAGTCCTGGTTAGTAAGTTTGCAGATGACACCAAAATTTGTGAACAGTGAAGAAGTGTTTCTAAGAGTACAATGGGATCTTGATCAACTGAACCAGGGGACTGAGGAATGGAAAATGGAGTTTAAATCAGATGAATGCAAGTTGCTACATTTTGGTAAGACAAACCAGGGCAGGGCTTGCACAGTTAATGGTAGGGCCCTGGGGAGTGTTCTCTAACAGAG
This sequence comes from Rhincodon typus, assembly GCF_021869965.1. NCBI lineage: Eukaryota > Metazoa > Chordata > Chondrichthyes > Orectolobiformes > Rhincodontidae > Rhincodon > Rhincodon typus. Next base: position 128,253,983 of record NC_063333.1, read on the forward strand.
ACCTAGGGGTGCAGGCACATAGTTCCTTGCAAGAGGCATCACAGGTAGTCGGGGTGGTAAAGGTGTTTGGCATGCTTGCCTTCATCGATCACAGTGTTGATCACAAAAGTTGGGGCGTCATGTTACAGCTATACAGCTCACTTGGAGTACTGAGTACAATTCTGGTCCCCTGTAACCGGAAGGATGTTATTAAACTGGGAAAGCTGCAAAAAAAGGCTTACAAGGATATTACCAAGACTGGAATGTTTGTGTTATAAGAGGTTGGATAGCATGGGACTTTCCCACAGGACCGTAGGTGGCTGATGGGTGCCTTATAGAGATTTATAAAATCATGAGGGGCATAGATAAGGTGAATAGTAAAGGTATCTTCCCCAGTTTAGAGGAGTCCAAAACTAGAGGGCACAGGTTTAAGGTAAGTAGGGAAACATTTAAAAGGGACCTGAGGGGCAAGTTTTTCACACACAGGTTGGTGCGTGTACGGAATGAGCTGCCAGAGGAAGTGGTAGAGGCTGGTACAAATACAACACTTAAAACACAGGTACGTGGATAGGAAATGTCTACAGGGATATAGCCCAAACACCGGCAAATGGGGCTGGTTTAGTTTAGGAAACCTGGTTGCCGTGGATGCGTTGGGCTGAAAGTCTGTTTCTGTGCTGTATGACTCTTACAGCTGTAAAGCTGGGATCGGGGATATATTTTAAGGTATGATTTAAAGGAGATGGGCGGACAATGTGGAAATGGCTGGTGAAGAGAATTTTGAGAACTTAGGGATTTGACTCTTAGAGGGAAAAGAACAATGAAGAAAAAGCAGTAACACTTGGAAATGAACATGCTGAATTTGCTGTTCCTCTAGTTTGAAGTATACAAGACGAGGTGAAACAACGTATCTCGTTTGCGTGCCTGAAAACGTGAGTGTCAATGGAGAGGCAAGACAAACTGGGGACACATAGGAAATTAGGATTGGAGGAATGTAGAATTCTCAGTGCTGCCAATCTGGAGGAGGTTAGAATGATAGGGAGGAGCAAAGCCATGGAACAATTTGGACAGACCAGAGGTTAATGTAGCTCAATGAGCACAAGACTGATGGATAAATTTGCATCTGTGCAAGTTAGGATCTGAGTAGCAGAGTTTCGGGTTTGTGCATCGTATTTTGTATAAGGTTTCTATGTGGATTGATATCTATGGTACATCAGCTCCAGCCATTCTACTGATGTTTTAGTCAGTCTGTGGATAGATTCAATGAGAATGACAATCTCTTTAGATTTCAGAGGGAGCAAATGTGCCCATATCAGTTCCTTAAGGTCCCAGTAATTACGCTTGACCGAATGTAATTGGACCTATTGCTATCATAGAATAAACCTCACTATCTAAGAAAAGTGCCTCTTCTATAAATACTCCAGGATAGTGTATCCTCTATCATAATTACTAGATAGGTTCATATCAAAGCAAAAGCAAAGGAGAATTGGTAGCAGCAAACTACTTCAAACCCAATACCACATACTGGTAGCGGTGGCAAATATCACGCTAATGCAGGAGTGACCATCTGGGAAATACCACACCAACAAATAAACTAGCCCACTTTACAGGATGGTAGCTGTTAAATGCAATTCCAAAATCAAGTGAAATTGATATAAACAAAAATGTGATATCAATTTCACATCACCGAAACCCCCAACAGGTCATTGACGCTCTCATCCTTGCATCACTACCTTCCCCTTGTCAATTACAGAGTGAAAAGATTCTTTTGGATTTGGAATGAATTAGTTTACTCAATACTGTCAGGCAAGCAGCATTTTCCCCCTCCATCTTTAATGTTTTTATAAGTAGCTGTGAAATAATTTCCCTCATTTTTATTTTTTTCTTTATATCACCTTGTTTATACAACATCTGCATTTAAAATGTAATTAGTTACAGATAAATCTACAGTTAGCTTCTTCCTTAAGTCAAGTCACAGCAAAGCATCTACAAAGAGTCGATTGACCAATTCAAAACGAGTAACCTCTCATGGAGATAACAGACCAAAATACTCAGGAGTGGGAAATTTTTTGTCTGAGGTAGCCATCTTGCCTTATGCAAATTCACATGCCTCCTTGACTTGTTTTTAGGTAGGGTTGGACATTTTTATTTGTAAATTGTTGTTTAGTGTTACCGAGCTATGCAAAATGCTTACACGAGGAATAGATTTGGTAATGTTTAAGACGTTTTTATTCTTTTTTGTTTCATCATTGTTAATTATGATATGTATAGACTCTTCTACTATGATTCTTTTAGTATCAAAAAAGTTTACACTGATTAGATTATGCAAAATTAGAGCTTGGAATACCTGATTGATTCGAGAGACCTGTGAAATCATAACACTGCAATGAATTTACATTTTTAAAAATTTGCTTGTTCTTGTCTGATTGTACTATTGAGTATTAAATTAAAAGAGATTCCCAAATGTGCACAATTTAATGGAGTTTAATTAACTACAGTAATACATTTGATAATTTAATTTGAGAGTGTCATACCCATAAGAAAAACCCAAGGTTCTTGACAGAGCACCAGAAAATTAAGCATCAGAATCAGCCCTACCTATGGAGGCTTTAGATGACCCTGCAAACCAAATTGTGAATAATCACCTTGCCTTGAGAGCTGCAGACTCTGCTGACTTAAAAGTCCATATCCTTAAGTCACTTAAATCCTTGCATGTCTCTTATTTAGACTAATACAATACGTCACCTCCACTGCGCAACACTGCCCCATCCCAAAACCCTCCCTAATTCTTCCTGGAAGGTTAAATATAGTGAACAGAAATGTTGGAAGAAAGTGGAAAAAGAACGCACGTTTTTGGAACGTCCAAAGATTTTTCTTGTTCCTTGCAGGAGTGTCCTGGAGATTAATCTTTAATTCCTGGAATATCTAGATAAATCCATGAGAGTTGGGAGCCTTAGAAAATGGACCACTTATTATTTATCAGTTTTTTTTTACACTCAGAGTGCTGACAAATTTCACACTATCTGACTTGAAATCATTCATCTATGTTTGTCTGCTATATTGTCAAGACTTCTGTTAACAAAACTGATAGCGCATTTAATGATTTAATTTTTAAGCTAATAAACTACTCATGTCAATATGTGAAGTCAAATAATTGCCTGGTGAAACCAAGAAGGAAAATGCAAAAGCCTTTCCATAAAATTGATTCCTAACATGAATAAGCCAATTCTCTTTATCTGACATATAATGTAAGGCAGCAATGCACGCTAAGTTATCTTTGTCTGACATTAATTATATTTCAGTAATGAAATGGAACAATGGTGTACACAGAGTTTAGCCCTAATTATAGCCTTGATGTTTATTCAGTGTACTTTATGCTAATCACAGTGCTTGGACGGATGTTGTAGCCTGCTAGGCTCCAAAGGAAAATTGGTGCTAGGCCAGGGATTAACACAGAATATTGTTTATAAAATCGTTTCTCAGAATTTCTTTAAATACTTTTGCATTTGAAATAATTCTACAATCTTTATCAAGTTGAGATAATTTATTATGAATTTTACGAGGGAAAAAATGAAGTTTCTTTTGTGAGACTGAAAGTTAATGTTGATTGAATAAATGAATTTGGGGTGGGTGTATATGAAGAGTGATAATGGTGACTTCATGATAATGTTGAAAAATTGAAACAATATCAAACTCATTGATTGACTTAGCAATACAGTAGGCGAGTCTGCAGCTCTCAAGGCAAGGTGATTATTCACAATTTGGTTTGCAGGGCCACCTAAAGCCTCCATAGATAGGGCTGATTCTGTTGCTTAATTTTCTGATCTATCATGAGCCTTGGATTTTTCTTCTGGACATGACATTCACAAATTAAATTATCAAATGCATTACTGTAGTTAGTTAAACTCTATTAAACTGTGCATATTTGGGAATGTCTAACTTTTGACTTTAATAGCCTGCATTAAGTTCTCTGTATTTAGTTATTTTGGGTGTTCCCTTATAAAGGAGTACAAGAATCATGAGTAATAAAGTATAAAACCATATGAATCATCTTGTGCCATCCTGATAAGTACATGATGCAATGATAATGGAAGTGTCATTGCAGTACATTTCTGTCAATCAATCTACAACAGATCCAGACTTTTATTGAATGATGCAAAAAATATCCTAATGGCAGGATGCCTTGGGAATCAAAGGTTCAAAGTCAACAGCTTCTTCTATGTGCTTCACCTTGTCTCCAATTAGTCATACTGTAACTTACAATGTTATTTTCTGAAATAAATCTATCTACTCCTCACTTGAATGAATTAATACAAAATGTTTCCCCATTTCACTAGATAGCCAGTTCCATTTATTCTCTGAAATATTGGCTTTGATTTTAGCTGGGTGTTTGAGGCAAATGTTGCATCTATGAGCCTAGGAGTCGGCAATGAGTTCTGCGAAGTTGGAGATTTCGAAGTTCTTTCTATTCTCTCACATCATGGTTGCATGCTACAAACGTGGGACAGCTGTCTTCTCAGGATTTCTCAAAGATCAACATATTGGTGTGTTTGGAAGGCCAAGAAGCTCTTGAGCTGCCTAGGGGCAAAATGCTGGCTTGAAAAGGAATTTTAAAAAAGGGAAATCCAAAAGAACTGCAGATGCTGGAAATCAGAAACAAGAACAGAAATTGCTGGAAATTGCTGCGGGTCTGGCAGCATTCGTGGAGAGAAAGCACAGTTCATGTTTCAGGTCCAATGACCCTTCTTCAGAACTCAATTAAAAAAGGGAATGTTCTAAAAAATCATTTGCCTCTGGTCAGTTAACTCACCGGCTGTTATGATATGATGGCATGCAGATTTAAGGGAGCTATCTTAAATTACTTCCAATCTCAACAAGATATGTTGTGTTAGTTAGTCCCATGACTTTCAGTCAGTCTGTGAGCAGCAGTGGTAGAAATTAGTTATGCTATATTAAGTTTCCACTGAACTTTATACGTGTATAGCCTTGTGTTCAAATAAAGAATTGCATTGTTGTTTCTCCGGTACTTATGTGTGATTGATATAAGAAGAATATAAAATGTGCCAACTGATGGCAGCTTGTGGTTGCTTAAGATTTTTGAGTTTAAAGAGTATCATTTATAATATAGTGGCAGGATGATTCTGAAGATTTGACAGAGGAGAATGTAGCCTCAATCCCTTCACATTCAACGAAAGAAAAGATCTGGTATGAAAGAGAAACAAACATCAAACCTCAGTATGTATAAGAATTCCACCATATTGTAGGGATTCTACACATTGTACCTTCTATCTGGGATGACACCTTAGCCAGCAAATATCAGTTCCCGGTAGGGTTGTTCGAATCCAGGAGGGTTTAATTAGTAACAGTTTAACTGCTACAAAGTTTAAGCAGGAACAGAGAGTAAACAACAAAATCAAGGTCTGGTCTCATTTAAACAGAATTCCACAAATAGGAGAAAATCCATTACTGCTCGATGTTCCATCCAGGAGGGCAGGAGAGAGCTAAAATACGCAAACTGGCCTCAGAAGAAAGATCCATCTGGTAACAGCCTTTAGCAAACAGAAGAAGCCTGAAATAATTTAAAAATATATTGTTTTCTTTCAATTTTCAATCCTACAGCCATTTTCTTATGTAAATGACTACTTTATGGGTGAAGCTTGGAGTTAAACTGAGAAAAAAGAATACGAAACTCAAAAGCCAGACCGTTACAGTCAAGCGATAACCTCTGACTGGACAAGGGCATGATGACATCTCACAAGTTTATTTATGCTGATGACATCTGTATGTCACCCAAGTTGCATTATTCTTTTGATTCTATTTTGATTTGATTTATTATTGTCACATGTATCAAGATACAGTAAAAAGTATTGCATTGCGTACTATCCAGACAAATCTGACTTTATGTAAATACATTATAGTAATCGAACATAATGCAGAATATAGTGTTACAGCTACGGAGAAGGTGCAGAGAAAGATCAACTTTAATATATGAGCGGTTGGTTCATACGCCTGATAACAGTAGGGAAGAAGCTGTTCTTGAATCTGCACCGCAGACCAGATCCTTAACAGTGATATTACCAAGTTGATGCATATTGAATCCCCTTGAAGCCATATCCAGTGTATTCCACCCTCACAATGCCAGTGTCGAAAATGAATTACACATCCATGTGGACCATAAGAGAGTAAATCATGATCCTGAACTAACATACTTGGGGGTGACCCTAGATAGAATTTGTATTTTCATAATAAACCATTTTTAACACTGCTTCACTCATGAATCCTCAAGAAATTACCAGCAATGGAAGCACTTTTGTAACAGCAGGCTCTAATGTCTTCTACAAAGGCCTTTCTACGAAAATATATTGTGCCCAAATATGTTCTCATACAGAGTGATTTGTCATATAAACTTGAATTGTACATGCAACGTGTAGAACCTTTAGATCTTAGAAAGTGAACAGTACAGACCAGGAACAGGTGCATCGGCCCATTTTTGTGCTGAACACGATGCTATTCTAAACAAATCCTATCTGCCTTCATGTGGTCTGAATCCCGCTTTTCTCTGCCTGTTCATGGCTGTGTCTAAATGCCTCTTAAAAGTTGCTACTTCTGCTTCTACCACCTCCCCTGGCACTCAAAACCTTTTCTGTAAAAATGTTTACCCCGCTCATATCCTTTAAATTTTCGCCTCTCACCTTAAACCTATGCCCCCTAGTATTTGATATTTCCACTGTGGGGAGAAAGACCCCAACTCCACCCTATACATGTCTCTCATAATTTTATACACTTCTATCAGGGTGCTCCCTCAGCTTCTGAGAATAGTGAAAACAATCCAAGTTTGTCCAATGTTTCCTGGTACCTAATACACAGCAATCCAGGCAATGTCCTAGTACACCTCTTTTCCACCATCTCCAAAGCCTTCATATCCTTCCTATAGCGTAGTGAGCAGAACAGCACACAATATCCCAAATGTGGCCTCACTAAAGTTTTACACAGCTGCAACATATCTTGCCAGCTTTTATCCTCAGTGGAATATTGGTAGAATATAGTCTGCTGACAGTGGGTGGGAGTTATCTGATCTGGTCATGGTGACATGAATTAGGTTATGGGCTATGGGTGCTGGGTCCAGCAACTTATAGTAGGTTCAAGTCTGGGTGGGGTGTGCTGTGGTGGTCAAGGGTGGCATGGTGGCTCAGTGGTTAGCACTGCTGCCTCACAGTGCCAGGGGCCTGGGTTCGATTCCAGCCTTGGGTGATTGTCTGTGAGGAGTTTGCACATTCTCCCTGTGTCTGCGTGGATTTTTCTCTGGGTGCTCTGGTTTCCTCCCACAGTCCAAAGATGTGCAGGCTACGTGGATTGGCCATGCTAAATTTCCCGTAGTGTTCAAGGATGTGTAGATTAGTTGGGTCTGGGTGGGATGCTCTAAGGGTTGGTGTGTTGGGCCAAAGGGCCTGTTTCGACACTGTAGGGATTCTTAAAAATAAAGTCTGGTAGGGCTGTGTTGAATAGTGTTGAGGGGACAATAATGGAGATGACAGGTAGGAGGGTGTAAGGGATCAGATGGTGGTAATTGCTGACAGAATGACTATCTTGAATTGAGGTTCAGTTTAATATTTACCCGGAGTTGTAGGGAGGTGACATTCTAGTGGTATTATTGCTAGACTGTTAATCTAGAGATGGAGGTAATGTTCTGGGGACCTGGGTTTGAATCCTGCCATAGCAATGGTGGAATTTGAATTCATTAAAATTCTGAAAATAAGAGTCCAATGATGACCAATCGTTGCTGATCAATGGAAAAACCCATTTGGTTTGCTAATATTCTGTCCTTTAAGGAAGGAAACTCCCATCCATATCTGGTTTGGCCTACATGTGACTCCGGACCCATAGCAAAGTGGTTGACTCTTAACTGCCCTCGGGGCAAATAAGGATGGACAATAAATGCTGGTTTACTCAGCCATGCCCTCATCTTGTAAATGAATAAGAAAAAAGTTAACGTGAGTTTTAAGCTTCTATGAGTTTGAGCTATTAGGGTTTTGTTGTTTTAGATGAGATAGAGAAGAAGATAAAAGAGGTGGAGGACAATGTCACATTTGCACTCAGAGGACATACTGGAGGGCTCATCCACTGAGGCAATGGGGGTACAGCTCAAAAATAAGATGGGTCCAATCACTCTGGTAGGCTTATACTACAGGCACCCCAACAGCCGGGGCCAAGCAAGTAGATAGGGTGGTAAAGAAGGTATATATCGTGCTTGCCTTAATGGTTGGGAAATTGAAAACAAGAGTCAGGAAGTCATGTTGTGGCTTTATAAGACTTTGGTTAGGCCACACTTAGAGTATTGTGTTCATTTCTGGTCACCACATTACTGGAAGGATGTGGAGGCTATGGAGAGGGTGCAGAAGAGGTTTACCAGATTGCTGCCTGGATTAGAGGGTATGAGCTATAATGAAAGGTTAAAAAAACTTGAGTTGTTTTCTCTGGAGTGGCAGAGGCTGAGGGGACACTTGATAAAAGTCTATAAAATTAGAGGTGCATAGAAATGTTTGATGGTCAGAATATTTTTCTCAGAGTTGAAATGTTTAAAACTGGAGGGCATGCATGTAAGATGAGAGGGGCAAAGTTCAGAATGAGGGGTGTGGGGCAAGTTTTTCGCACAGAGTGTTGTAGGTGTCTGGAATGCACTGCCAGGGGTGGTGATGGAAGTAGATACGATAGGGGCAGTTAAGGGACTTTTAAATAAGCACATGGATATGCAAGGAATGGAGGGATATGGACCAAGGGCAGGCAGAAAGGGTTCATTTAATTTGGCATCAACGTGGGCCGAGTTTAGTTTGGGAACATGGTAGGCATGGACTAGTTGGACTGAAGCGTCTGTTTCCATGCTGTATGACTCCATGACTCCATGAAGGGCCGGATCCTGTGCTGTACAGTTCTATGTTCTATGTTCTAAATCTCTGACTTTAAGGGGCTATTTGCAAGGTTCCAGGTGAAGGGTAATTACCCATTGGAACTTTCAGTTTCCTGGGCTCTCTCTGAATTTGGAATTCCACACGGTCAGGGCTTGCAACTCCAGTCTACACTACAGAAGTCGCCAGTCATTGGAATATCTTGGTCAATATTATTTTAAGCATGTGTCATGCATCAAAACTTGGAAAAGTTTGACATGCGATGGTTTTTGTGCAAAAGGTGAGTGGGCCAAAGACAAGTGACATTCGCGCCACACAAATACCAGGCTATGATCATCACCAATAAGAGACAATCTAACCACTGTCCCTTGACATTCAATGGTGCTACCATCACTGAATCTCCCCTATCAACATCCTGGGTGTTACCATTGGCCAGAAACTCAACTGGACTCACCACATTAACAGAGTGGCTACAAGAGCAGGCCAGAAGCATGGAATATTGCAGCGAGTAACTCATCTCCTGAGTCCTCAAAGCCTGTCTGCCATTTACAAGGCACAAGTTAGGAGTGTGATGGAATACTCCCCACTTGCCTGGATGAGTGCAGCCCCAACAACACTCAAGAAGCTTGACACCATCCAGGACAAAGCAGCCCGCTTGATTGGCACTACATCCACAAGAATTCACTCCCTCCACCACCGACACTCAGTAGCAGCAGTGTGTACTATCTACAAGATGCACTGCAGAAATTCACCAAAGATCTTCAGCAACACCTTACAAACCAACGATCACTTCCATCTAGAAGGACAAGAGCATCAGACATTTGGGAACACCACCACCTCCAAGTCACTCACTGTCCTGATTTGGAAATATATCGTAGTTCCTTCATTGTCACTGGGTCAAAATCCTGGAATTCCTTCCATAACAGCATTGTGGGTCAACCTACAGCAGGAGGAATGCAGTGGTTCAAGAAGGCAGCTCACCAGCACCTTCTCAAGGGCAACTAGGGACAGGCAATAAATGCTGGCCAGCCAGCGATGCCCACATCCCACAAATGAATAGAAAAAAAGACAAAAGGGAAACTGTGATGGTGTGCAAGGCAGGAGAGATTGAATGACAGAACGTTTTGGACAATAGCTAGCAAGTTACTTTCTACTGAAAATGACTGGTGTGGATTCAACTTGGAGGGAGATTAGTGAATAAAATCCTGCACAGAAGTGACTACAATATTGTAATTTCTTTCCTGTTGTGAACAAACTGTTTGCCCATAAGTGATTATGCATACAATCGCAGGAAATGTCAACTCTGCTTTATTAGATGGATGGTGGTGTCAACAGTTTTTACAGCTTCTGCAGAAATATTTTCTATTTTTACTGTTTTTCAGAATTCTATGACCTACAGGTTTATGATCATGACATTACCACTGAGAGTGGAAGATGATCACTTTACACAGTTCCCCATGCTAAGACAGGCTTCATTCTGTCTCTGGGTGTCAGCAACACTCCTTGACGGCAAACAGGGATTTGTGTCATATCTACAATTTAAAACATTGCCCTGTTACCATTGAGCAAACAACAGTATCAAATATAACATGTTTCAAACTGCATACCAATCCCGGAGGAAATTCTTCGGTCACCGAGGATCATGGAAAATGCTAATCTCTGGAGTTTTAAGTGAAATTATGCACAGTTTATCCACAGTAACCTTTGTCATTGTGATTGATAGTATGCGGTTTAGTGCTGTTGGAAAATGACATGTCCTGCTGTTTGTATGGTCATTAGGCATGTATGATCAGGAACCATTTGGAATTTATCATTAATTTGATAATTTCATTCATTTGTTCTGAGCATGTTTACTATATTGTGACTTAACCACTTCTGAAGTATGAACGCTGTGTGGATTGAAATGGAATCATGTACAATGGCATTCCTGTTCTGTTATAGTCATGTGACGTTTACTGTGAGGCACAGGTACTCTAGGTAGCCACCTTACAGACAAAAGTAGCAGATAGTCACTGGTATATCCTTTTAACATATGGACTTCACAGACCTTTGCAAAGAGCTCAACATAGCTGTTCAAAAATGATGAACGCGACAGTAAGGTTGAGTCTATATGATGCCACTATACACATGCGGAGAGGACAGATTATTCTGTGACCCCAAAATTTGAATATAGAAGGAGAAGGGCAGCAGATACATGGGAACACCATCAGTCGCAACTCTCCTCCAAGGCACTCACCACCCTGACTTGGAAATATATCACTGCTCCTTCACTTTCACTGGGACAAAATTCTGGAATTCCCTCAAAAACAGCATTCTGGGTCAGCTGACAGCATGGGGACTGCAGTGGTTCAAGAAGGCAGCTCATCACCACCTTCTCAAGTGAAACTGGGGACAGGCAATAAATGCTGGCCAGCCAGTGATGTCCACAGCTAGTCCCACTCTCTAGCCATATCCCTGCAGCCCTCTAACTTCATCACTTTCAAATATATATCCAGTTCTCTTTCAAGACCTCTTGTGGAATCTGCTTCCACCACTCTCCCAGGCAGCGCTTTCCAAATCCTTACTACTCAAAGTAAAGAAGTTTGTCCTCATCTCGCTCCTAGCTCTCTTGCTGACAATCATGAAATTGTAACACCTAGTTATTGATATATCCTTCTTTACTACTCTTCCAATGGCTAAAAAAGTTACTTTAACCAGAAGTAATGGGTGTGAGTGACAAAAGCAGAGTGAAATGGCAGAAAGTTAAATTAAATTTTGACAAGACTGCCAAGCCACAGCCAGAAGTGAGGATTGGAGAACAAGTCAGGGCACAAACCTTCAACGCTCTCATCAAAAGCCCAACTTTGGACCTGTGTACAGCAGAAATCAATAGTTAAGAATAAATCCAAAATCAATTTGTGAGGCAAAGCCACAAAAACATCTTTGAATATAATGTTGTAAACCTGGAAAGTTGTGAACACTTATCACAGGAAAAATGTACTGGCATTGGAGGCAATCCAGAGAAGGTTTACTGGGTATGGAGGGATTATCTTATTGGGCCTGTACTCACAGGAGTTTGGAAGAATGAGAAGTGACCTTATTGATTCTTAGGAAATTTGACAGGGTAGATGCAGGAAGGTTATTTTCCCTTGTTGCAGAGTCTAGGACAGGGTAAGGGCTCATCCAGTTAGGACAGAGATGAGGAATTCCTTCCCTCAGAGGGGAGTGAATCTAGAGAGTTCTTAACCACAGAGAGCTGTAGAGGTTCGATGCTAAGTATATTCAAGGCTGAGTGAATCTGATGTCTCATTTGGACCACACAGCTGGCAGATGAGCATTGCTGTATTCTCACAGGCAGGGCAGAAGACTAGGTGACCTGCCCACACGAAAGCTGAAAAAGCTGAGAAAAATACAGCTGCATGGTCTCAAAATCTGCAACATTCTCTGGGAGATAGGGCAGATGCTGTAGATAGAAGTAGTTCTGCTCCATGCCCCCTACCAACTTGCAGCCAAACTCCTCTACACTCTTTCACAGTGCCAGGTGGATGTTTTGCATTGCAGCCAATGCACCCAACATCCTGGAGTTTCCGTCCAGCTGTGTTCTTCTGTGTGCCACCTCATTGAAGTCTTCATCTGATTCCTGTGCAGATCCTGTCTGTAGCCTCACTCCTTTCTCCCAGCCTGGCAGCGGCTCATCCATGCCAGGTGACTCAGCATTTGCAGATTCCAATACTTTATACTAGTCCTGAATGTAAGTCCGGCATCAGTCTCTCAGTTTGTGATTGTGAATGTTAGATCAAGTGACTGGGTATCTTTCATCATTATTTTGCTGTTACTCTTCTGCAGGCTACACATCTCTGGATATTTGAAAACAAGAAATTGGAAAATGAATAATTCATTTAGGGGAAGTAGGGGTGGGCTGTAAGCATCTATAGTCAACTCATCGGTAGCTTGTCCATCTGATCAGATACCAGTATGAAGATATACTCAAGTTGAGAAGAGTCATGAAGCAGGAAGATCTCATCATTTTTAATATTCTCCTTGAAACCACTGCTACAACGTCTGTTCCAGCCAGTGATGAGTTGGAAGCCTTCTCTCTGAAGGTCTTGGGGGATGCACTCGGCCTTGTACCCCTGCTGATTATGAGCTACCACTTTCTATTTTGTACCTGTTTGGCCTGCGAGAGAGAAAGGAGAGAATGTCTGTGATTGGCTAGCATTGTGTTGGATGATGTGAAATGCAGGCCGAATGTGGAAGCTGTGAAAAGTGGGTTTAAAGCTCGCAGCATTGGTAAGTGAGTGCAGGTGAGGTGGTGTATCAGGATGGTAGGCGTGAATCCTGAATGTTGTGATACCAACTTAAGAGAACACGCTAAAGAGAAAGTAGCCAGCATGTAGAACATGTAACCAGCAGCCTTTGCACAGCCTTGCTTGCAGTATGTACAGCCTTGCAGTTGCAGCTCTGCTCTCCTGTTGCATTGGTTGCTGAATCTTTAGCCAAGCAACCCTGTAACCTTAACAGAATCTATGCCTATTTTAAGATTACTAATCATGGTGTGACGTTATTTAAGTTTGTGTTGAGCAAACATAGAACAGCAACAAGAAGATGGCAGTAGTTTGTCGTTGATATTGAAAATATCATTGACAGCAGCAGTGGAGGAGTCTCAGGCACGATTTGAAACAGAAGCTGAACGTACATTGAAACCACAGGAAGCAGAATCCCTCCAAAAACAAGAATTGTGGATTGGCTGGAGGATTCGTCCTTCATGCAAGCAGCAAGTTGGTTTTGGATTGGGATATGGGGGCTGTGAGACTATGGGACATCGTCAGGTGCCATCCCTTTACCAGGAAAAAAGAAGTGCAACTTGGGGAAAAAAAAATGAAATGTAACCAAAAACAAGAGCAGGGAAAGAAAATAAAACAGCAGCTGCTGAATCTCCCCAAAGAGCAGAAAGGCTAAAAATTCCCAATACGTAGACGTTCTTGCAAAAGACAGGAAACTGCAGGAAGAAATCTATCAAGTTCCGTAGCACGATTGGAAGACCACAGGTGTTGTATTAAAACTGAGGCTTTTTGAATAAAAGAAAGACTTTGTTTTTACATTGAACTACTTTAACTACCAAAGAACTGGATAAACAAAAAGTAAAGATAAGGATAGGAAACAAGGAGTTGCATAAAGCCAACACTTCTAATCTGTCTCAGGAGGATCAGAAAGAAGCTGTTAAGTTATGGAACATGTGATAGGATCAGTTTTTTGTAAGAGTGAACTTCAGGATTCCCCCTTAGATGCTGATAGCTTACATGCAACAGCCACAACATTCAACTAATCAATTCATCAGCAAGTGTCAATTTGAGAGCATAATGGAGTTGGTTATTGCTTTAACACTGATAGGAACTTTCCAAAAAGATGTCCCAGAGAAGAAGAAAGATTGCAATATCGATAAAAGGTTGCAGAAAGTATGAATCCATTGTAGATGTACAATGGTATCTGCAAACGATAGGCACAGCTACCATCATTGATGTGACAATCAGAATGCAGAAAGCAAGAAGGAAGTGGGCAGTGTGATCTGTTGCATCCAGTACAGAGCTGTCATGTTTTCCTAAAACTTTGTAAGTCATGCGGTGTAAAAAGACTTTGTCTGAGTGGAAGGTACCAGAGATATTACCAGAGACAGCAAAAAATGCAACCAAACAAAAAGAATGTATAGCATACAGTCAGCAACAACAGGGTGTATGCCAGAGAGCTAGGGGAGCACAAACATATTTGTGTGGTTAGTGGCTGGATAAACCAGAGTGAAGATTCAGAATGGAAAAGTCTTCAACATGGAAAGTGAACAGATTTTCCATATTGGGGATGTGACAGAATGTGTGGATGAAGTTTTGGGATTGAGAGTAAATGTCTTACCTGTCAGGATTTTGACATAGTATTTGGGATTGTTAGTTGCAAGGAATCTGCATATTTCATTTCAAAATATAGCAAAAAAAATGTTAGTTGATTTTTCTTATAACTCAATGGAAAGGTCGGGCTATGTGATTTTCTTTTGCTCGAAGTGGATTTGATACTTTGGACATTCTGGCACCAGGTGTTTTTGGAAAACAAAGGTATATGGAAAGAAATGGTAAATGCACAGCAACAGAACTTGGATTCATTTAAAGTAAAATTTTGACATGGAACGCAGAATAAAGAGAGAAATTAGGGTAGCACTGCTACCTCACAGAACCAGGGACCCGGGTTCAATTCCAACCTTGGGTGACTGTCTGTCTGTGTGGAGTTTGCACATTCTCCCCATGTCTGTGTGGATTTCCTCTGGATGCTCGGGTTTCCTCCCACAGTCCAAAAATGTGCAGGTTAGGTGGATTGGCCATGCTAAATTGCCCAAAATGTCCAGGCATGTACAGGATAGCTGGTTTAGCCATGGCAAAGGCAGGATTATGGGAAAGGATGGGTCCGGGTGGGATACTTTTTAGAGGTCAGTTTGGACTCGATGGGTCAAATTGCCAGCTTCCACAGTACAGGGATTCTATGCCAAATTAGGATGCAGACCTTCAAGCCAACAAGAAAGCAAAATTTCTCTCTCATTGCAATTTCAAAAACAATAACATTCAAAGACTTTGCAAAAATAAAGAAAACTTTGAACTTAAGACAAGCCTGATTAAATCCAATTGGATTAGGGATCATCACAGTAGACAATGTTATAACATTGCCCAAAATGTAACCTCTATTCTCTGTTTGGATTAGACTGATCCACAGACATTGTACCTTTCAGCTGACGTATTTTCTACTCATGATGCTCTGAAAATAAACTCTTTGCCTAATCTGTTTTGGCTGTTCTACGTATGAATGTATTTGTGCGTTTGGATTTAAAAGGCCTATAGTTTAAGCCTGCATATTGGTAATTAATAATCTGTTTTTGACTCATTTGATAACTTTGCTTTTAATGAACAAGTTTTTGTTTTGTTTTCTGTTCATTAATGAAACCTGATCTGAGCTTCTTTTATCTTAGATAGTGGTCACAGTCAGATATTAATCATGTTAGAAATTAAATTGGTTACATTTTGTAATTGTGAAGACTTGTGAAATAGTTTAGTTTGATTTCTGGTGCACTATTCCCAACTGGGTCATGACATAGCATTCAATGCCACAGTCTATAAATATTGCATGTGATATCTTCCATTCCTTACATTTATACACTTACAGTGAAATGCAGCAATGGTAAGTCTGCATGGAAACCACAATTGTTCTACTGGCTGGACATGAACAGATGAGCAATATTAGGGGTACCAGCATGTATGCAACTTAACGTTGTAGTCACATAAGAGATGACCAATGTACCAATCATGATAAAAGAAGTGGAGAATAATCATTTTTTCTGAAGAAGGGTCTAGACCCGAAACGTCAGCTTTCCTGCTCCTCTGATGCTGCTTGGCCTGCTGTGTTCATCCAGCTCTACACCTTGTTATCTCTCTTTGGAGAATAATCATGATGCTTTTGCATACTTGAAAAGTGATCCTGTGCTACACCTCCGGTAAGATGCAATTCTATCCATTGACATTTCAGAAAGTACAGGATGCACATAAAGGAGAAGCTGAAAGAGTGACTTAGGTAACATGAAGTGTAATGTCATTATCCATTGTGTGCATCAATGATGCACTTTGATCACTCTTGTGCTGTAAGAAGTCGGTACAATCTGGATATGTTTGAACCAATGCTCCTAAATATTACTCCAAATGGATTCTTGTACGAGATTTTAACATTATCAGAATTGAATCCCAATTAGGCCATCACCTCCCCTGTGCTGTAGACCTCTATGGCTCAATGACTATGACCAGGCAGTCTAGGCTGAAAACAGCCTCCACTAAGTCAGAAAGAGTTGAGATGGGTAATGGGCTGCTCGACATTTAGCTCCTCATCTTTCGTGCGGATAGCATCCTGAAAATAACTGCCCCAAATATTTCACTGACCATGTCCATACTCTTGGGGTCTGGTACCAGAGGCTGTCTTTGACTTACTGTGTTGAAGGTCCCTGAGTGAAGGCTTGACTGAGGTTTGCTGACAGCAATGACAACCTTCCTTCCATTGTGTCTGCAGTATACGATATGGCAAGACAAAAGTAATCTGAGCCTAATGACTCAGGGATGAAGAACCAAAAGATGATGCAAGGCAAAACAAGGCATTGTGAACATCCAGGCTATGCGGCAACATGCATTATGGCAGTCAGTCAAAAGCCCAGAGATGCAACCTGGTCCAGTTCACAAGCTGGGTGCATGTCCCTGAATGCACAGTGTCCATGCCGTAGTGTTATGACATGTCCTGATGTAGCAAAGGTGCAGCTCTGATGTGCAGATAGTGTAAGTGGATTGGAGATATGCCATGAGGATTCTTAGATTTTGGCAAATGTCAGATGTCAATGTCCATGGACATATTTCTATGTAGCTAGTGCCACTCACAGAGTGTGCACTGAGAAGTTGACACCTGCTGTCCAATGTAGTGAAGTTGATTAGCGTATTTGTGGATTGGGAGGGAGAATGCCAGAATTTGGTGTTTGTAAAATATTGGTGTTTGTAAACTGCTAAGAAAGCAGTGTGTAGTCCCTTTAAAAGATGATGTGCTTTTTCGATGCTTAGAGATTCAAAAAGGATGTCTGTGGGCTGCAGTTTGTGGGTTTTCAGGTGCACAGAAAGTACCTGAATTAAAATATTTGTATCAAAAGGCTGTTCAGTTCACAGGCCAAGCAGCAGTTTTGTTTTGTTATCAAGAAAACAAGTTTTGAATTTAGCCAATTAATTTGAACCAGGCACTTAAATACCAAAAAAAAATTAAATTTAAATCTGATGGTTTTGCCAACATAGGACCAATCCTATTCTAAGAAATTGATATGTCATCAAGGGTATAAAAGAAGAAGGCAGTTGGAAAATCGGGAGAGCAAACTGCCATCTGCCAAATTTACCAGCTCTCAGCCCTCAAGAGAGCATTACTGGCTCTCACTGCCCTCTCTAAGTTTTAGAGAAAATACCATCTCAATTAAAGGTACCTACAGCACAGCTAGATAATATTCCTGACAGAAGAATCAATGGAGAAGGTGTTCCTGAAAGAATATTCGACTGAGGAAGCACATTCTGGAAGACACATCACCTGGCTGTAATTTCAATAGACTATATTCTATTTTTATATTTTATTTTATATAAGTGGGAACTGTATTTATTGGAACTGCATACCATTATAATCCTGTTTCATTCAGGAACAGTTAGTAG
Source organism: Rhincodon typus (assembly GCF_021869965.1). NCBI lineage: Eukaryota > Metazoa > Chordata > Chondrichthyes > Orectolobiformes > Rhincodontidae > Rhincodon > Rhincodon typus. The sequence goes on from NC_063333.1 coordinate 128,272,092, forward strand.
TTAAAAGGAGTTTATCTGGTTTGTTAATAATTTAGTTAATTTGTTCACTGTTTAGAGTTAGATAAATAAATTGTTACTCATTGATTGTAAAAGTGAGGGTCAGGGGTTTATTTTACTTAACCACTAGAAGTTGCTGAAAGGCAGGTTACACCACTTTTCACACTCCTTTTTAACAGATTATAGGGCGGGGTGCTCCTCTTTGGGCGTTTCAGTTTTAGTTCTCAGAGGGGTTCTATATCCACTTTACAATACCAACATGGATGTCCTTTACAGTAAACAGTGAGCTGAATTCATTAGGAAACCATTTGGGTTTCCATATTGTATTTTCTCGATTTCAAGCTTGTTTGGTGAGCCTAAGTTAGAAAGTTAAACATTAATGCGGTGAGTTGGGTTGTCAACAAGGGGATTAACAAACTTTAATTACCATCAAATAGCAATTTACCCTGCCTGTTGAGAGACATACCATGCTGTTTATGTCCTATAAGATTCTTCCCATAGCATCCGTGGTTTGACCATTCTAGTTTTTTAAAATTCATTCACAGGATGTGGGCATTTCTCATTTCTCATGAGCTGTTAGGCTTTTTGCATCTTAAGGACCGAATGGATTATGCTGTCTGCCGTGGTAAGCTTTTACCTTCTCCTCTTCAGATTTCTCTGTGGTTTTTCTGATTTCCACTTTCTTCTATCAGCAACATCTGAATGGCTTTCTCCAAAATCAAATCTTCTTTGGGCTGTAATCAATTTGATGACTACTCATTGGCAATTTAAATTCAGTCTCATGAATACCAAATTCAAAGCTTTAGAGTCATAATTCTCCATTAATCTGCAGAAATAATTAATTAAATGATCTATGGATTAATGGATGCTGAACTCTCCTGCTAAATTTTACTCTTTCAAAAACTTTATTTGTTCTCTTGTTAAAGCAATTTTCAAAAGCTTGTAGAATTTCAAGGGTGTTTTTGCCTCATTTTGTACAATGTTAAGCTATGACAACATCTGTCATCGTCCCAATTGAATAGTAAGTGCATTTGCTTGGTTCAGCTCCTGATTTGGTGTTTAGTTTGGAAATATTTATGTATCTTGGGAATTGTTTTCTCCAAAATGGCCAATTCTCTGTTTTATTTGGCTTCTCTCTGAAACGAAATCTTCTTGCTGCCATTTCTTTGAAAGTGATTATTCATTCTTCTTTAAAGGCTTTTAATTCTACTGTGTATCAATGTTGTTTCATTCTCCTTGTTCAAAGGCTTTTAATTCTGAAATGCTGCTCCTTTTTGCTGCTGTATCGGAAGGTTTTTCTGTGCTTTTGCAGACAAATGGAGGATTCCTGCCTTCTGTAAGTGGTATGAAAGATTTCACATTTTCAGCTTAATAAATGATCACTATCATCCTTAACATCTTTATTGAATGAGTCCCACTGCTTATGGTTTCAAAGCTGAATCTCATTTTCTTACTGGCTTTCCCTACAAAATTCATGCTCTCCAAAATTCTGCAAATAATCCAGACTCCTCATGCTTTGGATAAGAGATTCCAATTTTCTTTAACATCTTCACCGAATTAATATTACAGCCTTAATGATTCTCCCTGTGGTTGAAGTTGCTCCTCTCCACAAGCATGATCATGGTCATCCCATATAAAGCAGCAAGGATGCTCTAGTCTACTTGTGTTGGAAGCAGTTCATAGTTTTACTGAGCTAATATCTGAAATGAGTAGGGTGTCTTCGGAGTAAAGTTTGTCTCACTGGTGTTTAGAAGTATACTGATTGAAACATACGAAATGCTGAGGAGGCTCACAGAATCGATGTAATCTTGTGAAAAATCTGGAACAAACGGGTCGCCATTCAAAAATTAAGAGGTTGCCCATTTAAGAGAAATGACCTCACCTCGAGGAACTGTCTTCCTTGAAAGTGGGGGAAGCTGAATCTTTGAATATTTTTAAGGCAGAGGTACATCCCTCTAGCCAAGGATGCAATGCATCAGAAGCAAAGCAAAAGGTGTTAAGACACCTCTTATCAGAAGTGCACCAGAATATAAAGAAATTTTGAGTGCATTTTGGTGGCATAAGTGTTCTATCAATATACATGGTTTTCCCTTCTGCGATTGAGTTAAGGTTAGGGTTAGGGTTAACCCTCCCTAACCCTAACCCAATCAGCTGCAGTTTGTTGTAGTCTACATTATGTTGCTCGGTGATGAAATATTTGGACTCATTTAAGGGAGTGGAGCATCTTCCCCTATTAGAATTCTGATGGTTTTCCATTGACTAACCACTTACTGTCTCACATCATTTGTGATGTGCCTTATGTTGTCCTGCTTAACCAGTGAAAGATAGACCTCACATGAAAGGGTTGTAGTTAAAGTTTACAAAGTTATTAAAAAATGTTGGGATTAGTAGATGAGTTATGAGTGAGCAGCATGGGCCAGTATTTTCCATATTGCAGTAAATGCAGAGACTATTTATGTGAGGTACAAAGAACTGGAACAAGATTCTGGTTTGATCTTTCCCCTAGGGTTCTTTCTCATGTCTGGTGACTCCAGAGCCAGGAGAAATAGTCTCTGAATAACAAGTAGACAATATATTAGAAGATCTGCAGGACTATATTCACTTGAGGTGGGGGCATTACAACTGTTTGGGATTCTCCAATCTGTAGGATAGTGGGGGCACAATCACTGAGCATGCTGAACTGATACAGTAAGAGATTTGTAGATAAGAAAAATATGGCAGCATTTTGGTTCAGTGGTTGGCAGCACATTGGCTCAGTGCTTAGCACTACTGCCTCACAGCACCAGCGACTCGGGTTTGATTCCACCTTTGCATGGAGTTGTACATTCTCCCAGTGACTGTGTGGATTTCCTCCGGGTGCTCTGGTTTCCTCCCACAGTCCAAACATATGTAGGTTAAGTGGACTGGACATGCTAAATTACCCATAGTGTCAAGGGGATGTGCAGACTTGGGAAAGGCAGGGTTAGAGGGGTAGGGTAGGGGTGGGTGGGTTTGAGTGACCCTTTTTGGAAGCTCAGTGTGGACTTGATGGGCTGAATGGCCTGCTTCCACACTGTAAGGGTTCTATGATTCTAAATTGAGAGAAAATAAGGCACTGGGACATCCATGATATAGAAGAAAGGCAGAGGATACTAGGTGGTCGAAATACCTTACTCTTGCTCCTCTTCCTGATGTCCAACTTACTTGAAGCAAGTGTCAGGGTGAGGTTGGCGCACTAAAATAGTATGTGACTTTCAATGAAGCCTGTACATGGGCTTGCATATTCCAAGGCCGTAAACATACTTCCCTCCAGATCCAGGGGTTATGGGAGAATGCAGTGTTGTACAGGAACTGTTGTGCACACTTCGCACAAAGTCTTTCTCTAATGATTGATGCATGCAAGGGATCACACTACCAATAGAGACAGAGTAAAATTAAATATTCCATTTAAAGAATAGCCAATGTAAATTAAGTAACTCAATGATGTCTGTTTCAAATGTGAAATGATGGCCTCAACAAATAGTTTAGCTCACTCATTCTAGACTTTGTTAGTTGTCATGTTGTCATGGGCCAGTCTGCATTGCCTTACTATTGGTCTGGCTGGTTCCTGTCCATCCGTTATATTCTGGGCCTCTCCAATACCATTACCTTCCTCTTTCTTTTCCGAGGAAGTTCCTTTCCAAGCCACACACCACTCTGACTTGAAACTATATCGCTGTTCCTTCGTCAGTGTTTAGTCAAAATCCTGAAATTCGATTCCTAACAAGCTCCCATTTACTTGGGCTACCATTTTCGAGGAGCTAACTAATGAGATTGTGGAGCGGAAGGACAATGTGACCCAAGACAATAAAAAGGCCTGCAAAACTCCTTCCTTCTGAAGCTTGCCATCTGCAATGGAGAGGAACTCATCAGGAAGCACCATAGCTGAGGGTGTGATCCTGCATAACATCCAGACTGTGTTCTCGCTGTCTCCCATTCTTTTCCCCTCTGAAGCCTAGGATGCAACAGGAAATACGCAACTCCCTGTCAACTCAGAAACACACATCCCTTCACCCCTCTGAAGGCACTTACTTTCCCCACATCCTTGCTTACTTGCTACTTATTGGTGGCCTCATTGCACTAGACTGGACTGAGACAAGTGCTCAGTGTTACTTACTATTCCAGCCAGCACTTAAACTGCATGGGGTGTGGCATGGAGGGACAGAATGGCATGCAAATATTTACACTTCATGTTGTTTGAGCAACGTATGGTTATATTTTAGGGTGATTGATTTCAATAGATCACTATTAGATATAAACAATGAGAACACTTTGGAATACAGATCATTGTGTATGAGTGCAAACGAACACTGCTGAATGCAGAATTATGTCAAAATCTTTTGGTGAGGTACTTTCCCATTGTTTACATAAATCAATAGAGTCTAAGAGAAGCTGGGTTTTAACAACTATTGTTATACAAGCCCTCCTTTAAATGGGTTTTTGCTTTATAAGAACAAGTTCTCTTTTCTAACTTCTATTTAATTTCATTCCATTAGGTAGGATCTCAGACTAAATTCCATAGGGACTGCATTTCAGAGCTCTAGTATTGACCTGTGATAATTTACAGATCTAAGAGGTGCACTCATTTGGGTTGGCAGTGAGAGGTTCCTGTATTGTGGGGGCACATTTCATTCACTGCGAACACTCTTGAGGCTACAAGCTGCAATGATTGTTACCATTTGGCAGGGAGTGCCAGTCTCCACCCAGAAGAGCTGCCTTTTATTGGGAAACTAAGATCTATTAAAACCTCTAGGGGTTCCAACTGCAATCCCCACTCCTAACGTTCTGCAGGTCTGCGATCACTCAGCGCTTGCCATTTCTAATCCATCTAATGAATGACACACTGATGTGAGGAGGTGCATGTTAGGCACACTGCTCAGACTCTCTTTTTTATTTCAGCTCTAAACAGCTGCCTTTAATCATCATTATTGATGGCTTCAAAATGGGTAATTATTTTTTCTCCTGCTTTTATTCTTGGAAGATATCAGTTTCACAAGCATCCAAACATTTCTACTTGCCTAATATACAAACCGCATGCGTCAGACAAGTGGAGCAAGCCTGTCACTGGTGTGAAGTTAGTTGTCTCCGATTATCTCCCTTGACCCATGAACTTTTTAGCATTTTTATAGCCATTTTTAAACTTTAGTCCAGAATTCAAGTCTGTGAGACAACTCCTGCCATTTAAGCTGCTAACTACATTTCACTACACAGTCTGCAGTGCTACAAGAAGGTAGTTCAGCACCAGCTACTCAAAGGACAATTGGGGATGTGCAATCAATGGTGGCCTGACTTGTGACACCCTGAATCCAAGAAAAAAATAACAAGGTCCTTTAACTGGACAACAGATTTGAAGGTTCATGAAAAATTGCTTAATTCAACACTAAACATCAGTACATAGCCTGTTAAAAACAGTTTATGATATACAATCTGTCTGCATTCCTTTTTTGTGTAGCCAGTTTAACCCTTTGCAACTATACCATTAATTCCTTAATCCCTTTCAATGTTCCACCCAAACTTTATTCACTCATCAGCATTGCTTCACAACTTCTTTAATAAAATTTTCTGCATTTTAAACATTTTTATTGCTTTAACCACCATTTTGTGACCTTTGTAATTATTGGGACTCACACAGTTTTTGTCATAAATTTTCATTCTTTTGTTTTTATTGCCATTAAATATGTTGAATTCACTTCTCACTTCCTAGATCTTTTTCATTAAACAATATGAAGTCCAATAATTGCTGGGAACCTCAAATCTGACATTTCACACCCTATTGCCATGAGCCTCAGTTTTTAGTTTGTGAATTGTTCCCCTTGGTACCATTTTAAAACAAGCTAAACTATGTTTATTGGATATTTCCAATATAAACAATAATAACTTACATTTATGGACAAGCTTAAGACCATAACACGTAGGAGTAGGCCAATTAGCCCATCAAGACTACTCTGCCATTCAGTGAGATCTTGGTGGATCTTAAAATCTCAATTCCTGCCTATTCCCCATAACCGTTGATTCACTTAATGATTATAAATCTGTCAACTCGGCTTTGAGTATATTTAACCACAGCCACGATAAAGGATTCCACAGATTTAGTGCATTCTGAGAAGAAATTCCTCTTCATTTCTGTCTTAAGTGAGCAACCCCTTATTCTGAGATTATCCCCTCTGGTCCTAGACTCTCCCACAAGGGGAAACCACCATTCCATACATATCCTATGAAATCTCATAAGAACCTTTAATGTTTCAATAAGGTCACCTCTCATTTTTCTAAATTCCAATGATTACAGGCCCACACTACTCAAACTCTCTTCATTAGACAATCTCTGCATAACTGGTATCAGCCTAGTGAACCTGCTGTGGACTGTCCCGATGTCAACGTATCTTTCTTCAGGTGAGGAGGACAAAATAGTTCACAGTATTAGGGCTGTTGACTCACTGGTGCCTTGTATAGTTTTAGCAAAACCTCCCTACTTTTATCCATGACTCCCTTTGAAACAAAGACCAACATTTCATTTACTTTCCCTATTACATGCTAAACTTAGATGGTACCTTTTTGTGATTATTGGATGATAACTCCCAAATCCTTCTGGTCTGTAGCTTTTTGCAGTCTTTCTCCATTTAAATAATATTCATTTCTCCTATTCTTCCTGTCAAAGTCCATAACCTCACATTTTCCTCATTGTTTTGCCCACTTGCTTAAGCTGTCTATATCCCTCTGTAGAGATAATAGGAACTGCCGATGTTGGAGAATCTGAGATAACAATATATAGAGCTGGATGAACACAGCAGGCCAGGCAGCATCAGAGGAGCAGGAAAGCTGATGTTTTGCATCTGGGCCGTTCTTCTGAAGAAGGGTCCAGACCCAAAACATCAGCTTTCCTGCTCCTCTGATGCTGCCTGGCCTGCTGTGTTCATCCAGCTCTACACCTTGTTATCGCTATATCCCTCTGAAGACTCTTCTTATGATCTTCACCACTTGCGTTCCCATCTACTTTTGTGTCATCCACAAACTTTATTATAGTACATTCACTTTCCTTATTGAAGTCATTAATACATATTGTAATTAATTGTGGCCATTGATCCCTGTGGTACTCCACTAGTTACAGGTTGCCATCTTGTAAATGCTCCCCTTTACCCAACAATTAGTTAGCTAATCCTCTATTCATGCTAATATTTTGCTTCCAACACAATGGAGTCTATCTTATTAAGTAGCCTAATGTGTGGTACATTATCAACTACCTTCTGAAAATCCAAATATACTACATCTACTGCTTCCCCTTTATCTACCCCAATTGCTATTCTTTTAACTTTTTTCTACTTTGTACCTAAGATTCTGTACCTAGGTACCTTGTATCTAAGATGATGCTGTGAATGGCAACATTATAAACCTTTCACTATACTCCTGTATTCCAAAACTTGAGTGCACATGCCAATAAAATCTAATCCTAAATTCTGAAATTCTAAATTCTAATTCTTCAAAGGACTCTTGTAGATTTTTCAGGCATGATCTCCCTTCATGAAGTCATGGTGACTCTGTTTGATTGTATTATGTATTTCTAAATACTCTGCTATTACATCCTTTACAATAGACACTAACATTTTCCCAATTACAGATATTAAACTAAGAGGCAAATGCGTTGACTTTTTTGTCTCCTTTCCTTTTTAAATAAAAGCACTACATTGTCAGTTTTCCAATCCTCTGGGAGATTTCTAGAATCTAAAGATTCATGGAAGATTACGAACAATGTCTCCATTATCTTTCTACCTACTTCATTTAATATCCTTGGATGCATCCCATCAGATCTGGTGGATCTATCAAGCTTTGTCCTAATAACTTCTCTTTCACTCTTTCCCTAGTGATATTCTTTGTCTTTATTTCTTCTCCTCTTTTACTCCTCAGTTATTTGATAATGTTGAAATGTTTTTAGGGTTTTCCACTGTGAAGAGCAATGCAAAGTACTTATTCAATTCCCCTGCCATTTCCTGGTTCCCGATATTATTTTTCCAGTCTCATTCTCAAAGGGGCCTATGTTCACTTTGATTTTTCTCCTTTTTTTTAAATCTAGTTAAAGAAGCTCTTGCTGTCCATCTTGACATTACTTGCAAGTTTACCTTCAAAGTTTATTTTCTCCCTCTTTATTATATTTTTGATTTTCTTTTTACCACTAGTCTTTGCCTCATTGTATGTTATTTTTTCTATCAGTTTCACGCTATTCTTACACTTTCTGATTAACCATGGTTGGCTTATCCTCTTCCTAGAATTCTTTTTCATTATTGGGATATATCTTTCTTAATCTTTCATTTCTGTCTGTCATTGTTCCTCAACTATCTTTGCTGTTCATCTCTTTCCCCAGTTCATTCCAAACAGCACTGCCCTCATTACTTTGTAATTACCCCTATTTAAATTTTGCACAGTTGTTTCTAACAAGTTGGGGTATTTCACTCTCACACCATTTGTTAAACCTGCTTCATTACACATTAGTATATCCAACGGTCTGGTCCCTTTTTAGATCCACAACATATTGTTCTGGAGGACTTGTTCAAGTTATATTTAACATTAAACTAAAATAAAAAATATCTGTAATTAAGATTCTATTGAAGACCATGATTTCTAAAAAAAAACCCGTCTGGCTGACCAATGTCCTTCAGGGAAGGGAATCTGCCAGGCTTACCTGATCACGGGACTCCAGACCCACAGCAATGTGGTTGACTCTCAGTTGCCCTCTGAAATGGCCTGGAAGCCACCCAGTTATACCAATTGCTATGAAATCTCAACAAAGAAATGAAAACGGACAGACCACCTGACATTGACCTAGGCACTGGAAAAGACAATGGCATAAATAGCACTGTTGACTTTGCAAAGCCCTCCTTTTAACATTCAGGGGCTATTGCCAAAATTGGGAAAGTTTTCTCACAGACTAGCCAAGCAACAGCCTGTCATGGTCATACTTCCAGAATCATACCTGACAGACAATATTCCAGACACACCATGACCATTGCTAGATATGTCCTGTCCCACTGGCAGGACAGACCCAGCAGAGGTGGTGGCAGAGTGGTATACAGTCGGGAGGGAGATGCTCTGGGAATCCACAACATTGACTTCAAACCCCATGAAGTCTCATGGTTTCAGGTTAAACATGGGCAAGGAAACCTCCTCCTCATTACTACATACTGTCCTTCCTCGATTGATGAATCAGTATTCCTCCATGTTGAACAACACTTGAAGGAAGCACTGAGGATGACAAGGGCACAAAATATACTCTGGGTAGGGGATTCAATCTACACCATCAAGAATGGATCGGCAGTAACACTAGTGTTTGAGCTGGTCGTGTCCTAAAGGACATAGCTGCTAGACTGGATTTGCGGCAGGTGCTGACAGCGCCAACAAGGGGGAAAGAAAATACTTGACCTCATGCTGACCAATCATTTGGCTGAGATTGTCCATGACAGTATCAGTAACAGTGACCACCACATAATCCTTGAGAGACAAAGTCCTGCCTTCACATTGAGAATACATTGGTTAGTAAAGTTAGATCACATGGCACCCAGAGAGAGCTTGCCAATTGGATACAAAATTGGCTTGATAGTAGGAGACAGAGGGTGGCAGTAGAAGGTTGTTGTTCAGGCTGGAGGCCTGTGGCCACTGGTGTGCCACAATGATCGGTGTTGGGCCTGCTATGGTTCATCATTTATATAAAAGATTTGGAAGAGAATGTAAGACACATGGTTAGTAAGTTTGCAGATGACACCGAAATGGGTGATATAGTAGATAGCGAAGGCGATTATCTAAGAGTACAACGGAATCTTGATCACCTGGGCCAGTGGGCCGAGGAATGGCAGATGGAGTTTAATTCAAAAAGATGCAAAGTGTTGCATCTTGGTAAGAAAAACCAGGGCAGGACTCACACAGTTAATGGTAGGGCCCTGGGGAGTGTTGTTGAACACAGAGACCTAGGGGTGCAGTTGCGTAGTTCCTTGAAAGTGGTGGCACAGGTAGACAAGGTGGTGAAGAAATCATTTGGCACACTTGCCTTCGCTGGTCAGAGCATTGAGTACAGGTTTTGGGATGGCTATACAAGGCATTGGTGAGGCCACATTCGGATGCATTGCATACAATTCTGGTTGCCTTGCTATAGGAAGAATTTACTGAACTGGAAAGGGTACAGAAAAAATTTACAAGGATGTTACCAAGACTGGAAGGTTTGAGTTATAAGGAGAGGAGCAAGGTTTTGGATGTGAGCAAATTTGTGCAACATGAGCAAGCTACCTTGTTTGCTCATGCTGCTCATTTTTAAAAATACTTTCTTTACCCTTCATTTTGTTTATTCCACATTGTTTGTTATGTGTATTTGGTAATAATAATAATACCTTCTGTTTGTTTTTTTGAATCAGTCCTAAGCAGCCCCATTAAAACAAGGACCAATCCACTACCAAACACAACAGCAGAAATAATAGGCCAACCTTTTCAGTAGGAGATACTTGCTCTAATGTAGCTTTCTTGTTTCTCCTTTTTGCTCCTCTAATCTTTATACATCTGACTCTAATCTTTAATTTGCTGCAGGTGAAATGAGTTTTTTTTAACTTATAAATTATTGTATAGTGTAACCAGGCAGTGAAAGATACTTGAACAATATATAAATTTCACTGTGTTTAAGATGTATGTTTTACATGAACTTAATAGGATTATTTTGGTATCAACATAAATTTATACTCATTAGATTATGTGAAGCTAGGCCTACCAGTAAATCTTGGATGAATCGACTCGTTGTAAAACTTTACTGAATTCCTACTGTATCTGATTAGCTCTTTAATGTGCTTATACTTAACCTTAGTAATTGTACTATATTAAATCACAGGACAGTCCTATTGATATGTTTATTCTTTGCATCTGTCCCCTGTACAGGTATTACAGGCAAATATGACACACCATTACCACCTCCCTCAGTCCTTTTCCAGCCAAGGGAGTCATAATAGCCACATGGGAAGAACATGCATGAGAAAGTATAACTTTTGAAAGCCTTAATGATTTTTTCTTATGCTTGTTTGCTTGCAAGTCAGTCTTTGAGGGGTAGCAACCGTCATCCTCTATCAAACCACTTCCATTACAGTGTTGACCAATTTCATGCTATTTGATTCTGTCATTCAATTATTTTGGTCTGTTATGTCATCAAGACTAGAGAGCTCTGTTAACAAAGTCTAGCAAGGATAAAATTGAAATCATACAGAGCATTTACAAAATACCTAGGAATGTAAATATCCGGGTCAGATTATTGCCTTATCAAGAAAATATGACTGATTTTCCGTAAAATTAATTCCTAGCAAGCATTGGCACAGTCTGTTGAGCTGACTTATAACGTAAAGCAACAACGCACAGTGAATTATCTTTGTCTGATGTTAATTATATTTTAATAAGAAAAGGTAAAACAGCAAACACAGAGTTTTACCCTAATTGTAGCCTTGACATTCATTTCATGCACTTTGTGCTAATCACAAGTGCCTTGATGGATATTGTAGTCTACTTAGCATCAAAGGAAACTTGATACTACTTTAACAAATAAAGTAGAACATTGAATTAAAAAAATTGTTTCCCAGAATCTCTTTACATTTTCTTGAATTTTACATAAAGTCTATTGGATTGATGTATTTTACAATTTTTTTTCAGGGAACTGATGCTGTTTCATTTCGGAGATTTGAAAGTTAATGCGGATTGAATAAAAGCGAAAAGGTGGCGTGTGAGGAGTAATAATTTTGACTTCAAAATAATGATGAAAAGTTGAAACAAAGCCAACCATCATTGGAAGACTTGGCAATACATTACCTGAGGTGGCTGAGTCTGCAATACTCAAACATAAGGACCATTATTTATAATGTTACTTGCAAATCAGTGTTCCAATGGGTGAGCCGGACCTGCAGGAAACTTGCGGGTGCTCTATACTGGTAAACAATTTCAAAAACCTTAGGCTACTTGGACAGGAAAACAACTTGAAAATTAAACTGTCAAATGCATTACTTTGGTTGATAAATTCTATAAGTGCACTGGGAATCTTTAAGCCTTGGGTATAACCAACTAACACTTAAGTTCTTTGTATGTAGATATGTGGGGTTCTCACCTCATATAGGAATAACTATGAATAAGCAACAATGATCATCTAAATCACCTTCTGCCATCCTGGCAGTAGGATGATACAATGATAACAGAAATGTTGACTAATCAAAGTTATGAATGTCTATCTGTTGGTCTACAACATAGGCAGACATTTATGAAACAAAGAAAACAAAGAAAGCTTTGGGAATCAAAATCATTTGTTTCTTCTAAGCTATCATTTCTTGTCTCAAATTATCCATACACTGTATCCTAAAATGCTGTTTCCTGAAGTCTACATAATCTGCAGCTGAATGAATTTATATTCTGGAGTTAAATGTTACTAGGTTTGTACTACTCATTCCATTCTCACCTAGAAGAAAGGTTGAGTGGAAACTGAAAAATTTTCTGAAAACTGTCCTGCAGTGCATCCCAGGTTGTAGGCAGCCTCAATAAGCTGAGTGTCAGATTTCTGCTTGTCACTGGAATGGAAGTCTCACCTTCGACAACTGCCAATCAATCAGCATTGTCTGATAGCTCTAGTGGATGCTGTCGAGACTGTCAGAGTCACAATGAAGAAGATTGATGCTGTCTGGACCTAAGTAAATCCTGGGATTTTTGGTTAGAAATGGATGAGAACCCGAAGCAGGCCGGTGAATGTCTGAGTTAACTGGGATTTGGAGACCATGTGGGAGTACAAAACAGTGGTAACAGTTTGTGAGGGACATAGATGTATCAAAACTCTCTAATATGTGCTCACTCCCTTCTCGCCTTTTCACCAAGTTGGTTGAGAAAAATGTCTTTGACTTTCCAGCACATTTTTGCCATGGGAGATAGATTGAGGCCTTGAAGTAGTCAATAATTGGCCACTTAATGTCCTTGATGGGGCTAGCAACCTCCATTCTCCATATTCAGGTCAGGTTCAGGGTGGGATGTGAAAAGGGAATGGTTCCAAACCAGGTGAGAACATGTCCTGCAGGAAGCCATAAATTCCAACTTTAATTGCTTAACCCCTTCTCTACCAGGAGCACCGTTCCGAACATTGACCATTCATCCACTGAAATATTGGCTTTGGTTTTAGCTGGGCGGAAGGGACAGGATAATGCCCATCGGCCCAGTAGCTGGTGATTAATCCAACTAACTCAAAGTTGGTGTCCTGAGTCCTATGCTTCATGATGGGTGGTTGCATTCCATAAATGTGGGGAAACCAGTGGGGGATAATGGTTTTTGAGACCCAGCCAGTCCTTGAGAGGACCAAGGGAGCATACCTAATGACAGACAGTAAAAGACTTATCTTACAATGACATGAAATTATTGGGCTTTGACTTTAGAATCATAAGTGAACTTTCACCTTTTCTTGGAGCATTTTCTAGGGCATGAATAGCTGCTATTTGTATAATGGCAGCTGGGAATGTGATGGCTTGGAGGTGAGATCTCAACTTTTACAGTCTTGAATTTACCACCCTTTAATCACATGCAGTGTTCCTAATCTATAGCATATAGATTCTATAGAATCTTAAAAACAACATTGTTACTGTCTCTCAATCCTTCTGTTTTCCAGTGAAAACATGCTCAACTTGAAAAATCACTCCACCTAATCCGATGCCTCAATGCTTTTCTTCTGTATCTTTTCTAAAGCTTGAATACATTATTTATAATTTGGCAGGCAGAATTGGATACAGTGTTCTAAATGTCTTCCAATAATGATTTGTAAAGTGACAGGATTGCCTCACTATTTGGCCCAATATTGTCGTTTTAGTGCATCCCAACATCTGATTTGCTTTACTTGCATTTTTACAATAGTTTTATGATATTAATCAAGATGTTGCAATCTCTTTCATTTTCCATGCGATTTTTTTTCTTTCCATTTAAGCCCCTTTCTTTCTTCCTGTGCCAAACCTACATTTTTCTGTTGAATTTTACCTGCTACTGGTTTTCATTGTTGCCTTATTTAAATCAGTTCAAATATTCAAACACTCCTGTATTTGTTCTTCAGTTCTGGATGATTTTCACCTCCTTCTACCACTCTATCACCTGCGAATGTAGCCAATATGCCTGTTACTCCTAGTTACAGGATTTTAATGAAAAAAGTAAACAATGCAGTCTTGCATTAGACTCCTACGAGAGCAAATTAATAACATTGCCTGAGGCTAATTTGAATCTATCAGTCAAGCTCCAAATGTTATTAAAACTGAAAGAACTGCGGACACTGTAAATCAGAAACAAAAACAGAAATTGCTAGAAAAGCTCAGCAGGTCTGGCAGCATCTGTGCAGAGAAATCAGAGTTTACGTTTGGTATCGAGTGACCCTTCCTCTGAACTGAAACGTTAACTCTGATTTTTCTTCTCCAGACCTGCTGAGCTTTCGCAGCAATTCCTGCTTTTGTTTCCAAGTATTATTAAACCCTTCAGGAGGGAGCATGCATGTGGATAGGGAACATTGTCAGCTGTTAAATGGCTCAGCAATGCCTTATAAGAACAACTTTCACAAACCACAATAGCATAAATCTGATTGTCTTTAAAATAAGTCATCAAGAGAGAATCTGAAGATCGATTATATTCTCTGTGTGGAGCCATTAAAAATGCAAATATTCTTACCTGCGCCCAAGCAATATGGAACAGCAGTAACATGTTGGAATTGCTGGTGGCCATACCACATGGCAAAAGCTGTGGAAAATGTGACGTGTAACATCACTTAGGAACGTTGTTCCATTATAGTAAATCTGCCAGTGCTATCTTGACACTTGTAAGATTTACCAAAAGATAGTAATTGCTGCAAAATAAGGGCAGGAACCTTTTGGAATGGGAACCTGTTCAACATTTCTTCTCCTTATTCATCACCAATGGAATAAGTATACAATGGACAATAATTTGGACCTTTAGAGAAGATTTTGTAAAACCATCATCCTTTCATAAGCTCATCCTAAATCCCTAAATTATGATTTAAAAAATTCCAGAGATTTTGGAGGCCAAACCTAAGCATCAGTTTTCTAACAGGGAATGGAGTTGATTCCTTCAGTTTGATGCCAGCATTGGAACAAGAAAAGACTTTTTAACTGCCTCATCTGTTCTGGATATCAATAATTCTTTTGTGTGTTGATAGAATAATTTGATATATTTATAATTCCAGGAATTTAATCAATGTATCTGTAAAATCATTTTTAATATCCATAAACAAATTTAGTATATTCAAAAAGCACATCTCTAAATTTGTTCTGTGTATTGTGATGTAAGGTGTTTGATTTGTATGTATTTTAACATTCTTTATGTTACACTTTGGATTATGAGCTAGAGGCATTGAGGTTTGAACTATGCTAAGAAGCAGTTTAATGATTAACATATAAGTATTTCTGTAGCTATGGTGGTTTCTTTTAAAATGTGAGAGAAGGAAAAGATTTCCTGGCGAGTAATGGATTTTGTTTTCGTTGGTTGAGTTTTATGAGTAAACAGAAGAAACAGCTGTGCATTAGGTGTCAGGTGGAAGGATACAGAAGTTGTGGTTTTTAGCTTAGGCAACATGTCAACAACTTGAGAAAAGCCTTTTCAGTTTGGGCAATATTCAGAAGGCTATGCTGCAGCTAAATGCGTAAAGTTGTTGCTCCTGAAGAATGAAAATAGATTAAAACTATAAAGGAATAGATTACCTGGTTGTAAGGAGTTCAGCTGAAAAATTTCAAATCAGGAGTGGTTGGTTAAAGCCCTGGAGGGACTATTTGAGGCTGAGAAAGTCTAAGCTCAGTTCTATAAAGGCTCAAGGAAGAGGCTATTGGATTCCCAAGACTGGGAATTGAAGAGAGTTACAGTAAGTCCTATGGGATGTGATAGAGGAGGGAATTTTCTCCGGTGTGAGTACTGTAAAGGAATGCTGTCTGGATTAATTTGATTGTACTTCACCATGTTTCAAAATCTTTAAACTTGTGTTCTATATTAACAGTTAGGTTTTTTCAATTTTATCTTCATTTCTTTGGCACAATAAACTTCTTGGATTTAAAACTGAATCTGCAGCATTGCACGTTTATATTTCAGTGGTAAGCATAACAACAAAACGTAAGCTTTTAAGTCGGGGATTTCAGTCTGAGATCAAAGTTGTCAACGAATAACAACAGCTAGAACATAACAATATTCATAAATACAATCTGCAAATGCGTTTAATTTATCCACAACTTTATATCCATATCGACTACTGTGTCTTTCCTTATATTCATGCAATAACAATTAAAATACCAGGGTTAATAGTGACCTGAGTATTCCAAGAATTTTCTGATTGTTATGTATCAGCGATCTGAAATCTGTTCATTATGGATTATATTTTCCGATCTGTATGTTTCAGGTACACATGCTCATGTTATAGTAAAAGCCATTTACAAGCCTGTTACCTATATTGGATACAACAATGATGATGATTCAGTAAATAAATATATGATTGTGGATGTAACTTGTATCAGTTGAAGTTATACAAACAGGTGAAGGGTATTGATTGGATGCAGGCAGTGGGATGTGAAGGGTGCTTGTTAGATCTAGCTACTTACCGCTCTTCCTCAGTTATATCCATTCCTGGGTGTCTATGGACAGGCAAGAAAGGCATGGTGTTTTCTGGTGCTGTTGAGGCCATCTATGATTGTGGGGACCACAGCGGTTGAAGCACATTTTCCCCCTCTCCAAAAATGATGTTGTAATTTAAATTCAAGTTTCTTTTGATTTGTTTTTGTTACAGTCATCTTTAAGAGGCTGCCACTTAGTAATTTGGCTTCAAAATACTGTAGAGAGATATTTGTCCTCTGCAAGAATCACTCGGCAAAAATGTTCTGGCTTCCTAGATGGTCAGTGACGGATGGACTCCCTGTTGGATTTTTGCCTGGAACACCATCAAACTTCTCCCTTTGAGAGTCTACCTTTGCTCTGCTGGTGAGCCAGCAAGAGGCCAAAGTCACTGCTTGCCTTGGGTCTTGGGCAGCACTGCTCTAAGTCCTGTCCTACAGGGGGGCAAGCTTAGTCATAAACCTACTGAAGGCCACCATATTGTGCTGGTTGGGCACTTAATCCGACCCCCCATTGTTTGTCACTGAAATTGTGACAATACCGATTGCAGCATTGGCTCCAGATGAAATCAATGGGTTTCTGGTGTGCCTTCCACTAGGGCAGAGTGGCCAGGTGCTGGTCTACTTTTGCACCCGGCTAGTAAACTTCAGACTGCAAGCCCACCAAAGTTTGCCTTCTGTTGAACCTTCTCCGAGATGTGTGCGCTGGTGATTTATTTCTTTGATCAGACATATGGCCTGAGCTGTGACACTCAACTCCTGTTTGGACACAAAAGGGATCTCTGCAACTCTTTGCCTATCTTTTGCCAGTGTCGTATGACACTGGTTAGATAGATTGCTGCAATCATCCTCTTGTTCTGATCTGTTCTGTGGAGCATCCTAGGTCTAAAGAACTGCAGCAGGTAGTCTAATGAGAAGAGGCTCCTATCTCAACCATGACCTATTTTATTGCATGATAGCACTCAGATACAATTTACATTAGTCAATAAAAGTCTGTCCCCTTCCAGATCTTATAATTGTCTATTCTTCCTCATTCAAGTCCTTATCTCATCATCAAGATTGGATGGAGCTTAAGCAGTTTTCAAGATTAATCCTTTAAGAACCAATACGTTATCCAATAAACAGGACCTGATCAAGTTTTGAAAATAAACAGCATGGATTGGTTGGACCGAAGGGTGTGCTTCTGTGCTGTATGACTCTATAAACAGAAATTATTGGAGAAACTCAGCTGATCTGGCAGCATCTGAGGCGAGAGAAACAGTGTTCACATTTTGAGTCCAGTGACCTTTCTGTGGAGGTTTGGAACTTCCCCAAGTTTTGGAACATGGTTGCGTCCCACTAGAGCTCTCTGCCTTCAGGTGTAAGAGATGTTGTCTGGGAGCAGGAATCAGTGTCCCCACCGTCATGGATCCAGATAGCTGATGGATGAGAGGACTCAGTGTGCTGGGAGGATCAGAGTCAGGGATGTGTTGAATAGTGAAACATAATGCTGCAAGAACATGCATCTCAGGTGTCTGCCATGTCCAGCTTGCAGCCAATGCCATCCATAGCATCAGAACTGTGGTGCTTGATCCCAACAGTACTTGTGGCATTGAGCTGGCTTGAGTATGTGGAGGATACCTGTTTGAACTGGCTCCCGTTTGGACATGGGTTTCACTTGACTCAGGGTGCCAACATCTCTTTCGGGGGTCCCAGACCTTATTTGAGCCACCTTGTGGAAACTCTTCCTGCTCCATTCTGTTTGGCACTAAGTGGGTTCCTCTATGGGCTACTGCTGAACACCATTCACTTCCTCATCAACCATCCAGACACATTGTGGTGTTCTATCCTCTTGTTAAGAGGTGGCTGGAGGTCCCCAGTTGGAGGTTTCCTACACAGGAGTCCTGCCCTTCACTATCAGGGATTTGGTGTAGATGTTGCACTCAACAAACCCACGAAAGAAAAAGGTTAAGGTTGTTCACAGATTCCCAGCACATCTGTATTTTTTTGCAAACTTGAGCAAACATATTGCAGTTGCATATGGACTCCAATTATTTTTAATTATAGGAAGGGACTGCTACTTAAGTTCTGTCTGCATTTCAGCCTCATAGTCCTGATCTTTGACCATGAGTGTCCAAAACACAGGGAATGGTCAGTGAATTCATCCTTGAAAGCCTCCAAAATGGTCTGGAAAACATAATCACATGGATGATCAATCAGAGAAAACCCATCTCCATAAATTAATTTGGAAAGATCCTTGAGAAATTGCCTCTCCAATCTCAGGCTGGTCCCTTTCTCCGCTCACTTACTGCATCATCAGGAGTAAAGATCAGGGGAAGAAAAAAACAGCTTGTGTTGAAAGACAAACAGGAGGCTGGAAGAACACAGCAAGCCAGGCAGCATCTGGAGGAAAGGAAAAGTCAACGTTTTGGGTATTACTGTTCTTCAGGATTATGATTGGAGAAGTCGTGAGAAGGTGACTGTTTGGGGTAAGTGGTGCTGGTGGAAGACGGGCCTCTGAGAATGGTGTGGTAGTGGGTTAGACAGCAGGATTGGGGATAGAAAACAAAGCTGGTGTTGTGCAGCCCATAGACTGAGGCCAGAGGCCTGGGCACTCTGGAGGTAATGAGGTTACAAAGAGGGGAGAGGTGGCTCAAAGAGGAGTGAGACAATGCAAGGTGGGGAGGCCTAATGTTCTGAAAGAGTTAATGTTGATGTTTTATTAGTTCTACCAAATCTGATAATATAATACAGTATTTTGGGTGGGGGATCAGGCAGTACCAATGGAAATAGTTATGTCATCTCTTGCTCTCGTAGTTGTATTAAGTCCAACTAGTTAATGTTATTGGTGCCAATTTTTATCATGTTATTAATTACATCCTTTTACCTAGGTCAAGTGTCTCTCCTTGTTAAGATTCTGTAGTAGTTTATCATGTAGGAGGATGGATGGTAGTGAGATACCCAACCACAAATCAACAGTGGTTGCTACCTGGAGCCCAATGCAACATGGGTGATCAGTGGAGGGTACTGTTGCTGAACTGCTTTATGGGTAACATTGGTGGCGAGAATCCTGTCAAGGAGATGAAAAAAGCATTCAAGACAAAATTCACTTGACCACTTCAAGAAAGAGTCAGTTGGAAGCTGAAACATAAATATCGACAGTCAGCAGCACTCATGGGACCCACAACAATGTGAAAGCAACACTCCAGAAGAAAATTCCTTCTGCTCCATTCTGTTTGGCACAGAATTTCACCATTAGAGCTGAGCAGAGGCTCTGGAAAACAATGTGGGAAGGAAAAGAGGAAAAGCTAGCCACAGAGTCAGACATCTTAGAGAAGCAGGCAATGCGGGAGATCTAAGGAGCTCCATGAGTAAACTTAGAGACCCCAGAGGGCTAGAGGGATAAAGCTGCAAGAGATCAGTCTGGGAAGAAAAAAGCATTTCTGCTATCATGAGTAGGCACAATGATAAATGTGTATAATATATATCATTCCCATTTGAAAGTTTAGATTTTTTTTGAATGGAGCCATATGGATTTTGGTTTCAGTTCTGGGAAATTAGCTTTTTTTTATAGGCAGAGGTTAGATAGTCATTTGGAACAGTCATTCAAATACATTGCTTTCAAGAAAGCATATGGTTCAGTCAAGTGTCTAGCAGGATACTTGTGAAGTCGCTTGATTTTTTTTCAGACTGCAGAATTTGCAACAGATAGCGAAAACAGACAAGAGATCATTAATTTAGTTTAGTTTATTTTCAGTTTAGAATTATCAGGAGCTCAGTTCAGGAGAACAGCTTTCATCCTAGCAGTGAGTTTTAATTTGTGAAGTTTACAAGCTGTGAGTGTTTGTATTGAAGTTTTTAAGTTTTCAGATGTGAAAAGATGTTTGGTGATCAGAACCGGAAAGGAGCTGTAAAAGTGCTTCATCAGTCCCAGAAGCAAAACGGTAAAAGAATCACTGAAGTAAGAAGTTAGAGTTGAGATAGGAGGGATATTTCTCTGGGATTAAATATCTGTCAAAAAGCATTGACAGGAAACAGATTGAAACTTAAACAGCAAAATAATGCTAAGACCTTTTTACGCGCTCTCTATATGTATTTAGCATTACTTGTTTTTCTTCATGTGTATTATAAACATGTGTTATTGTGTTAAAACAGATACCCAGCCTTATGAGAGTATGTTGAGTGCCTAACCATCATGGTAAACAACTGGAAATATTAAACTTTTGATCTATTAAGACTGATTTCACTCTGGGATCTGACTTGTCCAGTATTACCTTCTGCTTAGGCCATAAAGGGGACAGCCATTGTAGACAAAGCAAGCATCTGAAAATTAATTTATACTAAGGGCAGGTCTGAAAACTACTGCTATGCATAGATCTCAGAGGTCACTGCAGAGGCAAGAAACTAGACCCACAGACCCGGATATTCCATTGGCCAGACTGTCATTGGATTAGAGTTGCACGTGGGGATCAAGCAGGATCTCAGATGCGGCAGACTCTGTGGGAATTGCTCAGGCAGTCAAAGATTCTGTTGGGCAAATCTCCTGAATCAGGAATCCTTGGCAAAACTCAAGAGTCATAACAGCATGGATACAGATCCTTCAGTCTAAATCGTTCACGTTGACCAGACATCCCAATCTGATCTGGTCCCATTTGCCAGTATTTGGCCCATATCCCTCTAAATCCTTCCTATTAATATACCGATCCAAATACCTTTTAAGTGTTGTAATTGTACCCACATCCACCACTTCCTTTGGCAGCTCGCTCCATACATGCACCACTGTAGAAAAGTCACCCTTGGGTCCTTTTTAAATTTTTCCCCTCTCATCTTAAACTTATGCTCTCTACTTTTGAACTCCCTCGCCCTAGGAAACAGATCATGGCTATTCACCCTATCCTATGTTCCTCAAGATTTTATAAACATCAATACGGTCACCATTCAGTCTCTGATGCTCCAGGGAATGAAAGCCACAGCATATTCAGCCTTTCTATATAACTCAAACCCTCCTGACTCAGCAAAGTCCATGTAAATCTTTTCTGTACCCTCTCGAGTTTAGCAACATCATTCCCAAGGAAGGGCTACCAGAATTGTATGCAATATTCTAAAAGTGGCCTCACCAATGTCTTGTACAGCCACATGATGTCCCAACTCCTGTACTCAATGTTCTGACCAATGAAGGCAAGTGTGCCAAACACCTTCTTCACCACCCTGTCAACCAGCGACTCCACTTTCAAAGAACTATGCACCTGCACCCCCAGGTTTCTTTGTTCGGCAACACGCCATTAACTATATAAGTCCTGCTCTGGTTTGCCTTATGAAAATGCAACATCTCACATTTGTCTAAATTACTCCATCTGTTACACCTCGGTCAATTGGCCCATCTATTCAAGGTCCTGTTGTACTCTGTGACAATCTTCACTGTCCACTATGCCGCCTATTTTGATGTCGTCTGCAAACTTGTTAACCATACCTCCTATATTCACATCCAAATCATTTATATAAATGATGCAAAGCACTGGACCCAGAACCAATCCCTGTGGCTCACTGCTGGTCATATGCCTCCGGTTCGAAAAGCAACCTTCTGCCGCCACCCTCTGTCTCCAAACTTCAAGCCAACTTTGTATCCAACTGCCTAGCTCCCCATTGATCCCATGTGATCTAGCTTTTGTAATCGGCCTGCCATGCGGAATCCTGTCGAATGCTTTGCTGAAGTCCATATAGACAATGTCTACAGCTCTGCTTTCATCATTCTTCTTTGCCACGTCTTCAGAAAAGCTCAGTCACGTTAGTGAGACATGATTTCCCACGCACAAAGCCACATTGACTATCTCTAATCAGACCTTACTTTTCCAAATGCATGTAAATCCTATCCCTTAGAATCCACTCCAACAACTTACCCATCACTGACCATTGAGCGTGATCTACCGCCTATCTGCCCGCTCCATCAACTTGTCTATGTCCTTTTGAAGTTCTACACTATAAACAAAAGTTGAAATTGCCCAGTTCACCAAGGTCTAGATCAGTAATGTATCTCAGAAAAAGAAAGGGACCCAACACTGACCCTGGTGATCTCCAGTACAAACGTTCCCAATTAATATCACCATTAACCACTTACTCTGTTCCAGTGACTCAGCCAATTTTGTCTCCGTGTTGCTACAGTCCCTTGTATTCTGTGAATTCCAATTTTCTCACAAGGGGCACTGCATCAAAAATGCCTTCTGAAATTCATGTACACCATGATTTTCCACTCAGGCAACTCAGTTTGTTTGCCCAACCCTCTCTTTTGAGGGAATATACCTTCACTGTGCCTGAATTATCTCATTTTGAAGTTAACCCATTTTTCAGTTACTGGTTTTCCTGGCAACCTTTGAATCCACATTATTCATCCCAGGTCCATTTTTGCACATTGAATTTTGCTTTCCCCCACTGAAAGAAAAAACAGATTTAATAAAACAGCTTAGAAATGAATATACTGGTCATACTGGTGCTCCATTTTGGGTTATACAAGACATGTCAGACTTGTACGTGTCCTTCACATAATTTACTGAATTTTCCTTCTGGGGCGATTCTTACTCTGGACTGTTCATTATCCTTCCCCATAATCACACCAAAACTTGTGGTACAGTGATCACTAGTTCCGAAATGTTTTACCATTGGCACCTGAGGACGAAGTGCCAGACATACTGAAGAGAAAGATGAAGTTATTCAGGGGTTGTTGACAGTGGAGCTGATAAGGTGGCCAGTAAAACAGGTGATTTTACCCATGGTACTGCAGACTCCACTAGAACTACTAAAACTCACAACATGGATATTATCTAACCAGGGATAGTAGGAACTGCAGATGCTGGAGAATCTGAGATAGCAAGGTGTAGAGCTGGATGAACACAGCAGGCCAAGCAGCATCGGAGGGGCAGGAAAGCTGACGTTTCGGGTCTAGACCCTTCTTCAGAAATGGGGGAGGGGAAGGGAAGGAGTTTCAGAATCCCCTTCCCCACCCCC
>NC_063333.1:128296103-128345809 GCF_021869965.1 Rhincodon typus
GCTGTGTTCATCCAGTTCTACACCTTGTTATGTCTATTATCTAACCAACCTGTTCAGAGATATTGTTACTACCTCTAGAGCAGGTGGGACTTGAATCTGGGTCTCCTACTCCGCCAGTAGGGACATTACCACTTTACCACAAGCGTCCTAGAACTGACGAGATAGCAATAGGATAAAAGTTTCCTATTTAATCAGTCTAGTCCTTTCTAAATGATGGCGCAGCAATAGCAAGTTATAGTTATGAATACAGAAACTCAGTTGAGTTTTACACTCTTGGATTTGGGCATGAGCTAGTCCCAGTGGATGATCTTCCAAACGGTTCAGCCCCATTGGATCATGTCTCATTTTGTCCTTGACTGTAAACTCAACTCACAATAATTAATGCACAGTTAAGATCTATCTGTAAGAATATCAGTCATAATTTGTCATCTTGTACGTCATCAATAATCATCCATATATATTTATTTCAGAGGTTGATGCATGTATTATAATTTTTAAACATAAAAATAATTAAATGTACATGACCTTTCTGGAGAGCTCATCACATATTTTATGTGTTGATTCTGATGACTGGGATGTATTAAAAAGATCTGTCTTTCCAAAAATCAAGGGAGAAACACCAGAACTATAAAACAACTTGGGAATTGTTTGGCTTTTGTTTCCTTCTTCATAAAAAAACTTCCACGCCTAATGATGTGAGAAATGTCACTAAATGTAATAAAATTTTGTTTGTTTTATTTGGTTTTGGGCATTGATGACCACGCCAATGTTTATTGACATACCCTAATTGCTTTGGAAATGGTGAGGGAGAGTTGAAGACTGAAGTCCTGGCAATGTAGCGACACCCACAGTCCTCTTCGGAAGAAGTTCCATGATTTTGATCCAACAACAGTGTCTGAACAGTAATATTGTTCCAAGTCAAGATAGTTTGCTGCTTGAGCAGGAACATGCATGCAGTGGCGTTTCCATGCAGCTTCAGCCCTTGTGCTTCTGGATGTTACAAGATGAGATTTTGGAAAGAGCTTTTGAAGGAGCCATGGTGCAGTACTGCGACTCATCTTGTAGATAGTACACACTAATGCCACTATGGCATTCATGAGAGTGAAAGTGGTCAATGGGTTGCCAATCAAGCAATTATGCTTTGTCTTGGATGGCATCAGGCTTGAATGTTACCCCCATGCAGGTAAGTGGAGAGCATTCCTGACTTGCGCCTTGTAGATGGTGGACAGGCTTTGGAGAGTTGGGAAGTAATTACTCACTGTGGAGTGCCTATCCTTTGACCTGGTCTTGTAGCCATAGTATTTTCATGGCTAGTCTAGTTAAATTTCTTGCCTCCACTATATTTATAGTGGGAGATTCAGTGATGGTAATCATGTTGAATGACAAGGGATGATGATTGTATTCTCTCTTATTGAATATGGCAGTTGCCCAATGCTTGTGTGATGTGAATGTTACTTGCTATTTGTCATAGTATCTGAGTTGTGAATGGTGCTGAACATTATGCGATCAACAGTGAACATTCCCACTTCCGATCTTATGACGAAGTGAAGGTTTGATGAAGCAGCTGAAGATGGTTCGGCCTAGGACACTTTGCAGAGGAATTCCTGCAGAGGTGTCCTGGAGCTGATATGATTAAGCTTCAACAACCACAACCACTGCCCTTTATGCTAGCTATGACTCCAACCGACAGAAAGTTTCCTCCATTCCCATTGACTCCGGCTCCTTTATGACACATTCAATCAAATTGTGTCTTAATGTCAAGGGAAATCACTCTCCCCTTACCTTTGGAATTCAGCTTTTTCATCTACATTTGGACATAGCTGTAATGAGGTCAGAAACTGCGTAACCTTGGTGGTCCCAAATTTATTGTGAATGAACAGATTATTATTTTGTAATTATTGCTTGATAGCGCTTTAGATCGCCCAGTCCATCTAGAGTAGAGCGCTATTGTGGTAAATGGCCAGGTTGTATTTCTCCTGCTTTTTGTACACAGGGCATACTCTGCAATTTTTCACATGGTTGGGTAGATGCCAGTGTTTATAGCTCTACGGGAACAGCTTGGCTAGGGGCACTGCTAGTTCTGCATCATGAGTCCTCAGTGCTATTGATGGAATGTTGACAAAGCCCATAGCTTTACAGTTTCCAGTGTCTTCAGCCATTTCTTGAAATCACATGGAGTGAATTGAATTGTTTGAAGTCTGGAAGGTCTTTCAAGTCTATTCATGATTCGAATATAGGAAAGATGGGAACCAATTTGGGTGAAACTTCTTTGGCCGTTTGAAGGATGATGGAAAGACTATCTCAAGAATGTATGTCCTGAGTAAGTTGTCTACGAGACTACAGAGCCAATCATACATGATTAGTGAGTTAAATACACATCCCAGAACATCAGAGCAACATCCTTTGCTTTAACTTTTTACCTTCAAGGATAACCCATTGACCATTTTGGGTTTTTTTTGCAGAAAGCCAAACTTTCAAGAGAAATCAGATTTGTTTTCTCTTTTGTCCTCCAGAGCGACAGATCGTGTGTGTGTGTGTGTGTGTTTGTGCGCACGCGCACAAGGGATAAGCATTTGTGCTTCTACATCACTGACTGACTGTTTAAGTTAACCAACTATTGAATCTTTCTTGAATAAGTTTTCTTTTGATGATAACACAATAATTTGTGTTGCTGCATTGCTTATTTAATGTGGCCAATACATCAGAGATGGCTTTCAGCAAAAATTTCAAATTAGTAATTATCTTAAAATAATTAAGAACATTGCTTCTATGATTTTGATTGTTCAAAAGTGACTTACCTTTTTGATGAGGATTTTTATTTAAATTTTTGCACTTGTATATCAATCTGATCCAGTGTAAAGCAGCTCAGAACATTCATTTTTAAAAAGGATGTCGAGGTGCCAGTGTTGGACTGGGGTGGACAAGGTCAGAAGTCACACAACATCAGGTTATAGTCCAACAGGTTTATTTGAAATCATAAGCTTTCAGAGCACTGCTCCTTCATCAGGTGGAATGAAGAGAAACACACAGGCACATAATTTATAGGCAGAGAGATCAAAAGATCATAAAAATGGTGTGAGTGAAATGTCGACGGAATGAATAAGTCTCTGCAGGTGATCAAAAGTGTCAGATGGTGTGAGTAAAGTCTCAACAGCTGAATAGCAAGTGAAGGGATGACCTATAATCTGATTAATTGAGGCAGAGAGATAATTACAAAAAATTAAAAATAAGATGGTGCTGGAGACAAACCAAATGGCTGCAATAACCTGACAAGGAAAGGAGTTATCTGCATGGTGTACATGGTGGGTGGTGTTCCCACATGGGCATGGATAATACCATCACACATGGGAACACCACCCACCATGTACACGGCAGATATTCATATGACTTGTCTAACGTTGTTTACCTCATACACTGCAGGCAAGGATGCCCCAAGGCAATGTATATTGACGAGGCCATGCAGACACTACGACAATGGATGAATAGATACCACACAACAATCGCCAGACAGGAATGTTCCCTCCCAGTCGGGGAACACTTCAGTGGTCAAGGATATTCAACTTCTGACCTTCATTTAAGCGTCTTCCAAGGCAGCCTTCGAGATACACAACAACACAGAATTGCTGAGCAGAGACTGATAGCCAAGTTCCATACCCATGCAGATGGCCTTAACCATTATCTTGGGTTCATGTTGCATTACATGTAACCCCACCATACTGTTCTGTGTATATAAAATCTTCCATACTGTCCTGTTTTGACACCTATCACCTTGATAAAGTGTTATGATCTCTCTGTCTTAATTAGTTTGTACAGTTGTGGATTACTTGTTATTTTGGTTAAACCCTCGGCATGTGACTCTTATACCTGTCAGGTTATTGCAGCCATTTGGTTTGTTTCCGGCACCACCTTATTTTTAATTTTTTGTAATTATCGCTCTGCCTCAATTAACCGGATTATAGATCATCCTTCACTTGCTATTCAACTGTTGACACTTTACTCACACCTTCTGACACTTTTGATCACCTGCAGAAACTTATTATTCAGCCTGTTGATACACCACTCACACCATTTGTACGATCTTTTGATCTCTCTGCCTATAAATTATATGCCTGTCTGCTTCTCTTCATGCCATCTGACCAAGGAGCTTTGGTCCAAAAGCTTATGATTTCAAATAAACCTGTTGGACTATAAATTGGTGTCATGTGACTTCTAACTTTTTAAAAAAAGAAATTTCACTTTAAAAATTGTACTTTCATGTGTTTCCAGAGTGTTATTTTGGACATCCAACATTGTATCTGTCATCAACTGTTATGTGCATGAAGTATTATTAAGTTTATCTGGAAAACTCAGTTTCAAGGATTTAATTGTCTTTGGTTGAAATGTTGCTCAAGTTTTTTTGAAAAGCTGGTGTTCAACCAGAACAAAGTAATTTGGTTTGCACTCCATACTTGAAAGTCAGACTCATACATGTGATTCGACAAAGACTGTTCTCCCATCTGAATCCACTCAAACATACACACAACATGGGGCATGCATCATGGTTGTCCTGGAATAAGAACACTCCCACTATTTTGTAGTTCAGAAGCTGTCATAAACTTTAAATGTCTGTCACAGTTTAAATGAATAGTAAATTTGACAAATGGTTAGTCTGGCTACAGTGTCCTTATTGTTTTAATGATTTCATTTTTTCTAACATTCTAAGTGCATAACTTCTGTTTTAATGGTCTTGTTGCCTTTAAGTTTTAATCTCTCTGCTTGTGGTCGGGATTGGTCCTAGTTCATCTGGCTTCACTTCATTTATTTTTGTACAGTGGAAAAGTCTGCCTAACGACATTGTAGGAAGAAGTTAGATATCCATAGAGGGGTTTCTGTAGGAAACGTCCAATTTTCATCACCTTCCTTGTATACCATTTCTCTCTTCAGCATGTCACAAACCAGGTGCGAAGGGGAGACCGGCTGCTCTCTTTTTAATCTCCTGACTGTCGGCCACAACAATTTTTTTTTTAATCTTGTTTTTTTAGCACCTGACTAACACATTGCAACTAAACTTCATTAACCAAATAGAACTGAAGGAGAGCCATATTCCAAAGTTTACTTGAGTGGACGAGTGTGGACGTTTATTACCTATTAAGCCTTATAAAAATAAGAAAACATATACACACAAATATAGGTAATAGAGCTTTAAAAAAAGAGACAATGGGGAGAAGGGTGTCCAGTTCAGATTGGGATATGAAAAATAATTGTACTTATAGAGTCCATTGGGTTGTGAAATTGAAAAGACCTGATTCACACCTTTCAGATATTGCCTTGTTTCCTCTGTGATAGCAAAGCTTTGGATGTTCCCGGGGCTCCCCGTGAATTATTGTTATTGTTGTTTGAAGTTGCTTTTCAATAACAAGTTTCTGAGCTTAAGAGAAATTGAGAGAAATAGAGAAGAGCTTTCAGTATCCTTGTTGCTATCAGTACTTTTTACTTTCTGTCTCTTTTCGTTCAAAAGTTGCTATTAATTTATGGCTGTTTTGCGGATTGTTGTGCGTGTCATTGTTCATTCCAGGCTGGATAGGTGCAGGTAACATTTCACCTCCTAATATGTGACTTCAGTATGCAAGTGTTAGTAAAACAAGAGATGTGAATTTCTTGATGGCTCACTGAGTTTCAGAGTCTTTGATTAAAATGATAATTCCAATGCTGGTTTTAACCATTCCATATTGATTGCCTTGTCTGTGATCACCTGTCAACCCTTCATTTCAAATCAATTGTGTCCTTTCTAAAACCATTTTGAGTGCATGGACGTTTCAGGAATAATGGAAATTGAATATTGAAAGCCTATTTTCACTATGATCTTAATATTTCTGTGATCAGTATAAATTATTAACAAATTTTACCAGTATTCCTCTGCTTTGTGCATCTATGTCTTCATTATCCTTACAACGTTCACCTCAACATATATTTTATATGCATGCATTGTCATCTTCTCCGTTGTGGATTCATCAATTCTGGAGGCAGACAGCATGCATCAGAAAGAAAATGTTTGATTCCTGGGAGGGATTCAAGCCTCAATTTACAACCTCATGGACAAGAATAAAAAATGTTTATTAATACATTAATAGAAAGGAGGTGGCTGAGAGTATGTACATTCATCAATAATATATGCATACAAAAGTATAATTGCAACTTTGGAAATTGCAGACATTTTAAGTAATGACTTTGCATTAGTCTTTACAGTAGAGGACGAGAATGAAGTACCAGTAATTCAAAGCAGAACAAAAAAAAGGTTGTGGAAGAACTAACTAGATGCAATATAAACTATTCTTTAAAAAAATTGAGAAACTAATGAGATTTAATATATTTTAAAAAACTTTAAGATCCAACAGTTTCCACTCTAAGATGTAAAAGAAGCAGACAAAAAAAAATTGTTGAAGCGTTATTCACAATCTTCAGGTTTTGGGTGAGAGACAAAGTTCCTTGTTCATTTCTAATTCTGCAGGTATGGCACTTGCAGATTGCCAGCAAACAAGCAGCTGATTTCTGAATACCTTTCTTTGGTGCTCTCTTGGCCAGGAATCCCCTCTCATGATACCTGCCAGAGTTCCTCTTGGGTGTCCTGCACAAAATGGTTGTTCTCAGCCAGACTTCATACAATTCAGAATTCAAACTGGCTGCTATACAACTACAACTGTTTCTAAAAATAAAAGCCAAGGAAGCCAATCAATACAGCATGGAGCTGGAGGAACATAGCAGGTCAGGCGAGCAGGAAAGTCAATGTTTTGGGTAAGGACCGTCGGGGAAATGTCAACTTTCCTGCTCCTCTGATGCTGCCTGACCTGCTGTGTTGCTCCAGCTCCACACTGTATTGATTCTGATTCCGGTATGTGCAGTTTCTGCTATCTTCAAGGAAGTCAATCATGCTGGAATCCCTTTGAAGTAGCTTTCTTGACTTCTTGCCATTATCACAAAACCCATAATCTTTCACATCTTTAGAAAATTCACTTGGCATCCTTGGAGGAGTCTCATGTTTCAAATTACTCTTTGTAGTCAGCTCTGGCGATAAGAGTTTGACAAGCATTAAGTAAACTTCAGTAGAGACAGCTGTCTGTCGCTGCTGAATTTTTGTTTAAAACGTTTAACACTCAACTCAATGGCTTTTACCATAATACTGAACGAAGATCTTGAAACAAACATACTTTTGACAGCTTAACACTAAACAAATCCTACAAGATGATAATTATACCTTCATGACAAGACATAGAAGTCACCCAAATGTCTGCATTGTGACAGTTCTCAGAGATAAAACAATTATACAATCTTTTAGATCAAGAAGCAGTTGTGAATTAAGCCCACAGATACCATCCTGATGCTGAAATTTGACATCAGAGCAGACAGTACAGTTACCAGGCTCAAAATATGGAAGAACATCTCTTCTTCAACAATTATTTCAACAGAAGTAGTTATCCAAAGAAAGATCTGAAACCAAGGAATATCATTCTGACAGTTTAGGTTGGGAGTGAGATTTGATAGATAGGAATGATCTAAATGTCAGACCAAGACAATTGAAGATATATTATCTCCATGTCCTACAGCACTGAACCAGATGATCCTGCTGTACTGAGGGTGAAGAATTGTGAAGAGCTGCAGATGATCTTTGCAGTAGAAGAGGAGAAGAAGGAATCAGTGAAGATTCCAGCTATATACACGTTGAAGAGTGGTCTCCAATCAGAATGTATGTTCATAAGCAAGAACAGTCGAGTACAAATGTACCAAAGATGTTTTGCCCATGCCACCTGATGCAGGAAGCCAGTCAACTGTGCAGGAGTTAAAAACAATGTAGTTGTAGTGGGAGATAGTATAGTCAGGAGGATAGACGCTGTTCTCTGTGACCTAGAATCAGACCTGATGGTGTGTTGCTTGTCAAATGACAGGATGAGGGACTTCACCTCCAAGCTGAAGAGGAATTTGGAGTGGCACAAAAAAGATCCAGTTATTGTGGTGTCTATCAGTACCAATAACAAAGGTAGGACTGAGAAAGAGGTTCTACTAAGGGAGGACGAGCAGTTAGCGACTAAATTAAAAAGCAGAATCTCAAGGATAGTAATCACTGGATTAATATCTGAGCCACGGGCGATTTGGTGTAAGGGAAATAAAATGAAATTTGAATATATGTCTTAAAGTTTGGTGGAAGAGTGGGCTTGATTCATAGATACAGGCTCAGTACTGGGGAAAGAGAGTGGGAGAGACCTGTACCAATAGGACGGTCTTTCCCTGAGTTCTGTTGGAGTCGATGCCCTTGTAAGTTGTATAACTGGGACTGCAGAGAGGTCTTTCAACCAAATGTAGGTGGGGTGGTTGTGGTAGGTGTTCCTGAGAGATGACATTTGGAAATCTAAGAGAAAGGATAAAGCAATAGTGTTGGGTAGTGATATGGATAACGGTAGCAACAGTGTGACATGGATGAACAGAGCATACAAACATAATAGAGCACCAGCATATATTCAAGGTAGAGGAATACCTTTAATCAAACAGATGTAAGAAGATCTAGAAATCCAGAGATGAAAGTTGAGACAACAGAAAAATAAATTGATGTTGGTGAATAACTCCATGAAGGCTGGTATCCCATCATCGAGTCACCCTTTATTTACATGTGCATAACACATGACACTGACCCCAGCTAGTTCAGAGCTGGCTCCTACAGTGAGCAGAACCCCTGACACTCCTGTTTCTATCTGTCAGCTAGGGCTCCCTGATTGGACCAGGTTCACAGGCTCCAAATCAGGGAACTCCTACTCTATGAGGTCCACCTGGCTGACCTAGTTTCAATCATTACATCCCACCCCCTCACCCCACCGCCCCACTCTAAGTCCTGGGATGTAGACCTGTTCTTTTTGCTGTAGCTTCTCTTGGAGCATTTTCCCACCAGATCTGGTTCCTCCAGCTTTGCCTCGGGTACTGGCAGTACATACAGGAAAGTAGCCTGCCTGTTGGGCCCAGAGTGTCTCTGCTGAAATTCATCTTCTGCAGGCAGTTTTGGTGTTGAGGCTGCAACATCTGTTGTGTCAATCTCATCCTCAGAGGTTGCTTTGATGTAAGGTGGTTTGGGTGGCGTGGGGAGAAGCCACGAGCTCTGACAGTCTTGCTGGATGTTCTGAGGGGCTGGGCATGTTCTGCTCCTGCCCCATTTGCAAGGTGCAGCTTTCACGTGGACCATATGCTTGTTCAGGGCCACTTCATCTACCTGCACTTTGTATATCACGGGACCTGGCCTCACATTGACCATGCCTATTACTCATGCAGGGCCTTGTCTTTGGGTTCAGCACCAAACTTCATGTCCTGAAGTAAACTGCCTCTCTTGCCTAGAGGAGTCTCGTGTCAAACACTGGCATTCCCTGATGCCATTTCAAGCTCCAGCCCCAGGTCTGGGAAGATTAGTCTTCTCCCCATCAGCAACTCTGCTGGAGTGGGCCCTGTAGTTGTGTGAGGGGTGGTCCTATAATCTAACAGAAATCGTGACAGTTTGGTATTGAGTGAAGCTATGGGCTGTCTCTTTAAGCTGCCTTCTTTTCACCAGACCATTGGATGATGGATAGTATGGAGCTGTCCTTACATGCCAAGTGCCATTAGACTTTAGGAAATACTCAAATTCCCTGCTGGTATGTGAAATGTTGTCTGTGACCATCCAGGTCCACCTGGCTGACCTTGTTCCTATCACAACAGTTGGTAAACTTAAGCTGAGTGGAACATGTTTACAATTTCAAGATTGTCAGCAAGAGATCTGGGAGTGTGATGAGGAGAAACTGCTTTACCCAGAGAATTGTTATGAATTGGATTCACTGCCTAGGAGAGCAACGGAGGTGGATTCCATAGGAGATTTCAAAGAGAGCTGGATATATATTTGAAAGTGATGAATTTAAGGAGCTCCAGAGATAGGACAGATGAATGGGCCTAGATGGGTACTCCTTTCTGGAGACGTTACAGACACGATGGGCTGAATGGCCTCTCTCTATACTGTTAAAAATTCTATGTTAGGACAGAGAGCTTAGTGCTAAAGCTAATCAGATTTAGTTCCATGCAGAGAGTAGTCATGAAAAAATGAAATCACTTTCTCTGAATTTGCAGAGCTTTTGCAACAACATACATGAACATAATGGCAGAAAAAGAGATACATGGTTATAGGATGACCAAGATTTGAAAACAAATATTCTAGGGTGCACAACATTTGAAAATGACAGATGGAAGGTAAAAATTCGGTGGGATAGCCATGGTAATAAATGATAACGTCAGGAAATTGGTGAGAAAGAATTTCAACTCAGAAAATCAGGAAATACTATCAGTATGGATGAGGATTACGAAGAGCAAAGGTCAGGGAACACTTGTCAGAGTAGTTTATAGGCCCACCAACAGCAGTTGCACGGTGAGACGAAGCAATAAACAAGAAATTTTTGGAGCTTGTAACAAAGGCAATATTATTTTCATAAAGGCATAGTTATAAAATTCAATCAGAAACAAGTCATTTGACACTGTTCTCTTGTTCTTTCCCTTGAGTTTTCTAAAACTCCTTTCTCATAAACCTTGCATCATTCTGTTCAGTTAAAGCCCTCTCTGGAGCCCTAGTTATGTGACTGATTGATTGAATTGTTGTGACGCTCACAGATATCATTTTGGGTGGTATGGTGGCTCAGTGGTTGGTACTGCTGCCTCGCAGTTCCAGGGACCTGGGTTCGATTCCACCCTCAGGCGGATGCCTGTGCGGAGTTTGCGCATTCTCCCCGTTGTGGGTTTCCACCGGGTGCTCTGGTTTCTTCCCACAGTCTAAAGATGAGCAAGTTAGGTGGATTGGCCATGCTAAATTGCCTATAGTGTTCAGGGATGTGTAGGTTTAGTTGATTAGCCATGGGAAATGCAGAGTTACAGGAATAGGTAGGGGGATGTGTCTGGGTGGGATGCTATCAGAGGGTTGGTGTGGACCCATTAGGCTGAAAGGCCTGTTTCCACACTGTAGGGATTCTATGATCATAACATGGATAGGACTAAGGAAGAGGCTCTTCAGGGAATATGGGTAACTAGGGGCCAAATTTAAAAGCAGAATCACAAAGATAATAATCTCTGGATTACTACCTGAGCCATGAACAAATTGGTTTAAAACAAATATGATTAGCAAGTTAAATGCATAGACCAATCCCCCAGAGGCATGCAAGTTTTTTTCCTTCAAGTGTTGATCCAACTTTCTTTTAAGGTAACTGTTTCCACAACTAACCTTCTTTGTGCATGGTTAGTTCCTGATTGTTGCCACTTATTGCATAAAAATGTTCTTCCTCACAACACACGCTGTATCTCTTGCTCAAAAGCTTTCAGCTGTGTCAACCTAGCCTTTATACATGAACACAGGTGATTAGCTCTTCTGTGTCTACCTTATCCAAAACTGTTATAATCTTGAACATATCAAAAGTCCCCTAAGTGGCTTGTGCACCAAGGAAAATGAACAGAACTTCTTCAAGGTAACTCAATTAATCCTTGATGTGATTTTGGTTTCTCACCACATGTGCCTGAGGACCTCCTCACTTTCTTAACACACAGTGATCAGAACTGGAACGAACACTCTAGTTGTGACCGAACTAGAGGTTTGTAAGAGTTCAGCATAATACCTCTTCTTTGTTTGCTCAATATCTCTATTTATGAAGCCCAGAATCCAAGCCGCTTTACAAATATACTCTCTTAATGCATCCTTTCACCTTTCATATTATTATGTCCAGGTCCCTCTGCCCTTGCATACTTTAGAAACTGTGTCATTAAGTACAATATAACTCTTTTAATATAGTTGTGTCAACATGAATCTCTTCAGAATTGAGTGTATTAAATTTCCCTACCACTTGTCTGCCCATTCTACTTGCTTCTTATCCTCACTGTTTGCCACACTTACTAAAGTTTGGTTTCATGAGTAGCATGAAAGCCTGCAGAAAGCTGGAAGAAGAGGCAGAAAAATACCCATGGTGGGTGCCACAGGGGAGACTGTTCTGACTTTGATTAACGTTGATTTGTAGTCAGCTGAGGAATCCTTACTGGAAAGAAAATATGGGAGTTGGAGGAAAGCAGGCCATGGATAATGGAGGTGGCATCACACTTAAGAGCCTGAAAGGAATGGAAACTTTGAGATGAAGTGGTAAACCATGAGGACAGAAGGTATGAGGGTGGATTATGAGAAGAGAGTGATGAATGCAGATTTGAAGTGAAGGGGGATAGCTTCTGAGAAGAGGAGACCATTTATATTAATGCTCAGAATGTGTATTTTGGTATTAACTCACTTAGTGAGAATTTGGTCAAGGAAGCAGAAGGTGAGTTTTTGATGTATATAGTTGATGGTGTCTTTCATCTTTATATTAGCTGGGCCAACCAAATTTTGCAAATAAGATCTAGAAAATGAGTTTGTAGACAGTTCCTGGAGGAATATACTGTAGAACTAAGTGCAGAAAGTTATTTTTATATCTATTTGATGCAATGGAGCAGGATTCACTGGAAAATGGTGATTAAAACTGAATTAACTTCCACATTAAGTTTGAAAATTACATAGATATGAGGGAGAAAACTGAATGAAGTTGATAAGATGAATAGGTTCAAAGGTATGTCAGTAAATAAACAGTAAAGACAAATTCAAATTATTCAATAAAAATACATTCTATTGAAACACAAAAACTCAGTGAGAAAGATTCATCCATAGTTGGCTCCAAACCTAAGAATTCAGAGCAGGAGTTGATCTCTTGAACCTGCCCTGCCAATCAATAAGATCATGGATGACCAGATTACTCCACATTTTTGCTGACCCCAATAATCATTCACTCCCTTGCTTATCAAAAATTGATCTACTTGTGCCGTAGAAATATTCAAATACTCTGCTTTCCCCCCCTTTTAAGGAAAAAAGTTCCAAAAACTTTCAATCCTCTGTCAGAAAAAAAACATATCTCCTTATATCTGTCTTAAATGAGTGACTCCTTATTTTTAAAGTAAGCCCTAGTTCTAGATTTTCCCTTAAGGGGTAACATTCTTTCCACATGCACCCTCTCAAGATTGTTCAAGATCTTCTAATTCAAACAAGTTGCATTTTACTCTTCTAAACTTAAGTGGATACCAGCTTTATCCCTAGATGCTAGATGAGTAAGAGATAACATAAGAAATTTAGGTCAATATTGGATTTAAAGTAGATGCATATAATGTTGCAAAGAATAGTAATAAGTTTGAAAATTGGGAATGTCTTGGAAATCATAAAAGGGCCACTTATATGTTGGCCTAAAAGGGGAAAAAATAGACTGGGAGTAATAGCTTTTACAGATATATAACGAGAGTAGCCAAAGTAAACATTAATTCCATTTAAAGCAGAGAAATTATCATGGGAAATGAGAAATGGCAGCATCCTTTTCTAGCCTGCACTCAAAGCTTTTAGGGGAGGTTGAGACATTCAAGTAAAAACTGTACAGAAGTATTAGAAGGAAAATAGATTAAAATTGAGTAAATGAATAAATGTTGTGAAATATGTAACTTTAACTCTGTTTACCTGCTAATTCCAACAATTAAAACTTCAGTTATTGAGAAAATGTATCAAGTAGAAAATTTTCAGAAAGCAATATTGTGAAGATAAGAGAATATAACATTAAATGGTGTCCAAATTGTCCCAATTTCAGGTTGCAATTTAACTTCAGAAGTGTCATTAAGGGGAGGTGATGTCCTAGTGGTATTATCACTGGACTGTTAATCCAGAGACCCAGGTAATATTCTGGGGACCTGGGTTTGAATTCCACCATGACAGAGGGTTGAATTTAAATTCAATAAAAAATCTGGAGTTAAGAGTCTAATGATGACCATAAGACTGCTGTTATTTGTTGGAAAACCCATCTGGTTCACTAATGTCCTTTAGGGAAAGAAACTGCCATCCTTACCTGGTCTGGCCTACATGTGACTTCAGACCCACAGCAATGTGGTTGACTCTCAACTGCCCTCTGGGCAATCAGGGATGGGCAATAAATGCTGCCTAGCCAATGACACTCTCATCTTGTGAATGAATAAAAAAAAATTAAAATATGGATATACAGCTTTATCATAGAAAAGGTTAGCAGTAATGCAATATGTCAAAACAGGAAGTAAGAATTTATAGGCAAGAATTACGCAGTCATTCTAAATTGCCAATATATGGCTTGAAATACACAAGTCTCTACAACCAATATTCATAGCTTCTCAGGTGGAAATTGGATAGAGTCTCTTGCAATCCTGGAATTGCAGCACCTATGGATTAGAAATTCAACATCATCACACAATAATGAGAAGTTTAGAATTGGAAATTTGTGCTTAGTTCACGTCAACATTAAATTCATCTTATCCTTTTTTTAAGAAGTTTCCATTTCAAATAAAATCCTCAGAATTCGTCATGAAATATATCTTCCTGAGTTGTGCAGGCACCCTGCCTGAATTATTACAGCACAGAAAGAGGCCATTCTACCCATTAATTCTCTGTGGCCCTTTGCATAAGCAATTCACTTAGCTCTGTTCCCTCACGTTCTCTCTATGGCCCTGCACGTGTTTACTTTTCAGAGAACAGTCTAATTCAAATGCTTCAACCTCCTTCCTCTACACTTTCAGGCAGTGAGTTCAAAGCTTTAACCACTAGCTGCCTGAAAACAATTTTTTCTCACATCTCTCTTGCTTGTTTTGGCGATGACTTTAAATCTTGGCCATCTCATTCTCAATCATTTCATGAGTGGGAAATGTTTTTTTCCCCTATCCACTCTGTCCAGACTCCTCATGATTTCGAATACCTCTATGAAATTGCCTCTCATCCATCTTTTCTCCAAGGGAAATGCCCCTAACTTCACCAACATACCTTCATAAGTGAAGTTCATCACCAATGGAATCATTGTCATGAATCTTTTCTGCACTCTTTCCAATATCTACATGTCTTAAACTGTATACTGTGTACAGCATTGATCTCCATATTTAAGGAAGAATGTAATGGTGTTGTCAGAGAATGTATATTCGACTAAAACCTGGAATGGGTGGATTGTCTTATGAAGAAAAGTTAACTTAGGCTTGTATCTGCTGGAGTTGAGAAGAGTAAGAGGCAACTTGATTAAAATATAAGATCCTGACAGATCTTCAGGATGGATGTGGAAAAGATGTTTCCCCTTTATACCAGTCACTGAAAGTAAGCATGCAGGTGCAGCAGGCAGTGAAGAAGGCAAATGGTACATTGGCCTTCATAGTGAGAGGATTTGTGTACAGAAGCAGGAGAATCTCTTCTAGGAGAAACTAGAACTAGGGGACACTGCATAAAAAACATGGAAACACAGAAATACAGAGGCAGGAGTGGGCCATTCAGCCTTTCAACTCAGCACCCTGTTCCTGCTTTGTCTCTATATCATTTGATCCCTTTAGTCCTAAGAATTGTATCTAAATCTTTCTTGGAAATTTTCATTGTTTTGACCGCAACAGTTTCCTGTGGCAGAGAACTCCGCAGGTTCACTACTCTCTAGGTGAAGAAATGTCTCCTCTTTTCTGTCCTAAATGGCGTGCCCTGTATCCTTAGACTGTAACCCCTGGTTCTGAGCTCCCTGGTCATCTAGAACATCCTTCCTGCACCTACCCTGTCTAATCCTAATAGAATGTTCGAGGTTTCTATAAGAACCCCAGCCATTCTTCTATACCCCAAGTGAATATAGTCCCAACCCATAGAATCTTCTGACAAACATTAGTCCTGTGATCCCAGAAATTAATTTGGTACTCACCTAATATCCAGAACATCTTTCTTCAGATGAGGAGACCAAAACTGCATACAATATTCCAGGTGTGGTCTTACCAATGCCCAGCTTCTGTATACAAATCCTCTCACTATCAATGTACCATTTGCCTTCTTCATTGCCTGCAGGACCTGCATATTTACTTTCAATGACTGGTGTACAAGATCTCAATGTACCTCTTCCTTTCCCATCTACCCCCATTTACATAATAATTTACCTTTGTGTTTTTAGTACCAAAATGGATAACTTCATGTATCCACATTACACTGTATCTGTCATATACTTGCGCACTTAGATAACATGTCCCAATCACGCTGAATTTTTGCTACATCCCCCTTATAGTACACCCTCCCACCCACCTTTGTGTTACCTGCAAACATGGAGATCTGACCCATAGTTTTCTCATCTAAATCATTAATGTATATTGTGAACAGCTGGAGTTCAAACACTGATCCTTACAGAAGCCCATTTGTCACTGCCTGCTACTCAGAAAAAGACCCATTCATTACTACTCTTTCTTTGTGTCTGCCAATCAGTTCTGTATCCATGTTGGTACACTCACCCAATCCCAAGCATTTTAATTCTGTATGCAAATCTTTTATGTGGCGCCTTCTCGGAACCCTTCTGAAAATCTACATAAACCACATCCACAAGATTTTCCTTATTCACTCTCTGGTTATAACCTCAAAAAAAATTCCAACAGACTAAACATTCGTGACAGAATGCCTGCTATTTTACTTTAAAATTAAGAGGTGCTAATTTATTCAGAGATGGGGAAAAATATATTGTCACTTGGAATTGTGAGTCTTTGGAGTACTGTTATTCAAATGTTGGAGGTCGTGGAGTCTTTCAATATTTTTAAGGCAGAGATAGACAGATTCTTGATAAACCAGTGGGTGAAACGTTATCAGGGGTAGGTGGGAGTGAGGTGTAATCAGGTCAGGCATGATCTTATTGAATGTGGAATAGATTTGAGGGGCTGAGTGGCCTATTCTTGTTCCTAATTCTTATGTTTGCATGTGAGTTTGCATCCTTCCTAAAAACTGAAGTCAGAACTAGCGCAAT
Source organism: Rhincodon typus (assembly GCF_021869965.1). NCBI lineage: Eukaryota > Metazoa > Chordata > Chondrichthyes > Orectolobiformes > Rhincodontidae > Rhincodon > Rhincodon typus. The sequence goes on from NC_063333.1 coordinate 128,312,939, forward strand.
AACTTCAGCTGAGGCCAGACTAGTGTCGCATATAAATTCAATATAAACTCCTCGCATTTGTCCCCTGTGCCCCAATTCATAAACTCTAGGATACACAATGCTTTATTGTCTGTTTAACGATCGATTTATTTTCTTCAGAGTCTATTCCACTCCACAGAACAGTGGGCCTTTGCTGACCTATGCTCAGGCCCAGTCACCTTCATTTTCTCCTAGATTGGAGATGAGGGAGCATGGAAGGATTTGAAAATACCAATGAGAATTCTAAAAATGAGGCATTGCTAGACCAGTAGCCAATGTATGTCAGTGAGCATAGGGATGATGGATGAACAGGATTTGGTGCAAGTTAGAATGGAGGTAGCAGAGTTTTAGATGAGCTCAACATTTTGGAAGATATATGGTGGTAGGCCAGCCAGGAGTATATGATACCTCCTTGCCCATCACTGGAGAATTGTTTCATAACAAATCAACTTTTGCTCCCTGCCACATATAAAAGTGCAAGTTCTACAGGAGGAGATAATGCTGACTTTTCTCTTTATGCATTGAGAATAGTTGTATCAATTAAGTATGATGATGTACGAACATATGAATCTCACTTAAAAGCTATTTTTCAATTTCTTTTGAAGAGCTCTGCATAAGACATTGAACAAAATGTGTTTCCTCATAAAACTTTTATGCAGCCCTGATAAAAGTAAAGAATGAACATTACAGATGTGCATTTTTGCAAAGATTAGTGAAAAGTACTTATGTATTTTTTCTTAAATGATATTTAAGGCACTGTCTGGAATTCATGTCTTTTAGCCATCAACTGATGGAGACAATTTGATCAATTCATGAAGAGTAGCGATAAAAGGCCTGGTTGTGATTTCATAATAGCACAGCTAGCCAATGGAATGATCAAGCTCATGATAACATCTAGCACAATAGCAGCTTTCCAAACAGATATCTTGGGCCAAACCAAAGGCTATAGCTTGGAAGTAATGGAACAAAGCATATACAAGTACTTAGCGATACAGCTGGGTCATCAGATTCAACAGGACATGTATTATTTGTTCAAGTGGTTTGACTTTATGAAGAACCACAACCAAAAGTCAGGCAGGTATAATATTATAAGTAACCAAGAATGTGTACGAAACAGCACCAAGACAAGATCCGCAAAATGCCAAGGGATACAGTTAGATGATAAGGATTACCAAACCATTGATGCTCGAAGCAGGCTGATGTTCAGCACCATGAATATCAAAGAATATATTGGCACAACTGTACCAACTGAAGCTTTTGCCACTGTCTAGACTATATGCCCCTATAAGTGCAGAGCAGCACAACCTACAGACAAAACTGGATACTTGTCATTTGCATGTTAACATTCCGTGAATCCAGCCCCAAAAATTCCCAAGCTTTTCAGGGAACCCACCACAAAATGGGTGACCTATCAGGAAAAAGTTATGCCCATAAATAGAATGCAAAGAAATGATGAGATGGTTCTCCTCAAATGGCAGGCTGGGAAAATGAGCTTGTCAGCAATAACTACAGGAGAGAAGCAACCCATGAATGGGGGAGCAATGGGCAGTGGGAAAAGTAAGTGACAGAAGTGAGGGAGCCACTGAAAGCCTACTTAAGCTGAGGTTGTAACTGGGGCTATCTCTCACCAAGGTCAGGATTGGGAGCTTTTTGGCAGATCAGAGTTTCATCTGCCAATTGCAAGGTAGGGGCATCAACAGGGAGTGGATGGTTGGTGGGGAAGGTAGAGGAGGCAAGACAGTGCAAGATAAGTGTGAGGGAGAAATGAGACTGCAAGATAGCTGTGGGGAGAAGAAATAAACAGCTAATAGGAATCCAAGAAAATCTGAAATCACTAAGGCATTAAATTCCTTCCAACTGAATTTGGGATCTTGTTTAAGGCCGTGTATTTTCAGAAGCTACTATATTTAGAAAGATGTAGTGAATACTATTCTCATGAGCACTGTGTTAATTATTAATATTATATTTGAGACTAAAATCCGAGAGACAGTAAACTTCCTGATTAGATTGTTCCAGCTTTTGTATATGTGATGGAAACACATTAGCTGTCACCTGATTAGTCTGTGGAAGGTATGTTTAGTGTGATAGCTTCTTGTATTGGGACGTTTTAACAGTTATTTTGAAAAAAAAACTTTCTTTGCGAACTTTTGTCTGTGGTCTTGTTCCAATTTAAATACTAAACTATCCAGGTAAATTAATGCTTTTGAATCAGAGACAGTAGGAACTGCAGATGCTAGAGAATCCGAGACAACAAGGTGCAGGGCTGGATGAACACAGCAGGCCAAGCAGCATCATAGGAGCAGAGAGGCTGACGTTTCGGGCCTAGACCCTTCATCAGAAAAGGGGGAGGGGAAGGGGGTTCTGAAATAAATAGGGAGAGAGTGGGAGGCGGATAGAAGAGTGATAGAGGAGAGGATAGGTGGAGAGGAAACAAACAGGTCGAAGAGGCGGGGATGGAGCCAGTAAAGGTGAGTGTAGGTAGGGAGTTAGGAAGGGGATAGGTCAGTCCAGGGAGGACGGACAGGTCAAGGGGGCGGGCTGAGGTTGGTCGGTAGGAGATGGAGGTGCGGCTTGAGGTGGGAGGAGGGGATAGGTGGGAGGAAGAACAGGTTAGGGAGGCAGGGACGAGCTGGACTGGTTTTGGGATGCGGTAGGGGGAGGGGAGATTTTGAAACTTGTGAAATCCACATTGATACCATTGGGCTGCAGGGTTCCCAAGCGGAATATGAGTTGCTGTTCCTGCAACCTTCGGGTGGCATCGTTATGGCACTGCAGGAGGCCCAGGATGGACATGTCGTCTGAGGAATGGGAGGGGGAGTTGAAATGGTTCGCGACTGGGAATTAATGCTTTTCTTGTTTTATGGCTTTACGTTTAGTGGAGAGTTGATATTTGTGGAGGATATTGATCAAGTCTTCTCATTTTATTTATGTGTTAGTCCAAATACCATGTATGTTAACACAAATACAGAAGTACTAATACTATGTGACTAGATAAGCTCATGAATGAGTTAGTGAGAATGACAAAGTAGTTGCTGAAAAATGAAAAGTAAACCTTAAAAATCAGTAAGAATTGCTCAAGAAAGTCTCAAGCAAAGTCCTTGAAGAAAACTATTTTGATCCCTAGTACAAAGACCCCACCAAATCCTCCTTAATACCAAAACCTTTTCGGTCTCTTGTCTTAGAGAAAAAAATCTGCTCTTGTGTATTTCCCATGTATTTGCTACCCTTCCACTTATAAATGGAAATGGTCATGGGTTTGGAAGGTGCTGTTTGAGAATCTTTGGTGAATTTCTGCAGAGTATCTTGTAGATTGGCACTCAGTAGCAACAGTGTGTACTATGGTGAAGCAAGTGGATGATTGTGGATGTGGCACCAATCAAGCAGACTGTTTTGCCCTGGATGGTGTCAAGCTTCTTGAGAGTTGTTGAAGCTGCACTCATCCAGGCAAGTGGGGAATATTGCATCACAGTCCTGACTTGTGCCTTGTAGATGGTGGACAGGCTTTGGGGAGTCAGGAGGTGAGTTACTCCCTGCAGTATTCCTAGCCTCTGATCTGCTCTTGTAGCTACTGTGTTTATGGTGAGTTCAGTTGAGTTTCTCGTCAATGGTAACACCCAGGTTATTGATAATGGGGGATTCAGTGATGAAAACACTATTGAAAGTCAAGGGGCAGTGGGTAGATTGTCTCTTATTGGAGATGGTCATTGCCTGGTATTTGTGTGGCATGAGTGTTACTCTTTCAGTTAACTCTTTTAGAACCACTGAGTTTCACAATCAGGTCCAATGGATGTGTCACCTATTAGTCTTATTAATACTTCAGTGTGTTTACTACTATCAATTCCTTTGTGAGTTCCTTTCAATTATTGTAGTTTTGGCTTCTCAAATTTCTGGTATGTTCTTTCTGGGCTCCACAGTGAAGCCAGACACAAAATATTTGTTCGTCTTCTCTGCAACCTCTTATTCTCTATTATTATATCTCCAGTCTGTTTCTAAAGGACGTAAATTTAGTTTAAATATTCTCTTTCTTTTTAAATAACTTATGACAGCAGGTTTTCATCTTTCTTGCCAGTTCACAGCGGCCAGAGAGTGGACGTTCAAAACATGTCAGTATGAGGGAAGGAATCTGAGCAGAATGACTGCCTCTACCTACCTTAAAGCCAATGGCTCACCCTGTGTAAAAGTAATACGAAGCCTAAGGTGAAGAAATTGTTATTCACCAAGAATTTTACTTGGATGTTTGGCATGCTGTTATGTATACTGTTTTTCGTAATGTCATATAGAGCATATTGATCAGCATCACTTCAACGTCTTGGCCATTTTCATGCCTTGAGTGTCAATTTGCCCGTTGATCTGTTTCTCAATGACTGTCAAAGTACGGCAGAATGCAAGGTTGAACTTAATCCAAATGACGGGGCTGCAACACAGGGTCATAAAGCAGACAGAAAATTCATGTCAATTGTGGCATTTTCCCCCATTGAGAAACTAACCAGCTGCTACCTCGTCTCCAGGCCCCCTCCATGAGGATAATGCTGGTGACTAATCGATGGCTAGCCACGCAGCAGCTAATGGGACAGAATCTCAGCTGTGAATGCCACCCTTTGAACACAGCGTGCAGCATCTGGGACTGTCGTGGCCAGCCAGGCTGACTCCGTCAACATCAGTGCTGCATGTGAGGTCACCGAGGGCAAGGCAATCTTGGCAGGGGGCAGCCATTGTCATCTCGTGGTCCTTTGGTGAACCACAGAGCAATTAGGGTCGTAGAGTCCTACAGCACAGAGACAGGCCCTTTGGCCGAAACTGGTCTATGCTAACCAAAATGTCCATCCACGCTAACCCCATTTCCCTGCACTTAGCCCATATCCTTCCAAACCTTTCCTATCCATCTATTCATCCAAATGCCTTTTAAATGTTGTTAATGTACCCGCCTCAACCACTTCCATATGCGTACCACCCTCTGTGTAAAAAAAAATTGCCCCTCAGGTTCCCATTTATTCTTTCCCCTCTTACCTTGAACTGATGCCCTCTCGTCCTCGATTCCCCAACCCTGGGAAAAAGACTGAGTGCATTCACCCTATCCATACATCTTATGATCTTATACACTTCTATAAGATCCCCTCTCAGTCTCCTACACTCTGAAGAAAAATGTCCTAGCTTGTCAAATATCTCCCTATAACTCAGTCTGTTGAGTCCTGGCAACATCCTTGTAAATTTTTTCTGCACTCTTTCCAGTTTAATAACATCCTTCCGATACCAAGGTGATCAAAACTGAACATAATACTCCAAGTTCGGCCTCACCAACTTCCTGTATAACTGCAACATAACTTCCCAACTTCTATACTCAATGCCCTGACTGATAAAGGTCAGTGCGCCAAAAGCCTTCTTCACTACCCTGTCTACCTGTGACTCCACATTCAGAGAACCATGCACCTGAACTCGAAGGTCCCTTTGTTCCACTACACTCCTTAAGGGCCTACCATTCACCATGAAACTCCAATGTTGATTTGACTTTCCAAAATGCAACACCTCACACTTATCTATATTAAACTCCATCTGCCATTTCTCAGCCAACTTCCCCAGCTGATCAAGACCCTGCTGCAATTTCTGATAACTTTCCTCACTGACCACGATGTTGCCTATTTTAGCATCATCCACAGACTTACTAATCATGCCTTGTACATTCTCATTCAAATCATTGATATAGATAACAAACAGTAATGGGTCCAGCACTGACCCCTGAGGCATACCACTAGTCACAGGCCCCCAGTCCGAAAAGCATCCTTTCGCTATTACTCTCTGCTTCCTACCATCAAGTCAATTGTGTATCCAATTTGCTAGCTCTCCCTGCATTCCAAATGACCTAACCTTCCAGAACAGCCTACCATGTGGAACCTTTTCAAAGGCCTTACAGAAATCCATATAGGCTACGTCTACCGCCCTGCCCTCATCAACCTTCCTGGTCATTTCTTCAAAGAACTCTAACAAATTTTTGAGGCATGATCTCCTACACACGAAGCCATCCTGACTACTCCTAATCAAACGCTGTCTTACCAAATGCATGTATATCTTATCCCTCAGAATCTTCTCAAGTATCTTAGCTACCACAGATATTAGGCTTACTGGTGTATAATTCCCAGGTTTTTCTTTGCAGCCTTTCTTGAATGAGGGCACAACATTCACTACCCTCCAGTCTTCCGGAATCTCACCCGTGGCTAACAATGATGCAAATATATCAGCCAGGGCCCCCACCATTTCTTCTCTAGCCTCTTTCAGGGTTTTTCGATACATCCAGTCTAGACCAGCTTCATACATTCTAATACTTCCAACACCTCCTCTACTGTGATATAGACTGCCCGATGATATCGCTGCTAACTTCCCCTTCCCAAGTTTTCATATATTTCTCCACGATAAACAGAAAGGAGAAATAATCATTGAGGACCTCGTCCATCTCCTGCGGTTCCACACATACATGTTCACTTTGGTCCTTGAGGGGTCCTATTATCTCTCTAGTTATTCCTCTTCCTTTAATATACTTAAAGAATCTCTTTGGATTTACCCTAATCTTCTCAGTCAAAGCTATCTTGTGCCACTTTTCACCCTCTTGATTTCCTTCTTTGGTAAACTCCTGTACCCCCTATATACCTCCAGAGATTCTCTTGATCACAGCTGACTGTACCTGAGCCATCCCTCCTTCATCCTGGTCAAAGCCTCAATATCTCTTGTCATCCAGGGTTCCCTATTCCTGACAACCTTGTCCTTCACCCTCACAGGAACATATAGACCTTGAACTCTAGCTATCACACTTTTAAAGGCCTCCCACTTGCCAGGGCTCCCTTTGCCTGCAAACAAACTACTCCAATCAACTCTGCCATCTCCTGTTTAATTCCATCAAAATCGCCTTGCCCCAGTTTAAAACTTGAACCTGTGGACCGGTTTTGCCCTTCTCCATAACTATTTTAAAATTATTAGAACTATGGTCCCTGGTCCCAAAGTGCTCCCCCACTGTCACCTCAGTCACCTGTCCTGCCCTATTCCCCAAGAATAGATCAAGTTTTGGCCCTTCCTGACTAGGACCCTCTACATACTGCTTGAGGAAACTTTCCTGAGCACACTAAACAAATTCCACCCCATCTGAGCCCTTAACACCATGGCAGTCCCAGTCTATGTTAGAAAAATTAAAGTACCCCACTATGACAACCCTATTGCTCCTGCAAGTCTCCCCAGTCTCCCTCCATACTTGTTTCTCTAATTCCCATTGACTATTTGGGGGCGTGTAGTATAACCCCAATAATGTCGCCATCCCCATCTTATTTCTTAGATCCATCCACAAAGCCTCACTGGATGATCCCTCAGTTATTTCATCTCTGGCTACTGCTGTGATACTCCCCTTAATCAAAAATGCAACTGCCCCTCCCCTCTTTCCTCCACCTCTGTCCCATCTGAAGCATCTGTATCCTGGCACATTAAGCTTCCAGTCCTGCCCGTCCTTTAGCCCTGTTTCTGTAATGGCTATAATATCTCAGTCCCACGTACCTATCAGCACCCTGAGTTTATCAGCCTTACCTGTCAGGCCTATTGCATTGAAATAAATGCAATTTAATTCAACAGGCATTCCTCGCTCCCTGTCCTGTTCCAGCCTGACCTTTCTCTTCACTTGCTATTTCTGATTACCATATCGCTTTCTCACCTCGCACTTGCCTCCCTGCTGTCAAGGATCCTAACCCCTGCCATTCTAGTTTAAATTAGGAAGGTATGCCCAGTCCAGGCTTGAAAGGAGACAATCAGGGCTCACTGGGCTGTCTCCCATGTGGCTGAGAGCCAACCTATTTTTCTTCATGCCTCTTTGCTTTTATTGATTATCTCTTACTTCCTTGGCTTTACTTAGGGCTAAACTCTTCACGCTTTCTCTAGGTGTACTTTTTATTTCTTCACTTCTATTCCAATTCTGTTTGGCTTTGCATTATGAAAACTTTCGTTATTTAATCTCATCAGTTTTCCACGCAATCACAGAACTTCCCTTCCCTTTCTTTGTTCCACCTTCCTTCTTTTCACTCACATAAAACCTGTCACATCTCTATCTATTCCCAGTTCCGATGAAAGGTCACTAACCTGAAATGTTATCTGTTTTTCTCTGCATAGATGCTGCAGGGCCTGCTGGGAATTTCTAGTATTTTCTGTTTATATTTCAGATCAAGTATCAGTATCAACAACGCTGTGGCAGGAAAACATTTAACTTGTCTGCAGAAGAGTTTCTCATCTGTATCACATGAAACATTTTCCATTTCCTGTACTGTGAATGGAATCGCCAACTTTGTGCCAAACTAAATCAGTTTTGTCAACTGAATTTGCACGTACCAGGAAATGGGTTAAAGCAAACTAAGATCTTATATCCTTGTAAAGCCTATCACAATAACCTTCAAAAGATTCAATGGGTGGATTGACCTGTTCTATGATCTATTAAAATGTAAACTGGTATTTCTACATTTCTTTGTTATGAAGTACCCCTTTATCTGCATGGTGCCTGATTTGCATTAAAGTGATTAGTTGGTGAAATGTGTGGCTGATGAAAATAAATCTGAGTAAACTTTATCAATTTTGAAACTGGGTCAGATGACGCACTGCACCAGGTTATAGTCCAACAGGTTTATTTGAAATCACAAGCTTTCGGAGCGCTGCTCCTTCACCTGACAAAGGAGCAGTGTTCCGAAAGCTTGTGATTTCAAATAAGACTGTTGGACCATAACCTGGTGTTGTGTGACTTCTGACCTTGTCCAGTCCAGTCCAACACTGGCACTCCCATGTCACAATTTTGAAACTATTTTTACATTTCATGCTTATCTCTGTCCATTTTCCATATTGCATCCATTTCCAGAAATGGACATAGGAAGTTTCCACTTGATTCATTCAGGAACTTACTTTAAATAGTCGTGTGAATTTTCAAAGTCACCATTAGGACATCTATTGAATTATAAGATTTCAGTACAGATGTAGCGGTCTGAGTCATCAATTCACCAATCTCTCTTTGACAAAACCATTCAAACCTGCAGGCTCTAGCACCTCGATCAGAGTAGAAGAAGGCGTGGAAAACACATTGTGTAAGTTCCCCTCCAACTGGCATACGGTCTTGATTTAGAACCATATTGTTAATCCCCGGGTATTATTGTGAAGGGGGGTGCTGGTCAGCTGGTTAGTGATGCCTACAGTATGAGTTCATTCTCAACATCAGCTGAGTCCTGTATGCTCAACCTCCCCTTGTCATCTAAGGCATTATGACCCTTAGGCTAATCCACTCTCATTGTCTCTCCCTAATGAGAGAACGGGAATATGGTGACTTTACCTTTACTTACACCTTTACTATTATAAACTCCCTGTCTCAACAGAATCCTCTTAAGAGCGATTAATGGACAACAAATATTCACCTTACTAAGGATTCACATCTCATGAAAGAATAAACCAAAATGATGGAGAACATCTAAAACAGTTACTCAGGGTATCTGGAACTAAGCTGTAAAGTGAAGTCTATGAAGAAGGTCCTGAGTCTTCTTTTACCCCTAAATTTCTAGGTTCATTTCTCATTCATATTCTTTGTGGGGAGAGGGGTGTTGCTGCTTTTTTTTGTCTTACATTTAGTGAATTATTAGTCCTGTAGACCCCATGAAACTATAAGGTTTTTCTAAAATCAATCTAAGTGTACAGGGAACATGAGGGACACTTTTTTTGTTCATGATCAGATGCTAAGCATGTTGGGTGGATAGCTAAATGATCTACATAACATTAGGCTTCTCTTGATACACTACTTCACATGTTTTAAGTGACATGCCTGATCTCATTCCCATGGGAGGATTATTTACCCAGCTGCAGTCCAACTGTGCCTTTTATGGTTTTATTCCTATCAGCTGTTGTGGTTCAGATTTTGAAAGCACCAGTTGCCTTTTCAATCCTTCCAAACAAACCATTTGACTCTAATTATGCTCTCATTATTGTGCCAGAGAACACCAACACATAGGTTTAATAAGCTTGTGCCTTCTGCTTAATCTTCTATAGTGGGGAGATGTGGACAACCTATGCTAAGCAAGAGAAAAGCTTCCATCTTTGGTGTCTCAGATGCATTCTCAACATTCCTGGCCAGAATAAGGATACCAAATCACAGGAGTGTGCTAATTCTGTCAGCTTATACTCATGTTAAGCTAACAATGTCTGTGCTGGCTTGGATATTTTCATCAGATGGATAACAGTTGTATACCCAAAGGCCATCTGCACAGTGAACTGACTGTTGGATTGCATTCTCTGTGCCATTCATAACTCTGTCTCAGGGACACCTGCAAACGAGATATGAAGATGGCAGATATTAACACTGATGACTGGCAAACATCATTGTTGGCCAGATCTTTTGGATGCTGACTGTTTGGATGGGATTTGAAAGAGTTCAGCAGAAACCAAAAGGTGAGCCAGCCAATGAGAAGGCCCACTAAAACAGAAGCCAACAGTCATGCACCTTCTCAGGCCACTGACTTCCTCTGCAGCAGGAACAGCACAGGCTCCTCAGGCCATGCATAATGTAGAATTGATGACTATGGTGCAAGCTATTGTCTTATAAGATGAAACACTGCCAATGCTTTCAGCTACAACAGGTTAAGAGACATGCAGGCATGTCTCTTTATGTAGCCATTCACAATATCAGCATATCACAAATGCTTTCCCTTGATAACATAGTTTTGAAAAGCAGTTTTTAAAAAAAGTTGTTAATCTCATTCTCAGATCACATAATCATTCACAGTATGTTATAAGTATTAGCTGAACCTTGACAGGAGAGGAAGGGAGGAGGATGTTTATTTTGGGATGTTTGGGCTATTTCCTTAAGCCACGAGCATATCTGGCAGCAACAATTAAGTTGCCAGCTGTTGTTGGTGATGAGTTGGAGGAAGAGAGGTCGTGTTATCTAATATGGGATTTAGTGAGGGGACAGTGGTTCAGTTGGTGCAGGAGGCCTGTTGGATGGTAAGTGCCTGGGGCAATATGATGGGATTGATTGATTGATTTGATTTATACCCAAGTACAGTGACGAGCTTTGTTTGCATGCAGTACAGGCAAATCATAGTAAGCAAGGATATACAGATCATAGGGTGAAAAAAAAACTTGGGCAGAGGCATACAGGTTATGTCACATAGGGCGTGCATTAGGCAAAAGATCAACATTAGCAAGATTAGTATTATTTGAAGTTAGAGAGTCCATTCATCAGTCTAATAATGGCAGGGAAAAAGCTATTCTTGAATCTGCTGATGAATGTGTTCAAGCTTCTGTTTCTTCTGCCTGATGGAAGAGATTGTAGGAGAGCATTGCTGGGGTGCGATGGGTCTTTGATGTTTGCAGCTTATCTGTGACAACAAGCCAGGTAAGTCGAGTCCATGGATGGAAGGTTGTCTTCTGTGATGGTCTGGGCTGTGCACACAACCTTCTGTAGTTTCTTATGGTCCTGGGCAGAGCAGTTGCTATACCAGGCTGTTATGCACCTGGACAGTATGCTTTCAATGGTGCATCTGTAAAAGTTGGTGAGGGACCTTATGGACATGCCGAATTTCCTGAGCCGCCTGAGGAAGAAGAGGTGTTGTTGTGCCTTCTTGATTGTTGCATCTACATGGCAAGTCCTGGACAAGTTATCGGTTGTCATCACTCCGAGGAAATTTGTGCTCTCTACCCTCTCAAATGCTGCTCCGTTGAAGTATACGGGGTGCGTGCTCTTTCTTTCTTTCTAAAGTCAATGATCAGTTCTGTAGTTTTTCTGACTTTGAGAGAGAGGTTGTTCTCATTGCATCTCGTCACCAAGCTCTCGATCTCCTTTCTGAATTCTGACTCCTCGTTGTTTGATATCCGTCCTACCATGGTGATGAAGTCAGCGAACTTGTAGATGGCGTTTGTTCAGAATTTGGCAACACTGTCATGGGTGTACAGGGAGTACAATAGGGGGCTGAGAACGCATCCCTGGGGGGCTCCACTTTTGAGGTTATTGTGGAGGAGGTGCAGTTGTCCATCTTCAGTGATTGCTGTCTGTCGGTCAGAAAGCTGAAGATCCAGTTGCAGAGGGCAGAGCTGAGACCTCGATCTCGGAGTTTTGAGATCAGTCCAGAGGGGATAATGGTGTTGAAGGCAGAGCAGTAGTTGATGAGCAGGAGTCTGACATAGGCGCCCTTGTTGTCGAGATGTTCCAGGGATGAGTGCAGGACTATGGAAATGGCATCTGCTGTCAACCTGTTACATCAGTAGGCAAATTATAGAGGATCGAGGCAGGCTGGGAGACTACAGTTGATATGGGCCATGACCAGCCTCTCAAAGCACTTAATGATTAAGGAGATCAGAACCACTGGGCAGTAATCATTATGGCCCATTAAATGTGCTTTCTAAGATAGTGGGATGACGGTGGTCTTCCTGAAGCAGGTGGGGACTTCAGCTTGCAGCTTGTGTTCCAAGTTGTGGTAATGTTTGTTGGATCACTTCCCTGCCCATCGTTCGCTAGGTTTTGTGAGATCTGTCATACCTAGGCAGCCAGGGAATCAGGCTGTTAGTCTCACTAAAATATTTAAGTCGCCAACTCACTTACTGGGAGAAGATTGGCTGATCACCCACCTCCCATCATCTCCATTAAACCAGAAAGCGGTGAGTTGGAGGCACGTTGGGGTTGAGCTTCAGATGACATATTACTGGCATCTCAGACCAAAACTCAACCTCTTTTTTCCAGGGGTAAGCGTAGCCCATCATATCTCTTACAGATCAGTTGTGCTATTACAATTTCAGACATTAAAGAACAATGGATCTCAGGCACACCAAAGTCCAGAAGTTGATAGTGCGATGCATATTATTTCCTTAATTTATTCTTGGCTAGCCATTGCTGCTCATGTATTAGCAAGAACATTGGAATTACAAAACAAAATCACAATTTGAGAAACCAGTCTTGAAGTAATTGTTTAAATTAACATTCCAATAATATATTTTAAATTATTAATATTTATTGTTACAGAATAAAAGCTTGCAAACCTGAACTTAAAGCCACATCTTGTAAACTAACCCAAAGGTTTTTCCAAAGAAAGAACTTTATAAGTTTGTTTCAGTTTAATAAGACCGTATAGCCATTATAGGAGATCTTACAATAAATCGTACTTTGGTGCCAGCTGATAGTAATATCAGACATTCCAGGATGAGATCCGCTTGAAAAGTCACTAATTTATTTTGCAATGTGGTTACCATCGTTGTCAGCCACTGAACATATTTGCAAAAGGCTGCCAATGTTCTTTAAACAGAAGAACATGAGTACTTTTACTAAACAAAATAAAAAAGGTACACCAATATAAGACAATTCCCCACCAGAAGAAAACTGATATAATTCTGCGTTCATCACTTTAATTTGCAAAGATCTGTGTTTCAAAACATTTGTTCAAACATTGCTTAGCATCTAATGGTGATCTATCAAAATGAGTGACCATGAGTCCAAGTACAGCAATTACAAATATTTATTTTCCTTTAAAATGCTCAGCAGTGCTCAAAGATAATTGGAAATCAGCTGAAAATAAAAGTGAGCTGAGACAGAAGTTTGATCAGTCAAAAGTGACCAAGAGAATGAAAAACTCAGAGATCAGAATTTTCGAAGTACCAGCTGCAAGCTGTGATTGTTAAACATAGATAAATCACTACAGTGATCATCATAGCCACCATAAGAACATAAGATGTAGGAGAAGAAGTAGGCCATTCAGCCCATCAAGTCTTGACAATAAATTTCTATATTCTATTCTATTCTATGATCTGATAGTCCTGAAATCCACTCTTCTGCCTTTTCCTTATAACCCTTGATTCCTTTACTGATTAAAACTCTGTCTGTCTCAGCCTTGAATATACTTGATGACCCAGCCTTGACAGCCATCTCTGGTAATTAATTCCATAGATTCACTATCCTCTGAGAGAAGAAATTCCTTGTCATTTCTGTCGTAAATGTGTGACTTCTTTTTCTGAGATTTTGGGGTCTGGCCCAATACTCCCACACAGAGGAAAGCAACCTTTCTGCATTTACCCTGTCAAGTCCCCAAAGAATTTTGTATGTTTCAATAAGGTTGCCGTTCATTTTCTAAATTTCAATGAGTTTAGGCTGATGTTATTAAGTTGGAGAGGGTTCACAAAGGATTTACGAGGATGTAGATAGGAATGGAGGGTTTCACTTATAAAAATAAGCTGGATAGGCTGGGACGTTTTTCACTGGAGCATAGGAAATTGAGGGGCGAGCTTATAGAGGTTTATAAAATTATGAGGAGCATAGATAAGGTGAATAGCAAGGGTTCTTTCCCTACGGTGGTGGAGTTCAAAACTAGAGGGCATATTTTTTAAGGTGAGAGGAGAAAGACACAAGGGGAAACTTTTTTAAACAGAGAGTGATTCATGTGTGGAATGAACTTCCTGAGGAAGTGGGTACAATTGCAAGATTTAAAAGACATTTGGATAAGTACATGAATAGGAAGGGTTTGGAGGGATATGGGCCGAAAGCAGGCAAGTGGCTAGTTTAGTTTGGGAACATAGTTGGCATGGATTAGTTGGACCAAAAAGTCTGCTTCTGTGCTGTATGAATCGATGACTCTATAGGCAGTCTAGTCCACCTCTCCTCATACCTGATATCAGCTTTGCGAAGCTTCTCTGGACTGTCTCAAATGTCACGATGTCATTTTGTAGATATAGAGCCCAAACTATTAACAGTATTCCAGCTGTGGTCTGTCTAATGACTTTAATGGTTTTAACCAAACTTTCCTAACTTTATACACCTTTCTGAAATAAAGACCAAAATTCAATTTGCCTTCTCTATTGACTGCAAAACTTAGATACAAACAGTTTGTCATTCATGGATGAGGACTCTCGAACCCTTTTGTTCTGTAGTTTTTGTAAGTCTTTCTCCACTTAACTAATATTCAGTTTGTCTATTCTTTCTGCCAAAGTGCATAACCTCACATTTTCCCACATTATATTCCATCTGTCAGGTTTTGCCCTCTCGTTTATATCTTTCTATATTCTTCTGCAGACTTTTTGAGTCATCGTCACCACTTTCCACCTACTTTTGTGATATCTGCAAACTTGGCTGTAGTACATTTACTTCTTAATCTAAATCATTAACATATCTTGTAAATAACTGTGGCCTCAGCACTGATCCCTGTGGCACTCCACTAGTTACAGGTTGTGATTTTGTAAATCCACACCTCCATCCCAATTCTCTATCTTCTTTTGTTAGCCAATCAATCCTCTATCTATGCTAATATACCACCTCCAACAACATTCCCTCTTATTAAATAGCCTGATGTGTGCTTGCTGGAACATCTGGTTTTCTTGAGCAGTAGTAGGACTATGCACTGGGCTATGGTGACTCGTGTCAGGAGCCTGTTCAATTCATCATCGCTATGGATGAGAGCTGCAGAAGGTTGATGTGGATCTCCTTTTTTTTGTCACGTTGCTCCCTAAGCAGCAATAAGTTCTGAGGAAGGGTCATATTGGTTATGAAACATTTACTCTATTCCTCTGTTACTAGATCTGCTGAGTTTTTCCAGCACTTTTTCATTATCTCAGATCGCCTGCATCTGTGGTACTTTCTTTTCATTATTAGAATCTTGGTGATTAGTGCTCTTGAATGGCAGCCAAGTAGATGGAGGCTTTGGGAAGAAATTTCCAAAGTTTTGACCCAGCAACAGTGAAGAAGCGGTGAAGTTGTTCCAAGTCAGAACAGTGTGCAGCTTAGAGGAGAAGCTTCAGTAGAATGTGTTGTCCAATGACGTGTTTGAGGCCTTCCATATTGGATGGCCATCATTATGCCTGAAGAATACAATCGCTCACCAAAACCAAATTTTAATTTTGATATTTTGTCATTTTTCTTGTGATTTGACCTTAGTTCCAGTACCCCTTTAAAGAACAGATTTTGATTTGGTTTTTTTTTGGTTGCACTATTTCAGTTGGTTATTCAAAATAATATAAATTGGGAGCCTGCAGTCCTGTACAACCAGGGGTTAAGTTGATTCTCAGGTGACCAGGCTGCCTATGTTACCTCTGCCTTTGAAGAGACTGTGAGCCTGCCTCTTTCCTATGGATAAATTGGCCCTGAGTTCTTCTGGAGAGGGTCCACACAGTCACCACTGGTTCACTTGTGGTTTTTGTGACTTTGGACACCAGTAGGGATGTAGTACATAGTCAGCCACAAAAATCAAATTTTAATTTAATTAGGCTTCCTTTTGGGATATTGTCTTTCATTACAGCATCCCTTTGAAGGGCTGTCACCTACTAACTTGATTTAATTTGGTTACATCGAAAGAATGTAAAGAGAGATTGAGACCCATTGATTGGCTCTTTATGCATGAGTAATCCCATCAGGGATTTGGGGTGGAGGGTGTTGTATGCAGTGGTCCTGTAGAACTGCAGGATTTACCACTTCATCCCTGGGGTTTGTTAACAGATCTCTTCCATGACCTTACAAATTCATCTGATATGAAATATTTGGCAGAATATTTCAGATGATGGGTTCTATTTTTCCCCACCCCAGCACTGAGAAAGTTGCTGGGTAATGCTTCCCTGCTCTTTGTGGACACCATGTAGTCATTTACTATTCATCAGAACAGTCTTTGGTGGGCCAGGGTCTTGTCTGTCTGCCATCTGGAATGACTGGCAGGTCTTCAGTCCCAGGAGTGCTGTCCACTGATGGGACTTGCACTGATACGAAGTTCTCTTCCAGCTGCATGAGGAAAGGAGGCCCTAGTGGTTGGGGGTGTTGGAAGGCAGGGTGATGAGGGTGGAAGTTGGGTTGCTAAAGGCCATGGGGGAGGCACTTGGAGTTTGCAGGTAGCCATTCCTCTTGCCCAAGGTCTGAGTGTGCTGACATACTGATATCCCCCATTCCTGGCAATCTGACAATAATAACTGTGGGAAATGGCTCATACAGTGTCCACTAATTGAGTGCGGGCTGACTTCCCGTAACCTTTCATGTGAAATCACTGACATCAGCAGCTGACATTGAGTCGTTGAGTCATAGAGTCATATAGCATGGAAACAGACCCTTCGGTCTAACCAGTCCATGCTGAATATAATCCCAAACTAAACAAGTCCTACCTGCCTGTCCCTGGTCCATATTCCTCCAGAACTTTCCTATTCATTTACTTATCCAAATGTCTTCTAAACGTTGTAATTGTGCCCATATCCACCACTTCCTCAGAAAATTCATTTTACACGTGAACCACTATATAGACAGAAGGAAGAATATCTAATAACTTGTTAATCCATCAGCATAGGACACAATATTCTGTCTTTTGTAGGCAGTCAAGTGTTTATTTGATTCCTGGCGATGTATTGAATGGGCTACTTCCAAGATCTGATCTGTGACGTTTCTTGAGTGAGAGATTGAACTTTCTGATCCACGTATGTCTGAATAATCATGGATGTAAAAGCAGAGGAAAGTTTTTCTAAGTGTCTTGTAGTAGTTTGTTTTAAATTTATGACTTGAAGGTCTTGCCAAGGTCACTTTATTCTTTACTCAGAGGTGCTATTCTGACATTTTGGATGGAGTAGTGCAAGCATCAAAGCAGTGGGGAATATTGAGAATGGCTGCAGGTCAGTCCAACAAATCATCAGCAAAGAGATGTATTTTCTTTGACATTTCCAAATTTTGAGGCACATTGGCTGAGCATAATAAAACAACACAACGCTGATAAAGTCCAAATTTATATTCCGTCCTTTCTTCAGTTGGCTCATCCCTCTGTTTTTTGTTCATGCATATGGAATCACTCTAGTCGACGAAAATGCATATGTTTAAAAATGTACCTGTACCGACAAACGGCAGAAATATTTTCCCCAATCAAATGTAGAAGAAATTTGGTCTATTCCATACTGATTAATGAATTAGAGCTGTGAGTGAGTGATTTGCTATAACAATATCCTTGCAGAACAAAAGTTGCACATTTGAACATAGATCAGTATCTAGCCAGCAAGCATGTTCAGAACAGCTTTGATTCTTGGCACTAGACAAATCATTTTCAAATATGTCTTCAGCACAGCAAATTTTTTTTATATAGGCTGACTGCTTATCCCGGTCCTCCTATGTCCTCGAGCAGCTAGTGATACATTGTTTTATATGTGTTTCTGAGTTTCAAAGCCCTTATTATTTACTTGGTGAATATGGTACAGATATTTTCTGTCTGAGTTACAAATCATTGATAAAATTTAATTCACTTCAGTTTGTTTATACAATCCCACAGTACTGGAGAATGTTAGAGCACTGGAATTTCCAGTCATAGGGAGATTTCCATAGCCTCAGGCAGCCAGGAATTCACACCAATGAGGAAAAGTAACTCAAAGTCTCTTCTGATGAAGGGTCTAGGCCCGAAACGTCAGCCTCCCTGCTCCTATGATGCTGCTTGGCCTGCTGTGTTCATCCAGCTCTACACCTTGTTATCTCAGATTCTCCAGCATTGCAGTTCCTACTATCTCAAAGTCACTTCTCTTGTCTTTTCTCCTTACTTATTCAGTCTGCTCATGGGTTGATTACATTTTGCCTCTGTGTCTAGATCACTTCCTGTGCTTTATGCAGGATGTCCCTCTGGATTAGTCTAGTACAATCATGTAACAAAATTGGATCCAGCAATGTAGTGGTTATCTGATTGAACTAATAACTCAGCGTATGTGAATTCTTGGTCGTTCACAAATTTGAATTTTTGTTTTAAGAAAGTGTGGCCTAGCAAGTCATACTTGCATCAAACCCTTTGTGCAATAAATGTCAGCCTTGACAGTAACACCTGCATCTTGAAAATGAAATTTGGAAAGTGTCCCTAATTGGCTCCTGGAATCATCATTCCTCACTCTGGAGGAACAGGAGTTGGATAAAGGAAGGTTCACACCTCAGTTTTCAACTTATTTACAAAAAAACTGTATTTTGTTACTTATTCTCAGCACCTGTACTTTGTGGAAGAGGTTTGGACTTTTTTATTCATGAGATATGACCATCTCTGGCAAGGTATTTATTGCCCATCCCTAATAGCCCTTGAGAGGAAAGTGTCAAGAAGACTGCTTCAACAGCACCTTTCAAACCCGCAAACTTTAGAGGGGCCGGGGCAGTGGATGCATGGGGTCACCTCTCCCTGCAGGTTTCCCTCCAAGCTACTCACCATCCTGATTAGGAGGTGTGTTGCTGTTCTTTCAGTGTCGCTGAGTCGGAAACCTGGAATTCCCTTCCTATTAGTTCTGTCTGACATCACATGGACAATGATGGTTTGGTGGGACAGCTCATCAGCAACTTTTAGGAATTGACAGTAAATGTTGGCCCAGATACTCCCATATTCCATACAATGCATAGTGGGCTGATCTGTCCACCTCTTCAGAATATATATCTCTCTCTCAACTAGCTCGACTCAGAAAGAATTTGTTTATCGTTTTTTTTTATTGAATGAACTCCCCAGCTCTGGTAATGAAAATTTGACTCCCTGCAACTAATCAGCCCAGTTACTGAACTGATGGTAACTCTGTTGTTGACAGCGATGGTGTGGGTGAGGGTGACAGTGAAAGGGTTGGTGTTGGTGAGCCATTGCCACAGTGGTTTTCTGGGGCCCTGGAAACCTTCCTTTTACATCACCCGATGAATACAGTCTTTATATGTTGTTCCGTCTATGACTCTATGTCACTTGAGACAACTTCAGTCAGTGCAGCTCAAATTATATTTTGTTTTAATCGGGTTAAATTTTTGGCCAAGCCCTACCTCCGGACTGTGTAGAAATGTTTCTGGTCCACTTGTTAAATACGTCAATTTCTTCTTATACAGATTTTTCCATTTACCTAAAATTTTATCTTCAATACCTTAGATCAGACTCAAAGTAATAACCTGCCATTTTATCAGGCCACAGTGAATACCACTTTCTTGGTTTCCTTGTCTAAGTTTCCATATTTTTAAACTGAAAATAAAGCTTCCACTACTTTTTTTAAACTAAAAGTAAAGATTTTTCTACACTATCCCCGTCAAATACTCCCAGGACAGCATGGGACTAGACACAAAGCAAAGGGCAGCACAGTGGCTCAGTAGTTAGCATTACTGACCCACAGCGCCAGGGACCCAGGTTTGATTCCAACCTTGGGCAACTGTGTGGAGTCTACACATTTGCCCTGTGTCGGCGTGGGTTTCCTACCACAGTCCAAAGATGCACAGGTTAATTGGTTAAATTCAGAGAATCCCTACAGTGTGGAAACAGGCCATTTGGCCCAACAAGTCTACACCAACTATCCAAAGAGCATCCCACCCAGACTCATCCCCCGCACCCCCCTCCCCCAACCAAACCTATCCTTGTATTTCCCGTGGCTAATCCACTTAACCTCCACATCCCTAGACACTATGGGCAATTTAGCATGGCCAATCCACCTGACCTGCACATCTTTGGACTGTGGGAGGAAACCTACGCAGGTTTCAGGGAGAATGTGCAAACTCCACACACGCAGTCACCTGAGGATGGAATTGAACCTGACTCCCTGGCGCTGTGAGGCAGCAGTGCTAACCCCTGAGCCACTGTATCACCCTGAATGGCCCATAGTGTCTAGGGATGTGCGGGCTAGATGAATTAGTCATGGGAAATGCAGGGTTACAGGGATAGGGTAGGGGAGTGGGATGCTGTTTGGAGGGTTGGTGTGGACTTGATGGACTGAGTGGCCTGTTTCCACACAGAAGGGATTCTATAAACTGATGCCTGTTTTGTTCACGAAGGAGGCCACATTTCCTCTTGCTTTTGGGAAATACATTGCAGACACAAATGAATGACCATGAGAAGAATTAAATAGATGGACCACTTCCTCTTTTCGAAGAATAGTTTGTTCTTGCTCATTCTGGCAAAAATACAAATGATTGCAATGTAGGTCAATTACCATTTAACTAGAAGACTGTAATTTTAATTTTATAAATGCCATTCCTATATAGAACAACTGTTACTCATAATGACGTTTCATAAATCCCCTCAGTGCATGCTGGTGTCTATCATTTAACAATGGCTGCCATCCAACAATCAGAATATTTGCTATTACTCAGTTATCTATTGTAGTGTATTAATAAATGGACATTTTATAATCACATAGGTCTGTGTACTCATCATAGCAGTTCTGGAAGATTCTGCGAATTTTAAAGAGATTTATATTGTTGACTTTGGAACAGGATTTGGATAAAAACAGCAGGCATCAATTAGAATGGATGATGTAGAGGTACTTTGCTCAGACAAATAGTAAATGAAATACGATCCATGCACAATATTCTGTAGGATCTGGAAGTAGATGGAAAATATTCATTTATTCATATCCACTTTAATGTGCAGTTGTTATTTTTGGTAATTGACTGTAATATGGATAATATGTACATCTTCAAATTCTTCCTTTGGTGATTAGTGTGTCGTAATGGAAGTATTTACCAGTTGTAATATGAACATCTTTATCATGGTTGTAATCTTTTTTATACCAGCTGAATAGTTCTGTGTGACAGGAGGGTTTGATGAGCTCCCACAACACATACAATAATGGGGCTAAACATGTGAGGATACCACTGGATGGAAACTCAGAATTCAGAGTCAGAACTCCAATCTCCACTCATCAGGACAGACAGGTTTCAAACCCTTCATACTGTGAGGTGGCATTGTTATCACGAGGTCAAAAAGCTCATTCCCTGCTTAAAAGCTCATCAGTACGATGAAAAAAATCTTTGGGGTTACTGGGGGAAACGTTTGGTCTTCTATCAATCCAACACGAGCAACGTTCTGCACTGAGATAACAAGGCGTAGAGCTGGATGAACACAGCAGGCCAAGCAGCATCAGAGGAGCAGGAAAGCTGAAGTTTCAGGCCTAGACCCTTCTTCAGAAATGGGGGAGGGGAAGGGGATTCTGAAATAAATAGGGAGGGAGGGCGACGCAGATAGAAGATGGATAAAGGAGAAGATAGGTGGAGAGGAGACAGACAGGTCAAAGAGGCGGGGGTGGAGCCAGTAAAGGTGAGTATAGGTGGGGGGTTAGGGAGGGAATGGGTCAGTTCAGGGAGGACGGGCAGGTCAAGGGGGCAGGATGAGGCTAGTAGGTAGGAGATGGGGGTGACGCTTGAGGTGGGAGGAGGGGATAGATGGGAGGAAGGACAGGTTAGGGAGGCGGGGACAGGCTGGGCTGGTTTTGGGATGCGGTTGGGAGAGGGGAGATTTTGAAGCTTGTGAAGTCCACATTGATACCATTCGGCTGCAGGGTTCCCAAGCAAAATATGAGGTGCTGTTCCTGCAAACTTCGGGTGGCATCGTTGTGGCACTGCAGGAGGCCCAGGATGGACATGTCATCTAAGGAATGGGAGGGGGAGTTGAAATGGTTCTCGACTGGGAGGTGCAGTTGTTTGTTGCGAACCGAGTGTAGGTGTTCCGCAAAGCGGTCCCCAAGCCTCCGCTTGGTTTCCCCGATATTGAGCAGGCCACATCGGGAACAGCGGATACAGTATACCACATTAGCAGATGTGCAGGTGAACATCTGCTTGATGTGGAAAGTCTTCTTGGGGCCTGGGATGGGGGTGAGGGGGGAGGTGTAGGGGCAGGTGTAGCACTTCCTGCGGTTGCAGGGAAAAGTGCCAGGGGTGATGGGGCTGGAGGGGAGTGTGGATCGGACAAGGGAGTCACGGAGAGAGTGGTCTCTCTGTAAAGCAGATAAGGGTGGGGAGGGTAAAATGTCTTTGGTGGTGGGGTCGGATTGCAGATGGTGGAGGTGTTGGAGGATGATGCGTTGGATCCGGAGCTTGGTGGGGTGGTATGTGAGGACGAGGGGGATTCTGTTTTGGTTGTTATTGAGGGAGGGGGTGTGAGGGATGAGTTGCGGAAAATACGGGAGACATGGTCGAGGCGTTCTCGACCACTGAGGGGGGGAAGTTGCAGTCCTTGAAAAACGGTGCAGCAGAGGCGATGGAATTGGGAATAGGGGATGGCATTTTTGCAGGAAGGTGGGTGGGAGGAGGTGTATTGTAGGTACTGCACTGTTGTCATTGCAGAGCTAGTGGCCTGTGGCGTCGCTTCTATCGAAGAATTGATGCTGTCTGCATGGTATCAAAGTGGTACCATGTAAACAAAACTCTCCCATACTGTTCTGTTCATGAGTGCAATAAAGAAAAGAAAATGTTATAATGCCCATTGCACATACATGGGAGAAGCAGTGTGCAAAGGATAGATACTAAACGAATAAAGTAGCTGCAGTTTTAACAGATTCATTGGCTACATTACATATTGGGGTTTGTCAAAACCAATAGAGTACTAGACCTTTTCCATTATTTACTTACATTGTTCATTGTGTTGATTATTATTTCAAAGCTGTCCAGGATGATGGCTACCAGAAAAAGAAGTAGACCAGTGAGCTGGCACTTTTAACAGATGCTAGTTGCGAAAACGTTTGCTCTTTCTGCTCTCAAATGCAGCTGCTGTTGTTTGTTTTTGTATTCCACAGAATATATCAATCCAAAGAAAACTTGAACTCAAACACAGGGCACGTAGTTGAGAAGAAAATGCGGGATCTTGATAAGCAGAGTCTTAAGAAATCCAACCTGCACGCATTAGGGAGGCTGGTAACACATCAGAGAACCATTTGATTCAGTAGTGAGTTTAGCTATGGCTCATTAACACAGACACAGCATTCATAACCCACGTTCAGATTTCTCAGCTGATCAGAAAAAGGTGCATTTGAACATGGGGAAATAAATAGTAACATCTTGAAATATGTCTGTATTAAAGAGGAGGGGGTGCTGGATGTCTTAAAACGCATAAAGGTGGATAAATCCCCGGGACCTGATCTGATGTACCCTAGAACTCTGCGGGAAGCTGGGGAAGTGATTATTGGGCCCCTTGCTGAGATATTTGTATCATCGTTAGCCACAGGTGAGCTGCCACAAGACTGGACATTGGCAAACGTGGTGCCACTATTTAAGAAAAGTGGTAAGGAAAATCCAGGGAACTATAGACCAGTGAGCCTGACATCAGTGGTGGACAAGTTGTTGGAGGGAAGCCTGAGGGACAGGATTTACATGTGTTTGAAAAGGCAAGGAGCTATTAGGGATAGTCAACATGGCTTTGTGCATGGGAAATTGCGCCTCACTAACTTGATTGAGTTTTTTGAAGAAGTAACCAAGAGGATTGATGGCAGCAGTGCAATGGATGTGATCTATATGGACTTCTGTAAGGCATTTGACTAGGTTCTCATGTAGACTGGTTAGCAAGGTTAGATCACATGGAATACGGGGAGAACTAGCTTTTTGGATACAGAACTGGCTCAAAGGTAGAAGACAGAGGGTGGTGGTGGAGGGTTGCTTTTCAGACTGGAGGCCCATGACCAGGGGTGTGCCACAAGGATTGGTGCTGGGTCCAGTGTTTTTCGTCATTTATATAAATGATGTGGATGTGAACATAGGAGGTATGGTTAGTAATTTGGCAGACGGCATCAAAATTGAAAGTGTAGTGGACTGTGAGGAAGATTACCTCAGAGTACAACGGGATCTTGATCAGATGGGCCAATGGGCCGAGGATTGGCAGATGAGCTCCAATGTAGATAAATGTGGAATGCTGCATTTTGGAAAGGCAAATCAGAGCAGGACTTATACACTTAATGGTAAGGTCCTGGAGAGTGTTGCTGAAAAAAGATACCTTGGAAAGCAGGCTCATAGTTCTTTGAAAGTGGAGTCCCAGGTCGACAGGACAGTGAAGAAGGTGTTTGGTTTGCTTGCCTTTATTGGTCAATGTTTTTAGTATAGGAGTTGGCAGGTCATGTTGCGTTTGTACAGGGTATTGGTTAGGCCACTTTTGGAATACTCTGGTCAGTTCTGGTCTCCCTGCTATAGGGAGGATATTATGAAACTTGAAAGGGTTCAGAAATGATTTACAAGTATGTTGCCAGTGTTCGATGATTTGAGCTATAGGGAAAGGCTGAATAGGCTGGGGCATCAGAGGCTGAGGGGTGACCTTATAGAGGTTTATAAAATCATGAGGGGCATGGATAGGGTAAATAGGCAAGATATTTTCTCTGGGGTGGGGGTGTCCAAAACCAGAGGGCATAGATTTAAGGTGAGAGAGGAAAGATTTAAAAGAGACCTAAGGGGCAACTTTTTCATGTAGATGGTGGTGCATGTATGGAATGAGCTGCCAGAGGATGTGGTGGAGGCTGGTACAATTACAACATTTAAAAGGCATCTGGATGGGTATATGAATAGGAAGGGTTTAGAGGGATATGGGCTAACTGCTGGCAAATGGGACTGGATTAATTTAGGATATCTGGTCAGCATGGATGAGTTGGACCGAGATTTTGACGCTATGGGTGCTGCCTCTGACAAGGCTGTGCCAGAGTCAAGGACTTTCCATGTGTAAATAAAGGGTGACTTGGTGATGGGATACTGGCCTCTTTGGAGTTATTTCAAAGGCAATGAGAATACAGCACATTCCTGAAGAAATTTGCTCACAACAGTTGTGTTTGAGTTGGGCTAAGCGCTTCTTGCGTCATGCCATTATTTGGGAAACTTGACTAATTTGACCCTGCCATCAAAGACTGGGCTCAGTATGTGAAAAGAATGCATGATGTATTCTGGGCAAATGACATTGGGGCAGATGAAAAGCAATGAGTAATTCTCCTGACAGTCTCTGGAGTCACAGCTTTTTCTGTTATTAGGAGCCGAACTTTTCCCGAGGTACCGGATACAAAACCTTTTCAAGAGTTAATGGATTTAGTTAGGGAATATGACTACCCCAAGACTTCTATAATTCTGAGATGCTTTCGTTTTTACTTGGCAATTCGAGAACCAAGGGAATCTGGACTGGGTTGAGACGACTGACAGAGGTATATGATTTTGGCTTATCGGTTAATGAGATGCTGAGAGACCATTTGGTATGTGGGATCAATGAGGTAACCATGCAAAAGTGCTTACTAGCCCACTTGGAATTTAAACAGGCACTACAACTGGTTTTATCATTGGAAAATGCATCAAGTGGTGTATATAAGTTGCAGAGTATTCTGATGGAAGTGGCCACCCTCGCCAGTCTGACTGAGGTTAGGGAACACCACTTGAGTTCAGACAATTGCACAGTCTCACTCAGGACAAAGGGAGCCTAGGTCAGCCCACAGCAAAACACCAAAACAATGCCAAGACTTGTGCCAAACAGATAACATTTTCTTCAGGATCCGGGCTGGCAAGCCATTGCTGCTGGTATGTGGATTCGAGACGGCAAAAGAGTCCTACCAGACCTAAACTGAATAAGATAATATGTAGGCTGGTATTCAGGAGGGCATATCCCAGAAAGCCCACCTACATCTGGGTTGGAACAGTTAAGTTGCTTAGCAACATCCAAATCAGAACCAATCAAAATAAATGTATGGTTAAATAGTCATCTAATGGAGGTTGTTAACCAGGTGATCGTTTCAGTGATTGCAGAACCAGTTTTTAACAAACTTTGCTCTGGACTCCAACACTTAAGTTTGTGCAGGATCTCGGCTAGGCTGAGAACTTATACCAGGCAATCTTAGTCAATACAGTGTGGAGCTGGAGGAACTCAGCAGGTCAGGCAGCATCAGAGGAGCAGGAAAGTTGACGTTTCAGGTTTAGACCCTTCATCAGGACTAGGGAGGGGGAAGGGACCTTAGTAATGAATGGGGGTGTGGGGCTAGGGTAAGTTAGGTGGAATGGTGATAGGTGGATGCAGGTAGGGGGTAATAGACATTGGTCAGTGGGAAGAGTGGGGCAGATAGGTGAGGATGAAAATGGACTGGTTGTGTCAGGTCAAGGAGGCAGGGATGAGGGGGAGGATTGTACATGGGATCAGGTTGGGGTTGGGGACATTTTGAAACTGGTGAGTTCTATGTTGAGGCCATCAGGCTGTAGGCTCCCAAAGCAGAATATGAAGTGTTGCTCCTCCAGTTTGCGTGTGGCATCATTGTGGCACTGGAGGAGGCCCAGGATTGACATGTCACCCAGGGAGTGGGAGGGGCTGTTAAAATGGTTGGCAACCGGAAGGTGTTGTTGATTATAGTGTACAGAGCGCGGATGCTTTGCGAATCAGTCACTGAGTCTGCACTTGGTCTCACCAATGTATGGGAGACCATATTGGGAGCAGTGGATAAAGTTGACCAGGTTGGAGGATGTACAAGTGAATCCCTGTCAGATTTGGAAAGATTGTCTGGGGCTTTGGACAGAGGTGAGAGGGGAGGTGTAGGGACAGGTGTAGCACATCCTGCGGTTGGAGGGAAAGGTGCTGGGTGTGGTGGCGTTGGTGGGGAGTGTGGAGTGGACAAGGGAGTCACGGAGTGAGCGGTCCCTATGAAAGGCAGATAGGAGTGGGGAGGGAAATACCTCTTGGTGGTGGGGTTGAATTGTAGGTGGCGGAAGTGGCAGAGAATGAAACGCTGGATGCGGAGGTTGCTGGGGTGGTATGTGAGGACAAGGGCGACTCTGTCCTTATTTTTGTTGGGAGGAGGGGATTTGAGGGCGGAAATGCAAAAGATGTGGTTGAGGGCATTATGAATCAACGGTGGGGGGATGTTGCGGTCCTTGAAGTAGGAGGACATCTGGGGTGTCCAGGATGGAACAGATCTTGGGAGCAGATGCGGTGGAGGCGGAGGAATTGGGAGCAAGGGATCGCATTCTTGCAGGAAGGTGGGTGAGAGGAGGGTGTAGTAAGATAGCTATGGGAGTCGATGGGTTTGAAATAAACGTCGGTGCTGAGATGTTACCGGACTTGGAGACAGAGAGGTCCAGAAAGGGGAGCGACGTATTGGAGATGGTCCAGGTGAATTTGAGGTTGGGGTGAAAGGTGTTAGTAAAGTTGATGAACCAACGAATCTTTACAGATTAAGGGTACAACTTTTGTTCCAGTCTCTTATGAAAAGCAGCCAGTTCAGTTACTAGTGCTTGGAGTAAAAGGCTTGGGCCCAAGCTTGATTGGGCAAAATTGGTTGAGGGAGATTCACCCATATTGGCTCAACATTGTTCTGTTAGAAAATGGCTGCCTGAGTGATATCCTAATGAAATACCCAGAAGTCTTCCAGGAAGGTCTAGGGACTATCAGAGGAGCCAAAGCCACTTTGCATGTTGACCAGGAAGCAATTCCATAATTCTGAAAATCCCACCCAGTATCACTTGCCTAGGACAAAAGTAGGAACAGAAATCAGAAGGCTGGAATGTGAAAAAAAAATCATCAAACCAGTCCAATTTATGGAGTGGGCAGTGCTGGTCATACTGATTTTGAAGCTCGACAGGTTGGTTTGTCTTTGTGGGGATTTTAAACAAATGGTAAATCACTTTTTGCAGCTGGTTAAATACCCAATCGCTCGCATTGAGGAATTATATGCAAAGCGGGCAGGGGCCTGTCCAGGAAGAAGCAGAGAGCCCTGAGATCATCCTGGTGGGGGATGGACATGTTGAGGGATTGCACGTCCATGGAAAAGAGAAGGTGGCTGGACCCCGCAAACTGGAAATTCCAAAACTGGTGTAAAGTGTCAGAGGAATTGTGGATGTATGTGGGCAGGGACTGGACCAGGGAATAAAGATTGAGTCAAGGTAGGAAGAGATGAGTTCTGTGGGGCAGGAGCAGACTGAAACAATGGGTCTACCGGGCAGTCCTGTTTGTGGATTTTTGGGAGGAAGTAGAAGCGAACTATGCAGGGCTTGGGGTCAGTCAGCTTGGAGGCAGTTGGGGGGAGACCAACAGATGAAATGAGGTTGGTTACCTTAGTAGATACAATGGCCTAATGTGTCATGGTGGGGTCATGGTCCAGGGGAAGATAGAAGGAGGTATCTGAGAGCTGGCGCTTAGCCTCTGTAATGTAGATGTCAATATGTCAGACTACAACAGCACCACCCTCATCAGCAGACTTAATAACAAAGTCAGGGTTGGATCTGAGCACACAGACTGCAGTCAGTTCTGAAGGAGATATATTGGATTGGGTGAGGGGGGCCAGAGAAAATAAGGCAACCAATGTCACATCGACAGTTCTCAATGAACAGATCGAATGCAGGTAAAAGGCCAGAGGGAGGAGTCCAGGTGGAGGGAGAATGTTGGAGCTGGGTGAAGGGGTCTGTGGGTTGTACAGATGACTTTTGTCCTGCTGCAATGTTCCAGCGAAGCTCAGTGCTAGCTGGAAGAACAACACCTCATTTTCCACGTGAGTACCCTGCAGCCCTTCGAACTCAAAATTGAGTTCAATAATTTTAGGGCCTGAACTCTCCCATGTTCTAGGCCCCTACCCCACACGTCAGGCCTTGTTATCACGTAGCCTGCCATTACACACCCCCTTGTTGTTAGTCACTAACAGTCCCCATTAACAACTACTCACCCTCCCAGCCTGATCGTTATCTACTCCTTTGACTATCCAACTGCTCTTCTCTCTCTTCAGGCTCTATCCCCACTTATTGTTTACTCCTTATCCCCTCCCTCAACCCCATATTCTGCATGTAAACTGATATTTTCCCAGCTACCATCAGTTCTGAGGAAGGGTCACCGGACCCGAAATGTTAACTGTGGTTTCCCTTTACAGATGCTGCTAGACCTGCAGGGCTTTTCCAGCAACTTCTGCTTTTGTTTCT
This sequence comes from Rhincodon typus, assembly GCF_021869965.1. Taxonomy (NCBI): domain Eukaryota; kingdom Metazoa; phylum Chordata; class Chondrichthyes; order Orectolobiformes; family Rhincodontidae; genus Rhincodon; species Rhincodon typus. The sequence continues at coordinate 128,342,547 of NC_063333.1, forward strand.
GATTTACAGAATCCATAGTGCTTTTAGTTTTGAATCTATTCAGTATTCAAATATAATCATTCTGATGGAAAAACAGGTTTTTATAATCATTCTGATACCTGGTTTAGGTTTTCATTAATTAGCCTGGTTAAGGATGTTATGGCACATCTCTGGAGCAGGCAGGATTTGAACTGGGCCTCCTGGTTCAGTGATAGGGACAGTAACACTGTGCTGCAAAATATCTCACTTCATAGCCATTTCCATGGAGATTGTTGACTGATTTGTTTGTGTCTTACGTGGCGTGTGCTACTACTGTGGGTGTGGTTCAACCTCATAAATTATGACCATATCAAGACCTGTGTATCCTGGTAAATTTGCCGTTGCTGGGCTGTTGGTATCTATCAGGTGAAAGATTTTGGGAGACAAGATGAGCTTGTTTATTGGTACAGCAGTGAGATTCTGCTAATGCATGGATTTGGTGATCTGTTACATGCTACAAGATGATCTCTTGTAGGTTGTACAGTGGAGCAAAAGTTGCTGGGAGATTTGTATTTCAGGATGCATAATAGCTACATGTTGGCACTGGCTCCCATGTCAATTTTAGCTTTTAGGTTGTGTCATCTTGCATTTTCAGATCATACACTAACGATTATAAAAGTTTTTAGTCACCTTATATCATTGACATGGTGTGAGATGTTAACAATATGGAAAGCTTGCTCATCTCAAAAGTGACTTTTGCTTGGCTAACACTGGACGTCATTAATATGTCTGTGTTTGTATAACTTCTTATCATTTTCCTTGCTGCGAATATTGTGGTGTTGTACCAATTTCTTGGTCACCTGTGTTTTGTTCTGGGATCTGGCTTCTTCTATGGAACCAGACAGCTTTTGGGTTGGTCTATCAAATTGTACCTCTTTCTGTATTTGTTGGTTTTCTATGCTTTGCTAACTATAGAAAAAGTGTTGACTGCGCCTAAAATATGTGATTGCTTTTGCTGTATCACCATGAGTTTATACCTGCATTCATTCTTGATGAATGGATCAATAGTATCAATAGTCTTTTTACTTACTCAGAAGATCCTTACTAAAGGCTTCAATTCGGGTGGAGATGATCATCAATTCAGTGAGCTGCTTGAACAGCTTTTTTCTTGGGTTCATCTGTCATTTGATTTGTAAAATAGAACTGCATACAAGGAAGCTTATTCCAAAAGTTAAGTGTCTTCTATTTCTCTTTGCAGGTCTTTCTTTATTTTAAGAAATAGCGTACAGTGCCATTCATTTGCCTATTTACTGGTTTTGCTTATTTATTTGCATTTTTGTTTTTTTTTTCTTGTTTTTTTTTTGCTTCTGATTCCCTTTATTTTCTCCTGCTGCTGTTCCTTGCTGGCTTTAGTCCCTTTGAAACTGTTGCTTTAACAAATTCAACCTTAAAGTTTAAGAAATGCAGAACTGCTGCTTGTGACTGGAACTTTCTTCTTCTGAAGATATTCATGCCAAAAAAGGAAGAATTTATGCCACACACATGGCATTCCCTCTACTTTGGCACCAATTTTGAGAAATGGAATTGACTTAATTGACTGAAGTCTGGACACAGATTTTCAACATTTAAAACCTTTTTTAGTATTTTAAAGCTTTTTGTTTTGGAGAATTCGGAAACGTGCTTTCAGGACCATCCATTCATTTGTATTTATTTTTTAATGAGAGAGTGCTTTACGTAAAGCATCTAGTTATACTTGTGTTTATAATTTCAGTTTTAACTAAAGAGACTCTGAGAATTTTTTAATGTCTTGAAAGAAATTTAATTCTAAACGAAAGGAAATTAACTCTGCGTTCTGGTTAATACCTTATCTGTAGATCTGTATGGCTGTTTGCACTCAAAGAAAAATATGCTGTTGAATTCTGTGATATCATGAACCATTGTCTTTTGGCCTTCCATTAGTTTTCCAAACATCTGAAACTGAATCCTTGGAGTTTTCCTGCTGCTATCCATGATGTGATTTTGCCTCCAGCAGGATGTAAAGCCATAGCATCATAGTCTTTTTTTTAACCTAATATAGCAATGCTTATATCATCCCTCATAACAAAAGAAACCAGAGATGACTATCATCGCATTGAAGAATCCAACAAACGTTTACTACAGCTAACCATTATATGTACTTTGCATTGCAACAGGTACCAGCATGCTTCTAGTAGCATGCAATGTTTCAAGTAATTGTTGGGTAAAATGAAGTATGAGACTATTATACATGCAGGTCACATGCTATGATATATTGCTGATATTGTGGGCATGTTTCTTAAAGGTACAATAACATATTGACTATATGACATAACACAACAGTTGCTACTCGATAGGTCATTATAGTGAAGCCAATTTCTCATAGATTTTGCCTGGTACAAATGCCAGGGTTTGTGGTAAACTAGTCGCATCATGGGCAATACTGTCAATTTGGTAATATCAGCTATTGTTTTGTCTGCCATGTTTTCATATATCATAATGTGTGATGAGGTCTGCTACTGTTACCTCTCATGTGAATTAGATAGAGTCTTAGCAAAGGCCATCATATTACCAAGAATATACAGCAGAAAAACACCTAATTTGGCGTAACCAATTTATCCTGTCATTTATAGTTCACTAACATGTCCTCCTAAACTTCCTCATCTACTTCCACTGACATAGCCCTCTCATTCCTTTTGCTTCATATACATGTCTAAATTCTTCTTACATACATTTAGACTACTTACCTCAGCTAACCCCTGTGGTAGTGAGTTTCACGTTCTCACCAACTCTTCAAAGACATTTTTTTTATTCTGAATTGCTTATTTGTTTACTTGGTGGCTATCTTACATTGACAACTTTAAATGTATTGCTCCCCACAAGTGCAAGCACATTTTCAGTGTCTCTTCAAACAAAACATTCTATAATTTTTAAAATATTACTATTGGGTTACCCTTCAGCCTTCTCGGTGGCAATTATCCTTTCCTCCTGACCGTTACATCAAATTTCTGGTTTCATCCGTGCACACCTAGTCTGTGTTGTGATTGTAACAAGGTTAGCCAGATGGACCTCATACAGTATGAGTTCCGTGATTGGGGCTGTTAATCTGATCCAATCAGGGAGCCCTGGCTGACAGATATAAACAGGAGTGTCAGAGGTTCTGAGATAACAAGGTGTAGAGCTGGATGAACACAGCAGGCCAAGCAGCATCATAGGAGCAGGAAGGCTGACGTTTCGGGCCTAGACCCTTCATCAGAAGAAGTTACCCTCCTCCCCATTTCTGATGAAAG
>NC_063333.1:128370809-128451391 GCF_021869965.1 Rhincodon typus
ATTTATTTCAAAACCCCCTTCCCCTCCCCCTTTTCTGATGAAGGGTCTAGGCCCGAAACTTCAGCCTCTCTGCTCCTATGATGCTGCTTGGCCTGCTGTGTTCATCCAGCCCTGCACCTTGTTGTCTCGGATTCTCCAGCATCTGCAGTTCCTTCTATCTCTCATATGCAGATGTGAAATAGGAGGAAAAGTAGGCCATTAGGTCATTCAAGCCTGTTCCACTATTTGATAAGATTATTGCTGTTGTGCTTATGCTTCACATTCCACATACCTATCTACCCCCACTAATAACCTTCGACTCCCTTGCCTTACAACAATCCATCTACCTCTGTCTTTCAACTGCTTAATAACCATACCTTTTGCCTTCGGAGATAATGAATCCCAAAGTCACACAATCTTTAATCAAGTTACCTCTCACTCTTCTAAACTCTAGTGGAAATAAATACTTCTTTCTGTTCTTTTCAATCGAAAGTAAGCTAATGCTTTTCAATGTTTCAATTCTTTCATGATAAAACCTTCACAATGCAAATGAATTCCCATTAAAACTTCAGTGACTGTTCTCTCTTGCATACAGCTTTAAACTCTATACAACTCTAGAAATACTGACGAGTTAATTATTAAACCCCTTTGTACAAATAAACCAAAATCTGCACGCCGCCAGTTCAAAATCCAATCTTTAAAATAAATGAAATAAATATATATAAATCACACAGCTTACATCACTATATCAAGTCAATATGAAGGAATCTTGTAAGCCTTGCTGTCCTGTATTTTGTTCTGTCACCAGTTACCTCAGTGGCCCCGTATCCTCATCTTCAAACATCAAACATAATGAATCTTTTATTCATTGATGTCCAGCACTGTCTACTCTGCAATGGTCAGTTGTTAGATGACTGGAAGGTTTCCTGCACTTGTCTGTCTCTTTCTCATGTTCTGTGCCTTCTGGTTCTGCAGATGGATCACGGAGACACGAGTAGATGAGAGCTGTAGTGTGGTAATTGCTGAAAGGAGAGTTTTTGTTGAATATTACAATGTGGGACATGAGAATAAGGGTGAGTATCAGTGGTGAGTGGACAGTTGTGAGAAAATGCATGGACAGAGAGCGGTCGGTGGACCTTTTTTTAAATTCATTCACAGGATGAAAGCATCATTGGCCAGGCAGCATTTAATGCCCATGCCTAATTTCCCAGAGGGCAGTTAAGCGTCAACCACATTGCTGTGGATCTGGAGTCACATGTAGGCCAGATCAGGTAAGGACAGCAGTTTCCTTCCATCAAGGACATCAGTGTTTGGGTTTTACTGACAATTGACCATGGATTCATGGTCATCATTAAACTGTCAATCCCAGGCATTTATTGAATTCAAATTCCACCATTTGCCAATTGTGGGACTCAAATCCTGGTCCCCAAAACATTATCTGGGACACTGGGTTAACAGTCCAACAATAAAACCACTAGACCATCGCCTGCAAGAGAAATCAGTGTCATAAGTCAGAGTGGAAGTAAACTTGAGAAGGCAGTGTGAGGGATTTGGGATGCTACACACATCAGGTTGTCAGCATATGTGCCACTGAACTTGTATTTCTTTCCTGTCCTGTTTGGGTCATTAACTAGCTAAGGTATCAACTCCATGAGTCTGGTCCTAGATTCCTGCTGCTGATCGAATGGCTAACCTTTCTCAATTTCAGTGGCTGGCTAACTCCTTCCACCACGAGGAAATAGAAACTCCCTGTAGGCCCTTATCACATCCCTAAAGTACATTCAGGGAGATGTCGCTAAAATGTGGTCCAGTCTTTGAAAGTTGAGATTTCAGCATACCAGTTCATTCTGTTGTGCTCCAAAGTCCACGTGTTGCAAGCTTGGGGGTGTCCCTTTAAATATCACCTTAAATTAATTGACAGGCTGCATTTACTACTGGGTTTCCTGCATGCTACCAAGCTCTACGTCCCCGCCGTACCCTACATTCAGAACATAAAATCCAGCTGAGTGGGGCAGAATCTTTGGAAAATTATTGGATTCTTAGAAATGTTTACAGAGTCAATTTCTTATAATTGTGTTTGGAATCAGCTTCATAAAATGACATGTGTTCTAATTACAGCACAACCAATAGCAAATTTTTGCTTTTTAACCTCAAGCTACATTTTGTTTTGCATCAAGTATTCAACCATATAGAAGGGTCCAGGCCCAAAACATCAGCTTTCCTGCTCCTCTGATGCTGCCTGGCCTGTTGTGTTCATCTAGCTCTATACCTTGTTATCTCAACCATATAGAGACTTGTTTTTTTGCAATGGCGTATATTTGTACATATTTCACCAACATAATACTGATGCACAGCAGAAAATTGGATCCACTGCTTCTTTAATTGAAGTTACCAGCGAAAAATGACTTGCAGGAAATAATTTCACTCTGTAATAAGTTTGATCGAAACCAGAAAAAAAGGACTGCCTAGAAATTTAACCCGTGAGTTGCTGTGCTTTGCAGGAGATTCACCAATCTGAGTTTGCCTGGATATGACCTAGAGTTGGAGCTCACATTTATTTCTGTACTGGCTGGATATCAGGTGTATTATCACTGCATGAAACACACCCTTTACAAACAGGTTCTTTCATGCTTTTTCTTCTTCCAGGGAATGCCTGGTCCCTCTGGATCTGAGTGCCAAGTAGAAATGTGAAGCCTTAAGGTTCGAAACAAGTTAATGTTCCTGTGACTATGACTGTTAAAGAACATTCATTCTATTGGTCTAGTATCTTGGAGATTACAGGATAACCGAGAATCTGGATGGATATGGATTTTTGTTTAAGTGTGCACTATGTGTCAGGTCACGTCTATATTGTGTCCTTTCACAGAAGTTAGGAGAAAATATAAACTATTGTATCACAACTTATTTAAAACATGAACAATTTAAAGTAGTTCCACTAGACGGGATGGAAACAAAAAGGGAGTGAGGAACTAGAAGGCAGAAGGAACAAGGAGTGTTGAAAAGATGAAGAAAAACAGATTAGGAAACATATGAGTTTAGTCTACCTGATAGATAAACTGAAGTTTGAGTCGTCTGTGAGAAAATATACAGCATTAAGATTAAAGCTGGTGATTGAGGTGCATATTATTGTAAAGTGAAGTGACATAACAGAGATATGATTTATTCAGTGCAGACGAGGATATTTCTGGATACAAAATATTAATGAGTGAAGATGTAGGAATATGGAAGGGGTGACTGCAGGCTTAATCTAATATTTCACAACAGCACTAGAAGATGGAATGGTTCAAGGGATGATGCAAAAGATGTTGTTCTTTTTGAGTTTAAAAAAAAGAAAATGCTATTGTCCTGTTGAGGGTTTATTATGGAATTCCGAACAATGGAAAACAAATTGACGAAGAGATGTGTAGACAAATTAGAGGAACTTAAAGTATCAGAGCCATGATGAAGGATGACTTTAATTATTCACAGGAAGCCTGGGATAGCAAAGGAAGTGGCAAATAAAATGGAGGAATCAATACAGTGTAGAGCTGGAGGAACACAGCGGAGGTCAGGCAGCATCAGAGGACCAGGAGAATAGACTCTGTCCTGATGAAGGGTCCCGAACCGAAACGTCGACTATCCTGCTCCTCTGATGCCGCCTGACCTGCTCTGTTCCTCCAGCTCCACACTGCATCGACTCTGACTCCAGCATCTGCAGTTCTTGCTATCTCCAAATAAAGTGGAGGATGTGGGGGCGTGGGGGAGGGGTGTCCACAATGTTTCCAGGACTGTGTTCCAGATGAGTATGTTTTCAGTCCAATGAATGAGCAAAAAAGGGACTGCTGGGTCTGCCTTTAAGCTGCTAAATGGGACAAACAGGAATCAGGTTTAATATAAAGTCTTGAAAAAGAGCAAGGAAATGAAGGTAGAAATGCTGAATATTCTCACAGATCAGGTAGCATCTGCAGAGATAGATACAGAGCTAATGTTGCGCATCTGTGATCTTTGAAGAATGGCAAGAGCTTTATTAAAATGAAACTAGAGTTAATAAATCCTTCCTATGGAAAAGGATTAGGATAGGGACGAAACAAGTCATAACGTCACCAAGGTTCAATGAGAATAAATTAGGTACGCATCTTCAGCAAAACAACAGGCATTCTACTCAATGAGTCCATGACCTTGTTTATAATTCTTCCTCCCTCTTCGTCTAACTCCATCAACGCATCCTTCTATTCTTTTCTCGTTTAAGTATTTATTCAGCTTCCTCTTAAATGCACCCATATCAGTTGTCTTGGTTACTCCTTATGGTGGTTAACTCCACATTTTAATTACTCCATGACTTAAAAAGTTCACTTTTTCGATATAAAAGACCCCCAGTGTGTTCTGCCTTTCTAACTGATATAACCTCTGATTGTGTTACTATTCTCATAACAGCTACCTTCTCCACTAACTCTCTAGCCTGTTTAAAATATGGAGACCAGAGCTACTTGTAGTATTCCAACTGTGGTCTAATCAAGATCGAAGTTGACCTAAATTATATCTTATATTATGGAATAACAATGAGAAGGCATTTTACAATTGAAAATATAATTGCTTCCATTTTTATATAAAATATTAACTTGCATATACCCAAGTCATTTCCAGCAATAACTTGGCAAGGAATCATCTTGAAATGAGCACATTAATTGCTGGAATGGCAACAGTCATTATCATGTTACTTACCATATGATTGGAAAACAAGTGCCACATGTACAAGCTACAACCTCCTTCAGTTTGTTTATAACAAAACAGGCAACATTGCCCAATACACACACAGACGATTTTAGTTTTATTCTTGGAAGCTAGACTCTAGCACTGAAGGTTTGATATTCTGCAGTTGAGATGAAAATGTAACACAAGGCTTGAAAGTTTGGCCAAGACCAAGAAATGCTAAACCCTACCTTCTACTCAATTTCCCTGGCAACCTGCTTCGGGTAGAACCGGTTTCTGGCTTCCCGGAAGCATATCACATAGCTCGTGTTGCCTCATGCCACCAACCTCTCCCACTTCCCTCAGCAGGCAAAGGGCTACAACTCGCGCCTCCCAAAGCCTCAAGGCTCACTCCCAACCCCTCACCCAGACTTGGGGCTCAGCTCAGAGCCCCTTCCCTGTCCCTGTCTTGGTCCCACCAAATCCCTCCTCCCTTGTCTCAAGACTAACTTGAAACCCCCAATGCTGCCAACTCCCCTACCATTCCCCTCCAAACAACCTTCCCACATTCCCCCCACTACCTACTTCCTCTCCAAAGGTCAGGGCTCACTCATCTGTCAATGTCTCACCTCCACCATGATATCCAACCATATCCTCACTGTAAAGACCATATCTTTTTATATTTAAAAGACCATAAGAATGCAATACAGGAGCAGTCCATTTTCTCCCTTGACCCTATTCTGCTATTAAATAAGATCATGGCTGATCTGACATTCCTCACATTCACTTTCCTGCCTTTTCCCATAACCCTTGATTCCCCTACATGTTGAGAATATATCTATCTCAGCCTTAAGTATACACAAGGACTCTGTCCCCACAGCTCTCTGTGGCAAGGAGTTCCAAACATTCACAACCGTCTGAGAGAAGGAATTGCCTCTCATCTCAGTCTTAAATTGATAATCATTTTTTTCTGAGACTACACTCTCTGCTCCTCGACTCTCCCATGAGGGGAAACATCCTCTCAGCATTTATCAAATCAACTCCCTTAAGAAACCCATATGTTTTAATGAGATCACCTCTCATTTTTCTAAACTCCAATGAGAAGAGACCCAGCCTGCTTAGCCTTTGCTCATAAGACAATCCGTCCATACCACGGATCACCTGAGTGAACATTCTCTGAACTGCCTCCAATGAAACAATATCTTTCCCTAAATAAGGAGACTAAAACTGCTCACAGCACTCCAGATGTGGTCTCACCAGCGCCTCGTACAGTTGCAGTAAGACCTCCCTACTGTTGTATTCTAATCCCCTTGAAATAAGGGCCAACTTTCCATTAGCCTCCTGATTATCCAGGCAGCTGTCTGTGAGCTTTTTCTGTTTTGTGTACGTGTACCCCCAAGTTCCTTGGTGTTGCAGCTTTCTACAGTTTTTTTTTCTCCATTTAAGTAATGTTCTGTTCATGGTTCTCACTTCCAGAATGAACAACTTCACATTTTCCCACATTGTGTTCCAACTTTTTGCCCACTTATTTAACCTAATCAATATCTCTCTGTAAAATGTTTGTATCTCATTTGCAACTTGACTTCCCACCTATTTTCATGTCATCTTCAAATGTGATTATAGTACATTCACTTCCTTCCTCCAGGTTATTAATATGCATTGTAAATAGTTACAGTGCCCTGTGGCACTTCATTGGTTACAGGTTGACAACCTGAAAAAGAACAATTTATCTCCGCCAGCTATTTACTGTCTAATAGCCAACTCCCTATTCATACAAATATATTACACTCAGCAGCATGGGCTGTTATCATATGACTTAAACTCTTGTGAGGTAGATTGTTGAAAGCTTTCTGGAAGTCCAAATACAACACAGCTACTGGTTCCCTTTTATCCACTCTGGTTAAGGCTTGCTCAAAAGACTAATAAATGAATCAGACACAAGTTCCCTTTCGTGAAGCCTTGCTGACTCTTCCTGATTAGATTATGATCTTCTAAATATGCTGCTATTACTTCCTTAAGAATTCATTCCAACATTTTTCCAACAATAGATCTTAGGCTAATCGAACAATAGTCGCCCTCTTTTTGTCTCCGTCCCTTTTTGAATTGGGGTGTCACATTAGCAGATTTCCGATCGTCTCATACTTTTCCAAGGATTTTTGGAAAATCACAACCAACGCAGCCATTATCTCTGTGGCTATTTCTTTTAGGATGCTCGGATGCTAGCCATCAGGGCCAGAGGTCTTATTTACCTTTAGACCCATTAGTTTGTCTAACACAATTTCTCTAGTGATGGTGATGGCACTTAATTCCTCCCCTATTTTCTTTAGCATTAATGGGATCTTCCACCGTAAAGCCTATGCTTTTATGGACTGCAACGAGAAAGAGCTGTTGCAAAACAGATGTTTAAACAAGTGTTGTAGTTTTGAAAAGCAAGTAATCTGATACTCATGGTAAGCAGCGTAAACAAATGTTTGAACAAGCAGAAATTGAAGTTTGAGTGGGAAACAAATTGGAACTGAGGGGATGAGTTAGTGTAGCTTTTAATGAGGCAAAAATTGGTCTATGGACTAGTGACCAGTTATGAATGACAGAATTTTTTTGCTTAGCAACAACTGTGTGATTGATTCTTAGGCAACTGAACAGCTTGGGCCTGAGAACAAGATATATATATATATATATATATATATATACACACACACATATACATATATATATATATATATACACACACACAGAGTGAGAGACAAGTATTCAGTTCCTCCTCAGTTGAACATTGGTCTTTCTGTTCTATACAGTCAAAACTCACTGTAAACCTGAAGAAAACCAGTTTATGATACTTAACTGATAAGTCAGAAGCTTTTTACAAGTGAACCAGATGCCTTGTGCTTCTTTCCAACTAATGGAAGCAACCAGAGAAAGATGACTGAAGCAAGGTTCTGGCAAGCAGAAAAGCCATAACAGTCATCTCAACAACAGAACCTGGGTATAAAAACTGTCTTTCTAGTTTCCTCTCCTATTCATAACCTACTTTACTCTCTGTGAGCTTTTGTGTGTGTGTGTGTGTATGTCTGTGTGTATAGGGATTTTATAAGGGGATAGAGTATTTAATTAGTCCCATTATGTGTCAATAATCATAACTGTTTACCTATAGCTAGAGTATAATTACTTGTAATAAATAGTGATTCATACTGAGTACGGGAGTAGGAGGATACAATGTGGGAGAGGCAGCATTATTGGATGGGCAACGCAGAGTAGGGTAGAGATTGGGAGGAGATGGGGTATGAGGGAAAGAATGTTTGTGAAAAGAGAAGAGATGGGTGCAAAGGGACAGGGACTATAACAATATTTCACAATAAAAAGGCTATACCACATAGTATTAGTTACATTGGTTGCTGTAATTACTAATACCACTATAATGTACTTTCTATCAATCAGACCCTGCAAGTCAGGTAAATCAGGTAATTCTGCAAACTTCATAAAACTTTTAAGTTTTTCGATAACTCTAGGAATAGTGATGCTTGATTTCCAGCACAATATCTCAGTGACTTGCAACAGTATCAATCTCTCAAACTCCTGGGTTTCTGAAAGTCACTGATCTCTACTCCATCCAATGTTGCAGTATGGGCTCCATGCCAGTCTGAAGCAGAACTTATGATCAGTGCAACATCTCGTTCTGACCAGTGGCAGCTCCTGAGGAGAGCGGTGAAAAGGGATCAAGAGAGGCCTGTATGGATGCATGGGGAGTGGGGAGGAGAGAGGACAACTACAACCAATAGTAGGGTTGGGAGGGGTACCAGGGTTGAGGGGGGAAGGGAACAAATGGGGGACGTGAGTGGGTGGAGTGAAAGGGGAGATGGAAGCTGATATGGGTGACAGAGGACCAGACAGGGTGTGATATTGGGAGGAAAAAGGGAGAAGGTGACCTGGATGGAAGGAGGAGAGCAGAGTCAGGTGGTTTGGGGGGTTGGGGTAAGGGAGCACAGGGAGAGGGGAAGTGAGAACTGGGAACAAAGGGAGGAGGTTGCGGGAGTACAGAGAGCTGGAAGAAAAGAGCAGGAAGGAGTAGGATACACGGTGGGGGAGGGAGCATTATTGGATGGACAATGCAGAGTGGAATGGTGATTGGGAGGAGATGGAGTATGGGGGAAAGAGTGCTTGCGGAAAGAGAAGAGATGGGTGCGGGGTAAAGACGATAACAATATTTCACAATAAAAAAACCTATACCACACAGAAACTACAGCAACCAATGTAACTAATACTAATACCACTATAATGATCATTGGAGTGATTTGTCAATGTTAAACAATCACACTTGCAACCCAGACTTAGAAACATGTCTGTAATTTGTCTGAGTTCTTCCTTTTCTTGTTTAACAATCACACAGTTTGCAGCTAGGACTTAGAAAAATTCTGCTTTCTGAGTTTTTCCTTTTCTTGATTGCTTCTGTGTTGCTCGAAATTTTGTTTTAGCTTATTTTGTTTTCAGTTAAATTTCACTAGTTTCAGTTGAACACTATTGAGCAATTTAAAGGAAAATAATGTTTGCAACTGCTGTACAGGGAGCACTGTGGGATTTAATCATTCACTTGAATAGATCACTACCAGAAGCCAAGGGATGACTGAATGAACATTTTGGAATTCATCACTGCAAATGACAGCGAAATTAAAATGCTGCTAAGTGCTGAATTGTTTAACACTTTTCTGGTAGGAATGGTCAGCTTTGTCCCCTTCCAAGGGTAAGGACATGTAGCTATGTCAGCCCCTTCCTGATTAGGTTGTGCTGTCTCCAGTGATCCAACTTGACCTCAAGGGAAATAAAGTGTTTCAGTGATTGTAGTACAATGTTTTTGGTTGTGGATGCCTTGACTGAATAGCTGATGGTGGGCAAGCTCTGATATGTGTGCGCGACAGTTGCAATGGTGCTAACTGTAAGAAGGTGCAGAGAAAATACAATTGCGAAGCATGAATTGTGATTGATAGATAACTGAGTGGTCAGTGCATGAATTATTGAGCAGTATATACAGTTAGTGGTGCATTTGGATCTTAGAGGCATTTTGAAGATCAAATCACTGAACTTGGTAAGTTGTGTTGAAGCGATTTATAGCCTTCAGCTCTACCTCCTGATCTAAGATGGCTCTAGGTATTTCCCCGAGAGCTCCTGTTCACTGAGTTCAAGTCTGTCAATCCCACAAATGTCTTGTCTTGGGTCCATAGGATTAATGTAACACTTCCAAAGGGAAGAAACTAACAGTGAATGTTTCCTTACTCCAAACAGCCTGCTTCCTTTTAATAAACTTTAGCTATGCTATGAAGTCCCAGCTATTCTTAGGATCTGAGATATTGTCAGTATGTATACTTCCACACCTAAAGAGTATTTAAGAAAATAGGATTCATTTCATTTATAACAAAACAATCAACGTGACAATTATGTAATTTTGTAATAGAAACAAAGCTTTTACAGTTCAACACTTTTAGTAGAGAAGTAAACTACCATGCCAAAGAAACTATCAAAAGGTGATTACCAAATCTTTTGGATCCAGGTTCAAGTTCTTTATAACTATTTAAGAATATCTAGGAATATCTAAGAGTGTCCGAGAATACCTCAGAATATCTAATAATATCAAATAGAACATCCATCAACATTTAATGTAATGTTTTACCTTAAAGCCCTAAGCGAGTAAGATACCAGCTCCAACTGGGAGAAAAGGATCTTTTGAGAAGCATTACTTGAGTTTCTAATGCATCTGAAATCTCCAATAGAAGGGTCTTATTTTTATGTTGTTCTGAACCTCCATGCTTTACAAATGAGGTGTTAATCCTCTATATAGGTTCCTACCACTTTTCGTGATGTTGTACCATTGACATTATTTTTAAATTATTTGAAGATTTCTTAATGAAGTGGTGAGCTTTATCTAGTCAATTGGTTTCGATGTTATATAACTATTCCACAAAAATTTTAACTATCATTTATTCAGTCTTTAAACAGTTCTTTGTTGCAGGTTTATCAGTAAGGGGATGTTTTCTTTGTCTTTAGTTCAACAACATTTTTATTGACTTGAATGATATTTGACCGTGGTGTCTGGTGCTGTTCGTGTGATAAGGATCTTATCAGTTACGTGATTTAAGGTTTTATCATCCCAGTATCTCTCCTGTAACTGGCATCTTATTTGCATGCCTAGGTATGATGGTGCTGTGTTCTTTCTAGGTTTTTCTTGGTGGTCTGATTAAACTACTGTTTTTATCTATTTGTCTGTGCTGAGAACTAGTCCATTAACTTAATTAATAACATATTTGAGCTGTTTCATTGTCTCGTTTTGGGTATATCCTAATTTCAAAGTGGCAGGTTTTTCTTTCAAACTGGGATGGAGTCTTCAATGGTTAACACCTTGTTCTCCATAAATGTGATTAATATTTATGAGTGTCCTACCTGACTACTTTTAAACTTTTCACTGTGCTCATTTCAAAACATGTGACAATAAAATAATTCAATTCAGTTATACTTATTTCTCAATCAAATCCATATTTTAACCAGATATCATTACAGTGTGAGGTCAATGGACTTGCTGTACTGCACTCAGGACACCAGAGATACATTCTCCATATTAACAGCCATAGTTTTCTGGTCTTTTGCCTTTGCTAAATTTGTCTAGAGGGCCTTATTTGGATAAATCTCAACTTTTCCTCTGCATTACTTCATGCAGTAAAGTTTCCAGTACAGTACTGGAGAATTTTGAAATTGATTCTCCACCATGTTAGCTGAATGCTCCTGTCTTTTCAGTGTCAAGATCAAATTTGGAATGACTGCCATCACTTTCCCTTTGAAATATTACAGCCTGGCACTGAGTAGTGAAGACCAGCTTGAACCCATGCTGGATCTTCCATAATTTGGCACAAGTACTGAGTTGTGTAGCCTCTCAACAGACAGCTTGATGCTGGCTGCATGCTGCAATCATTCAAATAAGTAGCTGGCACATAATTTGGATGGTGCTTAAAATGGAATGCGAAAGATGCAGGATAATCGTGTTGTAATCCCTACCCCCCTACCAAACATCACTTCTGTCCACTATCAAGGGGTTATCATGTTTTGCAGCCGTCGTTTTGCAGACAAGGAATGAAGGGTAGAAGTGAATTAGGTTCTAAAACATCAAAAATAAAAAGCTAACACAGCACAATGTAACCATCAATATAATTTCTAAAAAAACCGAAAGGCATGAGGAAGGGTCACTGGACCCGAAATGTTAACTCTGATTTCCCTCCACAGATGCTGCCTGACCTGCTGAGCTTTCCCAGCAACTTCTATTTTTGTTTGTGAATGTAAATTCTATGATTTGCACTGCAGTGTTATAACATTCTCTTCCATATTGTGCATACCTCTGAATGAACAGACAGGTTCCCAGTTTGACACATCATTCAAAATGTGGCACCTCTGACACGGAGCACTCCTCAATGCTGTACTGATATTTCAACCTTAGTTTAATGTGATTTTATTTTAGAAGAGGGTTTTAATCAGGATCCTTCAACAAAGCAAAGAGTATCTTCACTCAGCCTTGAATATAGGAATTATTTTTAACTTCTGGCAATCATTAAAAAAACATACCATTTTATTGAAACTAAAGTTGGCAGTAAGTGAACTAGAAGGAGGCCTGCAAGGAGGAGTCAAGATGGATACAGACTAAACACATTCCTATGACAGGAAAGGGCATCCAAAGTTAAAGATTAGTGCATGACCAAAGAAAAATGTATAAATAAAACAGAAAAAGAAACTTGTAATAAGTGTCAAGCTCACAGTGGAATGAAGAAGCAAGTTAAGTATGTGATGTACAGGGGAGAACGGAAGAAAGGAACTGGAGAGGCAAACAGGTGTATGAGTAAAGTTCGGCAATTAACGTAAAAGTGAAACCTTGCGAGAATCTCGGCAATTTTGGAACATTACAAGAGTGCATCCACTATTTCTGTAACCATTTATTTAAAGACTCTCAGATGAAGGCCATTAGTTCTGAGGAAATTGTTAGCACCTAGCCTCATTAGTTCTCCTCATCCTTTTTCTCCACTGATGAATTTAAGTGCCTTCCGTTAGCTACTTGATATATTAATATTTTTTGGATGTGTTTAGTGGTGTCTACTGTGAAACAGATACAAATACTTCTTTCAAATCTCCACTAATTCCTTGTTTCTCACTATTAATTCCTGAGTGTAAGGGACTAGTGTTTACTTTAGCTGCTGTCTTCCCTTTGTATATTTGTTGAATTCTTACCGTTTCTTTTATATAACCTGTTAGTTGACTCTCATAGTCTAGCCCTTCCTTGTTTTAAGTCACTTTTTTGGTGGTATTAACATTTTCCAAATTTTTTGGTGTATCACAAATTTTTCCACAACCGTTAACATTTTGTTTCAATTTGACACCATCTTTAGTTTATCCTTCTCATACAGTCCTTCTTTCTCAATTAAGAGCTCTGAAATATCTCCTTAAATATCTGCCATTGTTCATGTACTGTCTGACTTTTCAATCTATTTTCCCACTCACCTGAAACTAGCTGTGTCTTCACACCTCTGTAACTGCCTTTGCTTGGTTTCAATTTCAACTTCAGACTAAGTATGTTATGATCACTCTTACCTAGAGCTTCCCTTACTATGCCATCACTTATTAATCCTACTTTGTTACATATTACATGATTTAACATTGCAGGTTTCAGGCTACATTTCAGAACATATTATTCTTAGGAACAGTCAATGAACTCATCCTTAGAGCTACCTTGTCAATATGATTCATCCAGTTCATATCACCAGAAAAAACTAACCGCAATTATTATGTTTTGTTATAAGCCCCAAGTATTTATTGATGTATACCATGTCCGACAGTATTGCTATTGTTAGGGGGCCAATAAACTACTCCCAATAGTCACACTCTTAACCCTCTGTTAACGAAAACTATCCCTCCATCTCAAACCTCCCTTACTTTCCAACATTCTTGAATGCCTTGCTGTTGCAGGTAAATTTATGGCAGCAGCATGTTTGAATATCTCCAATCAGATTTTCATCCCGACAACACCTTCAACATTGCCACAACCGGGAAATAAGTATTATTGTGATGGGCTGTCGCTCCACACCAACTCTGCCTTTCAGGAGCTTTTGATGTTGCCGATCACCTCATTTCTCTCTCATGTCTCCATCTCCTATCATCATGTCAAATGACAACTGTCTGGGTGTGGTCCTTTATGTTCACTGTGTACAAATGACTTCGTACATTTCCTTTAGCTGGTTTTTGTTTCTCCTCAATGTTGCTCCATTAGGAGCCACGACTTCATGAGACTGGGTTCACTGCAGGTAAGCATACTTCCATTATACAATGTGTCTTAACTGTGTAAAAACTGAAAGAACTGCAGGTGCTGTAAATCAGGAACAAAAACAAAGTTGCTGGAAAAGCTCAGCAGGTCTGGCAGCATCTGTGAAGGAAAAAACACAGTTAACGTTTCGGGTCCAGTGACCCTTCCTCAGAACTGATGGTGGCTGGGAAAACATCAGTTTATATGCAGAAAATAGGGAGGTGGGTGGGGTAGGGAGTAAATGATAGGATAGAGCCCAAAGAGAGAGAAAAACAGTTGAACGGACAAAGGAGTTGCTAACGATCAGGCTGGGAGGGTGAATAGTTGTTAATGGGGACTGTTAGTGACTAACAACAGCGGGTGTGTAATGGCAGGCTATGTGGTAACAAGGCCTGGTGTGTGGGGTAGGGGGCTCGGACATGGGAGAGTTTAGGACCTAAAATTATTGAACTTAATATTAAGTCCGGAGGGCTGTAGAGTCCCCAAGCAGAAAATGGGGTGTTGTTCCTCCAGCTTGCGTTGGGCTTTGCTGGAACACTGCAGCAAGCCAGAGACAGAGATGTTGGCCAGGGAGCAGGGTGGTGCGTTGAAGTGGCAGGCAACAGGTAGTTCGGGGTCTGAACATATGCGACTCCATCCCATTCTCTCAGTTCCTCCGTCTCCTTCGCATATGTTCAGATGAGGCCAACTTCGACAAGGGAGCTTCCGAAATGTCCACCTTCTTCCTCAACCGAGGATTCCCCAGCTCTGTTGTCGACAGGGCCCTCAATCAGGTCTGACCCATCTCCCACACTTCCGCCCCCACCCCTTTTCTTCCCTCCTGCAACAGCAATAGGGTTCCCCTTATCCTCACCTACCATCCCACCAGCATCCACGTCCAGAAGATCATCAGACGCCATTTCCGCCACCTCCAGCAAGATGCCACTACCAGACACATATTTCCCTCTCCTCCCTTGTCCACCTTCCGCAGGAACTGTTCCCTTCGGGACACCCTGATCCACACTTCCTTCAACCCCAACACCACCCCACAGCCTGACAGCACCTTCCCCTGTAACCAGCGAAGGTGGTTAACACCTGCCCATTTACCTCCTCCCTCCCCAGTATCCAAGGGCCCAAACATACCTTCCAGGTGAAGCAACACTTCACCTGCACTTCCCAGAATCTAGTCTACTGCATTCACTGCTCACAATGTGGTCTCTTCTACATTGGGGAAACGAAGCGTAGACTTGGCGACTGCTTCGCAGAACATCTACGTTCTGCTTGCAAAAAAGACCCTGAACTACCTGTTGCCTGCCACTTCAACGCACCACCCTGCTCCCTGGCCAACATCTCTGTCTCTGGCTTGCTGCAGCGTTCCAGTGAAGCCCAACACAAGCTGGACAAACAACACCTCATTTTCCGCTTGGGGACGCTACAGACCTCCGGACTCAATATTGAGTTCAATAATTTTAGGGCCTAAACTCTCCCATGTCCCAGCCCCCAACCCCACACACTTGTTACCACATAGCCTGCCATTATACACCCCCTGTTGTTAGTCACTAACAATCCCCATTAACAACTATTCACCCTCCCAGCCTGATCTTTGTCTGTCCAACTGTCTTTCTCTCTCTTTGGGCTCTATCCCACCGTTTACTCCCTACCCCACCCACCTCCCTATTTTCTGCATATAAACTGACGTTTTCCCAGCGACCATCAGTTCTGAGGAAGGGTCATCGGACCCGAAACATTAACTGTGTTTTCTCCTCCACAGATGCTGCCAGACCTGCTGAGCTTCTTCAGCAATTTTGTTTTTGTGTCTTAAGTGTGGTTCAGATTATTCTGCATCTGCTTGCACCATTTTCATCCTCCCTTGTTTGTGAAAGATTGCATCCTGTATCTTGCAGAACTTGGATAGGTAGTGGCATTGCAAAGATCATTCTCACAAACCTTCTGTTCCTGAACTGTGCTGGAAATGGTAACCCCATAGCTAGAAGTCTAGATCTGAAGTGGAATATGGCAACATGAAAATATTCATGTTACCATATTGACCATGTTCATGACTGACCTACTCATCAGGATGAATGATTTAATGGTATGAATTATTTGCTCAGTGAAACTTTTCAAACTGGGGTAATGTGATGTTGTAGATGTCACTTGGTTCACGCCCTATAACCCCTACCCCACTATAATTTGGCAAACATATCCCTGAAAGACTTGTCTTTGCACTGTAGCCTATTGTCAGAAATGATTTCATCAGATTCATTAAACAGACTGAATATGATACATAATGTGTCTGCCATGGATACGCTTGAAGTATTTTTTTTAACCCATTCAATAATTAGAAATTCGGAGCATTAATTGGTGACCAGTGTGAAGTTATCTCCGTACTCAGTAAATAGAACTGTGTAAGAGGCTGATGGGCTGTATGAGTGTAGATGTTCTTTACCTTGTTATGGCTGCTGAGTTGGGCATGCCCCACACATCCTCACTGACTTTTCAATTGCACTGCTAATCCCTGTTTATACTGTATCACACGCGAGTCATCAGTGGTTGCAACAATTTGTTCTAGTGGACACCTTCAGGCACTTGTTTTCCTTTAAATATAGCAGATCTTGAATTTCATTTCTGTAAGATCAAAAGCATCTGAGAGTGTCTGGCACCATGTCAGGCCTCCCTTCAACAATATCTTTCCAGAGTGCCTACAGATATAGGTTGTTAGTTGTTTCCGATTGAAGCTGGTTGCATTTAAGCTAAGCAAATTTCAATGCGTCAATTTTGAGCTCATCCTCAACCACAATGTCCTTGCTGTCAACTTGCAGATCCGGTGGAATAGCTGCATCCTTCTTTGAATTTGGCAACCTGCTCCATATATCCAAAGGGACCAATCGGTATCAGGTTTGTAACAGGCAAAGTCATATCTCTGTGCTTCTACCAGAAATTATCATAGTTCAGGTAGTACGTTTGTCAGTGGTTTTCACAAAATAAGATCCCAATGGTTTAGAATTGATTTCCACAGTGAATTCCTTACCAGATAGTAGGTATGGAATCTTGTGATCCTGAATACCAGAACAAGTGCTTCATGCTGTATTTGGAATAATTGGATTGTGATTGTGAGAGACTTTTAGATCCAAATCTAATTGGTTGGCCATCTGGCAAGGCTCATGCTGTGAACCCTTTCTATGAAGCACTGACTTGGGTCATTGTATTGCTAACAACACTTGTGGGAGAGACTCAAATGGATAATAAAGGTCCTTCTGCCACACATATGGGACATTTGAGCAGCACTCTCAGTGATTGCACTTTGTCAGAAGAATATGCAATGTATGTTGCCAAGAAGTTGAAGAATCCAAAGAAGGCCTGTGGGTCTTCCTGTGAAATTGGAATTTGTTTTACATCTTTGACTTTATCTGAGTTGGGATAGATTCCAGAGCCTGACTGGGTAGAGCCCAAAAAGATTAACATCACTTACTTCGACTTGGCACTTGTTGATGAAAACGATCCCTTCGCAGCCAGCTACTGCTGTCATCCTCTGCTTTTGCCCATTACTGCAATGCATTCTGCAATGAATTTGTAACCAAACACATTTTTTTAATTCCGTCCATATGCTGCTGAAACAGATTTGACTGATAAATAAGTGAAAAGATACTCTCTGGAAGCGATAAATTCCACTTGGTGCTCTGCAGGTAGTGATTTCCCAAGATTCCTTGGCCAAGTGTACTGACCAAAATTTTTATTTGTCGTCTAGCTTGGCAAAGTATTTAGTTCCATGAATTTGGGATTCAATTCCTCCAGTACTAGAACCTTGTGCGGGCTTTTCTTTAATGAGCATTTTAGACATTTTGGATCTAGATATTCCCAGATTAGCCGTCCTTTTTAATAAAACATAATCGAACTTCACCTCTTTGTGTGGTGATCCGCACAGCAGATCTATAATGGGAAGTGTTCCTTATATGTAAATGCTACATTTTCTGAGAGGGTCGATTAACAGAAATACACCTTCTCTGAAGTACAATAGGATATCAGCTTTGAAATCTCCTATGGCATCAGAATTGTCTTGGTACAATTGTTATAATTCCTTGATGCCCCAAGTATTCCCAATCTCTTCAACTGCACTGGGTACCTTGGTGATGTCATGGATGTTCACAATGTTGAGAGCCGCACACACATAGTCTTACTACTGCTGGTCTACTTGTGTTTACTGGGTAAAATATTTGTGGCTTCCATGCCAAATTGCCATAGCTGCATTGTACTGTTAGTGTGCTAAGACAAGAGACTCATTGTATGCTGTTAATTTAGTGGTTGTTGGTTATATCGCTGAATTCCAAGTGCCGTTACACATCCTTCAGAGTTCAAACTGATAACATTTGCAATAATCCCATATCAACCTTACTTTCCAACCTTTCTTTGGGCAAACATATTGATTGTGGCAAAAGCATGAGTTGGTTGACTTTATCTGCACAATGTGTTCTATTTACAATGTAGAAAACCTATTCATCCTCTGATTGGAAGTTGTTTCATTCTTGGCTTTGACTTTGGTCTGTCTATTGGTTTACATTCCATGGGTTTCTAACACATTTCTTGCAGCTGTTGCCACCTTGTTGTGCCTGTCTTCTGTTTGGTTGTGCCTAGTTGCAGCCTCTGGCTGCACCTTCAGAGCTAAATTTTGTGCATAGGTGGGCTCAGTATACCTTTATACCACAAACATTTTACCCAGTGTACACAAGCAGGCCAGTAGTAGCATGACTATGCGTGTGTGGCTCTCAACATTGTGAACATTCATAAGATCACCAAGGTACCCAGGGCAGTTGAAGATATCAAGAGTACTTGGGGCATCAAGGACTTATAACAATTGTGCCAAGACAGTTTTGATGCCATAAGAAATTTCAAAGCTGATATCTTATTGTACTTCAGAGAAGGTTTATATCTGTCAATTGACTCTCCAAGAAAATGCAACAATTCCCATTGTATATCTGCTATGTGGATTACCATATGGAGGTGTCGTTCAATTTAATTATTTTAATTGCACAGATTTCAATATCCAGGACAGCCTTGTGATGGGTGTGAAAGAATACTTTATGCATACTGGCCACAAAGTTAATATTCTTTGCTGCATGTAATTCTTGCACATGCTGTTGTCCAGCTACATGGGTGCATTCAGTGATTTACTTAGTGTTGCTTTCTATGTTTTAATTTGAAACTTGTTTTAAGGAATGTTTGGTTGGCTCTGTACTGTGCTTGAATGCAGTCCTCTACTTTTCTTGTTTCAATTTAAGAATGCTTTCTTTTAGTCCATTAATGGGGGGTCTTCACTCCTGATGGCCATTTTTAATTTGAAATAGCCTTTCTTTAGGCCAGGTTTAAATCAGCTGTTTGCCTACAAGAAGCTGGCCAACCTGGAGAGACTCTGTATATCAGATCTTCTGAATTGCTGTTTATATATTATATGCTGCTGTTCCACTTGGTGTTCAAGCTTGTAAGGCTGGCTCCTCCTTGGTTCTTTTTAAAAAAAGTTTAAGAGAAAAACAATTGTGTTTTAAGTAGAAAACATTTACTCACCATGTAGCAATATTTCAATGTTATCGTAATATGACATAAATGAAGGACATGGATTCCATTTACTTGAAGGTCTGTGGCAGGTTTCTTTACTACATACTGTGCAATAGACTCCAGACACAGCCTGTGCCTCAAGTGCTACAGTGCAGAGAACCTGTGGCCTGTGATCTTATGAAAGCATTTGGGTATTTTGCTCATTTATGTGTTGAATTTTTAAAGATAGCTCACTCCAAAGATTACAACACAACACTAGTGAAGAAATCCCACCTTTGCGTGAGGATACCTCATTCTGACTTAGAACTACAATGCCAGTAGGTTCTAAGTTATTTACATGCCTTCACTTGACCCTTGGCCTTCATTAACATTCCAAGAATAACTGAGAATGCAAATAATGGGTGCTTAGATCATTAAAGGGGAAGTCCACTGGTGTACCACTCAAGATTTTTCATCCAACCAATACCCAAAAACAGATGATCTAGTGATTTTAGTTTATTGCTGTTGGTTAGATCTTGCTGTGCACAAACTGCCATATATCCTACATTTAAACCAATTCGATACATTGTCAATGTGGTAACGATTTTGGTGGTGGCAGGTGCTGTAAATGCACATGCAAATGTCTGTGTCTCATTCAGTTTCAAATCTGGATCTTCTGAAATACGCAAGGTCATTTTATTTATATAGTTGAAGGGTGTTTTATTTTACCTAGGAGGTGGGTTAGCTCAGTTGGCTGGATGGCTGGTTTGCATTAGACAGCTGCACAAACAGTGTGGGTTCAATTCCTGTATCAGCTAAGGTTACTAAGAAAGACTCTCCTTCCCAACCTCTCCTCTTGCCTGTGGTGTGATGACACTCAGGTTAAGCCAACATCAGCTCACTGTTTGTCTAATGAGAGAGACCCTCTATTATCTAATAGGATTGTGGTGACTTTATCACTTACCTTTATTTTGCTTACTCCATTCAGACTGTGAAGCATTGATGAAATTTCTTGTCACTTTCCAAGGATTTTGAAATATTATTCTATGTGCCGTTTTTTAGAAGTTTATTTTCATGTTCCTTGCAGAGGCAATAAAATTTTAGCGGTATGTCATGTCACGTGGGAGAACAGACAGTGACTGTGAGAAAGCTGTTTTACAGTGGAAAGCACTGCAGCAAGCCCCAGCTACCCCATGTCTAAATTTGATATCTGCACACACTTCTAAGCAGAGCTTGCTTGTTAATGATCAAGATGGAGAGCCCTGCATGCTTTTAATCTCATAATCCCAGGACAGACACTGAGGCCAACTGTTGCATCTGTGCTTCTACAGCTGTAATTGGCCAACTGAGCTCAGACTTGGCCAGCGATGTTCCTATCTGCCCGACTCAGCTAAATCAATGATTTCATCTGTTGATCCATCAAAACCACCGGCACTATGCTTGCATCAACTATATGCTGATGAAATGGGGGACCAGAAAAATTCTTAAAATCTAAAGTAAGTGAGAAATTTAAACCAATCACTACACCCTAATGCCCCTGGCTATCATCAGCAGACGAAGCACAGATGGGGATTTAACTTATGACCTTCCTGCTCCACACACTGTTAATGGAATCTCCGGCCTGTCTTAGCTATTCGTATTGAAAACTCAGAAAAGAAGAACTTGTTAATTAAAATCACTTGGCAATGAACAGATTTCTGCCTCTTTGTAATCATATTCACACTATGTGAGTTAGGAGCGTTGGCTCTTCTTGCTTACTTGATCAGCAGTGAGTAAAAATCAAAATTCAGACAAAACTGGTCAGAGTTTGATTTTGTTTAGCCTTACCTCCGCATCATGTTTTCTCAAGTTTCTTGGACACAAAGTGTGAGACGGACTGAAGCAAAGCCTTGCAAACAAAGCAGAAATGGCCAACAGCTCTGAGAATTGTGATTGCAGCAGGTAGCAGAATTCAGAGCATGTTCTTTTCCAAATGCAGACATCAAACTCATTGTCTCAGACATTCTGATGGCCAGAGATTTGTTGGAGCACCATGGACTGGGGTTTCATTTCAGAACCCTGTGAAATTTCCAATGCAGCTGTTTCTGTAGGAATTACCCAGGAGATTGCACCCAACAATTCCCATTGGATCCCTCCAACAGAGTCCAGTAAAGGAACACACTTTAGAGGACTCCCCTCGGTTAAGTTTAATAGTTATACAGGAATGTTTGCAAGATTAAAAATGAGACCATCTCCTGGGTGGCTATTAAATGGATTCCCTGACTCACTACTGTATTGCCCCCAACTACATAGGCGGTATGGTGGCTCAGTGGTTAGCACTGCTGCCTCACAGCGCCAGGGACCCTGGTTCAATTCCAGCCTTAGGTGACTGTCTCTGTGGAGTTTGCACACTCTCCCCATGTCTGTGTGGGTTTCCTCCGGGTGCTCCGGTTTCCTCCCACAATCTAAAGATGTGTAGGGTAGGTGGATTGGCCATGCTAAATTGCCCATAGTGCTCTGGGATGTTTAGGTTAGGTGTGTTAGACATGGGAAATGCAGGGTTAGGGGAATGGGTCTGGGTGGGATGCTCTTCAAAGGGGCAGTGTGGACCTGTTGGGCTGAATGGCCTGTTTCCACACTGTAGGGATTCTATGGATACATCTCGCCCAATCCCTTGCAGTTCCTAGGTAAGTGACAACTTCCCCCTAACCACTCCCCTCCCTCAGTCTGGGTTCAATTCCACCCTTAGGCTTGGGATTCCTCTGGGCACTCCAGATTTCTCCCACAGTCCAAAGATGTGCAATTTAGGTGGTTCAGCCATAGGGAATGCATGGTTACAGGGCTAGGGTAGGGGGTGTGTCTGGATGGGATGCTCTTTAGAGGGTCAGTGTAGACTTGATGGACTGAATGGTCTGCTTCCACACTGTAGGAATTCAGTGATCCTGGTCCTGACCGATCTGGCACCCTATCCACTCCACCCACCTGGCAGGCCTCCCCAGTCTTACTTGTCTGGCACCCTACTGACCTCACACATGTAGTGCATTCCCCACCTGGCACACTGACTCCCTCAACCATTTGGCATCCTAACATCTTCAATTAATTCCCACCCTAATCCCACAATTACCATACAACCAAAAAGCATATGCTCATTTACTTTTACTCATCAATAGGAAAAAGACAATAATTGTCATTTTAACTCTTGTTGCAAATTACTGTTCACAGACTGCATTTTACAAATAATTCTGTTGGATATACATAGAGGTTAGAGAATACTCTCAGCCAGATCCCAAGTGGTGTACAGTGGAGGGATAAGCAAGAACAGGTAATGGGATGATTGCACAGCTAAAGTTAGTTCCAATCTCAATGGCCATCACTCGTTTACAGCAGGCATAGGCTGAGTCAGAGAACTGGATCTTACTGTCAGTGAACTACCTGACATTACATCCCTGTCACGGGATTTCTCTGTTGTTGTTTTTCATCTCTTTTCCTCCCCTGAAGATAGGAGAAGTATCCTTTATCACTTGACTACTGCTATTTAGATCCATTCTGCAAGAGGCTGCCTTCTCCGTCCTAGGTAATGGGATGGAGAAACTGTTTAGGCAGGGATTCAAAGTCATCATTCCTGCGCTGTTGACGAATTGCTTAGCAGTGGTATGACTGGCCAGATCTTCAGCCATGCTTATTGACTGGATTATAGGCAACCAGCAGCAAATTAATAGCTACTGGCATCATGCCTTCTTCGAGCACAGAGACAGCCAGACACACACACAGCCGGAGTCAGCACGGTATCGATAATGATGTTGGACTCCTCCATCTTCTGATCCAGTTTACTGACTGCCTCTGACAAACCCGCCTGTTGTTGCTGTAACCCGGGGCTTTTCTTCGTTAACTAGCTGCGGTTATGTATCAGAGATGTGCTGACCAGATTGTGCCCCTGGACCTAATCACAATAGAGCACCCACCGAAGTGAAAGTCTCTGACCTTGTTGTAGGTATCAGGTGAAAGTCTTGCTGGGATTTCCTTTAAGAGCTGAGTGGCTTCTTCCTCAGAGACCTGCAGCTCCATCTCTTTGTGGAGGATGTTTGCTTGGTGTTGCTCGTGCCTGCATTAAGAAAATTAGTTGTTTCAGACAGGCGAAAGCTTGCATGGGTTAAGAATGGGTTAATGGGAGGGCAGCGCAGTATATTGAAGCTTACTGGGTCGGATCCCCAGGACTGCTCATACTCTTCTCCAGCCTGTTTGAGTATATCCTCCTCTTCTCGCATGGAGGAGCCTTAGGTGGCCAGCCCTCTGCTGGTCGTGGCCCAGTTGAGGGAACACTTGTTCTGCAATGAGACAAGGAAGAGATTGAGTGGGAAGCGCTGTTACTGGTGATTGCGTGAGAAAAGTCACCGAGAGCCACAGTGGACAGTGGATCATGAATCACATTTGACTAACTAACTCAAAATGGGAGAACTCAGCCCAGTATAATATTGGAGAAACTCTGTTCCAATTTCAACCAGGTGAGAGACAGCTTGAACTCCAATGCCACTGTAAATTGGTATTTTATTTTCCGTTCTCGTACAGAATGATGCTGTGGGTATGTTGCCAATACAGCTGTATAAGTGCTTCTCTGAGTTCAGTACGTCTCAGCATGATTTTGGATATAATTTGCAGATTTTACATTTCTTACATTTATACATCTGCATGCTATTTCCTATTTATTTTCTGCAACAGAAAACCCCCGTTCATTCATAACGCAAACCACTTGTGTAAACTCATCACACTATAATTGCAGGTGTTCTTCTGAAGCCATTTAGTTCTATACAGACATTTTATATTTTAATATGGAAATATAACTTAGAATGGAGAAGTATGAAATGAAGAACAAAATATCTAACCTGAAATAATCTTCTTATCCTGGTCAAATTAGCCCTTGCCCTTTAACCTCACTACCTGAGAAATACACTTGTCTTGATTTCCCATATACAAGTAATGGGGGGTCACAGGGTCAGCTAGTATGAAGAGTATTTTATGGTTTTGTCAAATTATTTTGTTTAAAATGTTGAAATATTTCTTATCTTGAAAGACCAGCATAAAACGACAGTAAAGTAACACAGAGAATGCTGTGCTTGACACCTTGATCTTTATTGTAAAATATTGTGTTCAGCAAAAACACAAGCTAAGAACTAATAAGTGCGAGGTGATGTATTTAGGGAGGTCAAAGAGTAAAGGGAAATACACGATAAACAGGAATATACTGGGAGGGCTGGATAAAGTGAGAAACCTCAGTGTGCAAGTGCACAGGTCCCTAAAGGTTGCACTACAGGTAGGTTGTAAAGAAGGCATATAGAATGCTCTCCTTCATTGGCAGAAGTATAGAATACAAAAGAAGGGATATAATGATGAAACTGTATAAGATACTGTTGAGGCCATAACTGCAGCATTGTGTGCAGTTCTGGTCACCACATTACAGGAAGGATGTAATTGTTCTGGAGACAGCGCACAGCAGATTTACTAGAATGTTGCCAGGAGAATTGTAACTGTGAGGAAAGACTGGAGACGTTGGGGCTGTTTTCCTTGGAACAGAGAAAGCTGAGGGGTGATATGATTGAGGTATACAAAATTGTGAGGGGTAGAGATAAAGTGGTCAGGAGGAGCCTGTTTCCTTTGGCAGAGAGCTCAAAACCAGGGATTACAGATTCAAGCTAAATGGCAGAAAGCTAAGAAGGGCTATGAGGAAAATCTTTTTCAAGTAAAGTGTTGTGGGTGTCTAGAATTCACTGCCTGAATTGGTGGAGGAGTCAGAGATCCTAAACTCTTAAAAAGTGCCTGGATCTGCTCATTAAGTACTGTAAACTACAGGGCTATGGGCTATGTGCAGGAAGATGAGATTAGAAAGAGCATCTGGGTGTCTTTGGGTCTGCATGGATAAAATTAGCTGAATGGTCCCCTTCTGTGCTGTACCATTTCTGAGGTTCTATGCTTGCAAATTCTCATCAGCTTTTACAGATGGATGTAAATATTTTGTTCAACAAAAGATGTTAAGAACGTCTTGCTACTCTTTACAGATGAGTGCAAACCACAAGATCACAAAAAGGCTGTGTCCCCATTTCCTGTTCAAGTAAACGTGGACATAAATCCTACTGTCAACAACTTTCCACAATTGGAATTTGCAAAAACAATTTAATGCTTAACTAGTTTTATATAATCAAACACCACTGATCTCCATCTCTGTGTGTCTCTAGTATAATGCTCAGCACGTTACAAGGATTGTACAATTTTCAATTACAGTGCAAAAATAAATCAAAGGATACATTCGAGACTTTTTCAGTCAGATAGAAGATTCTAATGGTGTTGACAATATCATTATTCTTTCCCCTCACCCATACCTTTCCCATTGTTACTAGGCTGCTCAGGACTAGTAGTATTTATCAACATATAATGTTAATTCAAAGACTCACTAAATGAACTGACAGAGCTACATCTCAAAGTATTATTGTTCTAATCAAAAATAAACTTTATAATATATAAAGTGAAATTAAACAAAACAAGTGCTATTAACACAATATCTTATGCTATAAACTCTGTCCTATATTTTCATCACCTTCTGACAAGTTCCCTCATCTTAGAAAATCTTGAAAATTCATTTCCTTTTCCTGAGACTGAGCCAAATGTGTACCATACTCTCCAGTATTCACTTAAATTATTCTCAGTGTTCCTCCATGGTAAGATTCTTTGAAAGCCTTTCCATTATTTTTTCTGGGTAATGTGGCCTTTACCATCTTCTCTTTACAGACCTCGTGACAGTAGATACCTCATATTCTTGTTTAGATTACCAACAAATTTCCAACACCCTTCTCACAACTTTCTGAGCTAAGTCCACTGGCTATTTTCTTCCACAAGCTTCTATGAGGACTGTTGTAGATTTCTTCCATTAGCTGCCTTCTACAGCATACCTTCCTCCAGCTTCTCTCACAAAATGCAAACTCATTTAGAGACCAATGCACATTCCATGTGTTGTACAATGAAGTTTGTACTATCTCCACTAAAACCTGGCTAATATCTTTCTTTGACTCTTCTGACTCAGTGATCTATAAACTACATGTAACTGTTCTATTTGCAAACTGAACCATTTTTCTATTAGCGAACACAGAGGTCAGTTAAACTAAAAAAAAACCAAGGCTCGCCTCTGATTTCTCAGAAATATAGCTTACATTGGGATAGTTCAAATGCAAACACGTTATAACCTTCAACACAGTTTTTTGATTCTGTAATTCATGCGAATAGCTTATGTTACTTGTGGATGTTTATAACTTTGTTTCTTCAAAATTAGCTTATTTTCTGGAGATCACAGATCTACCCAGAGGTTCAGAAATGGGTCACCCATTGTTTAAGTTTATTTTCACCATCAACTGTAAGAAACTGGTTAATTAAACCTAGGCCTGTGTGCGAAATGCTTGTATATTAGGGTATTTTATCAATTTCTTAACATAGATTTTTCATTTAATACTTTAATTTGTAAAACTGAAAGCTGCATTCTAAAACATATGAATTATGAGCTAGATATTTGCGACACCATCTACACTCATGACCTTTCTAATGTAAACCGACATTTAATTGTTCCATGGTCCAGCTACTTTCTCTCCATCATGGATGGCCAACATCTGGACATCTGCATCCCCGTAGGGTTAGCCATCACTACACTCCACTGCCCAGCGCATTCTTCTTTAACTTTGAGCACTATTCATGCCCTTGCAAATAGAATGTATTCCTGAGGGTATTCATATGTGCTTTTTGTTGTACATGTAGAATACTTCTTGTTCCAGTAATAGTCAGAATTCCTTTTTCAATTCTTCCCCTGGTACATTGGTGGCTATATTAGTGCCACCTCCTCTTCCAGCCCTGAACTGGAAGAGTTCATTGTTTTTGTTTCTAACTCCATAGCTTCCATAGAGGTCCATACATGCAAGATGAGAGATACGTAGCCAGTGTACAATTTAAGATTATTAGAGACTATATTGCTATTCCCAAATTTCTATCATTCACTTTTAAAAATTTTGTATCCTCTGATGTAGAATTTGCATAATTTCTTCTGGAAATCAATTGGTTGGGGTGGTCAGGTAATCTGGTGGAAACAGTGAACTTGGGAAGTGGGGTGGGGTTCTAAAACCTATATTAGGAAGCTGACCCCAAATCAGCTCCAAACCAATTCTGGCTTTAACTGGATCACATTCATTTGCTTGAATGCAGCCTTCTCAGGCAAGGCAGGGTATCTATTAAGCTTTGAAAAATTGCTCAATTGGAACAATATTTCAACTGACTTTAAAATTTTCTGTGTATCCATGGGTTTCCCAGCCTTCCTGAATGTCACCAATGAAGGCAAGGCAAAAAGACTGCGAGGGCGAAGTCAAACTTGCAGAAATGCTGTCTTATATACTCAGTAGTCAAGGGTCCTCTCTGCTATTGGGGAGAGAAAGATCTTCACAATATTTTTGGTTACTGTTTATGCTTGGAGGTTTTTGACTAACAGTACATTGGTTACAGCTGCTTTAGATTGCATTTCAGAGAAAGACCAATATGAATATGGGAGAGGAGAATTGGACCATTCAATAAGATCATGGCTGATTTTGTTGTGGTCTCAACTCTGCTTACCTGTCTGCACTACACAACCCTTTAAGCAACCAGATGGCTGAGTGGTTAGCACTGCTGCTTCACGGCGCCAGAGACATGGGTTTGATTCCACTCTCGGGTGACTGTGTAGAATTTGCACATACTCCCCACGTCTGCATGGGTTTCCTTTGGGTGCTCCGATTTCCTCCCACAGTCCAAAGATGTGCAGCTTAGGTGGAATGACTGTGCTAAATTTCCCAAAGTGTCCAGGGTTATGCAGGCTAAGTGGATTGGGCACAGAAAGTGCAGAGTTACAAGAATTGGGTGGGATGCTCTTTGGAGGGTCAGTGTAGACTTGATGGGCTGAATGGCCTATTCCCACAGGAGGGATTCTATGTTTTTTTTACTTCCTTGTATGTCAAAAGTCTCTGTCACTCAGTCTTGAATATATTCAAATGGCACCAAGTTCACCTTGTTAAATTCCTTCAGGATTTTATATACTTCAATCAAGTTGCTCCTCACTCTTCTAACTGCCAGTGAGAACAAGTATAGCTTGTCCAACCTTTCTTGCTCATTCCAACTATCAGTTTTGTACACCTCTCTGAACTGCCTCCAACACCTTTCTTAAGAATGCCATCCTTTCTAAACTAAGGAGGCCAAAGTTGCACACAGTATTCAAGTTGTGGTTTCCCAGTGCCCTGTATGACTGAAGCAGAATACCCTTACTTTCAATTCCTCTCATAAAGGATAATCCTAACTCAGATTTACGTTTGTTTACACAGTTAAACATTACAAGTATAGATCACTGAATTCAACTGCAGTTTCAGAAAGTGTTTCTGAATATGTGCTCAAATAAAATCTCAATAAATACCTTTCATCTACGTAATTTAAGGCAAGTCATAGATGATTAAAAGTTATAAGCAGCTTTAAAATAGTGTTATGTACCCTGTGGAGACCTGCTGAACGATATTTCAATGTTAATTTGGTTACAAAGTTATTTTTTAATCATAACAAATTAGAATCAATGAAAATTCAACATGAATGAACAGGAACTTCATGTTTGGTATGAAGTATAAATTACACGTGGAATGTTGGATATAACAATAGCTATTACAGTGAAATAGTAGACAAGCCATTATGGTCCCAGTTTAGACAAATATAGAAAATTCTCTGCAGGCATCTGCTTCTCCATAAATATAATTTAGCCACGCACTCTTCGCCATTTGATATACCAGAACCTTCTAAGTTGTTAGCTTTCTATAAAGCAGGAACTGGCGATTTGCTTGTGGATGTGGGCAAATGTTTGAATCAAAATGAGTTAAGGCTGAAAAGAAATGTCAACAAGGGAGGTAAAAAGGACAACAAAGCATGCTGCAACCAACCAACCATTAGTTAAGATGGGTCTTCTTGACATTTCATCGTCCTCACCAACCTATCAAAAAGCATTATTGATGTCTTTGCATTTATGACAAAATACCTGATATGATAATAAGACCACGAGACCACAAAGAAATGGAACTGGAGTTGGTTGTTCGGCCCCCTTGATCCTGCTCTGCCATTTATCAGATCATAGCTAATTTGACATTCCTCGTGTCCACTTTCCTGCCCTTTCTCCGTATCTCTCGATTTCCCAACTGATCATGAATCTATCTCAGCCTTGAGCATTTACGTGTACTTTGCCCCCACAGCTCTCTGTGGCAGGGAGTTCCAAAGACACTTGACTTCCGAGAAGAGAAATTCTTCCTCATTTCTTGTGTACACTTCACATCCGATCAGTCAACATCAGCTTTTGCATGAACAATTGACCCATTAAATATCTGGAGACCATATAGAATAAGTATGAAACATAAAATACAAAACTCACGGAAATCCTGAATAAGCATTTAGAAACTCTCTTTCTTTCAGATATTTTATGAACATACACAATTTTTCCATATTTCTAAATAATAAGAATAACAGCAAATTTACACAAAATATATTTATTTAAAAATATTGGAAGGATATTCAAGAAGATACAATGATCCTCGTAAATACATCCACAATGGAAAACATATTTCTGTTAAGGGTCCTTCAGTTGACAATATTTCCCCAGGTAACCATTCTGCTTGGAGTCATGTAGAAATAAGTTCAAAGAAAAATATGTAAATGATACTTTACTAAAATTTGTGTTTGCTTACTTTTTCCAATGTATTACAAATTACTGTTTAAGTTTCACTATGTTATCCCATGTTTGCAAGAACACAACAGAAAAGGTAAGTTTATTTTTCATTCATAGAGAAATTAACATTTTTTTCTCTTTGTGGAAATGTGACAAACCATCTGTATTGAAATTACTATTTTTATCTAAAAACATTGAAAACAAGCAACTAAATCAGCACAAAAGAAATTAGTATTTCCTGTTTTAATACACACTTGTATGATAATTTCACATATTGAATGATGAAAGGTTCACTTGCTTATCAGCTAGATTAGCAAGACAATGGAGTCAAACTCAGGAATACACATTGAGCCACACATCAACAGTTGCTTGTTAACAGCAGAACAGAAAGAAAGAACGTGGATTGGTACTAGCAAGGGCTAATACTCTCTCTCTCTCTGTGCCTCATCAATTAAGATGGCAAGCTGGTGAAAACGCAAATTAAGGAAACTACTATTCACCAAGAACTGAAGGATATTTACAAACTTCATTGTTGCTGAGGATGCCAATTGCCAATTCAACAGCTGTGGTCTCAGGTTATAAAGTTAACACGTCAAAGACTCTCAGAACTCTTAACTGTGTGACTTTTATTTCATTTGTTAAGCTTATTATTTGTGTTTTGCTGTGTGTTGCACACTTTTTTATTCATTATTCTCAGGGCTGGTAAGTAAAAAAATTCGTCTTTCATGCTTTCATTTTGATTGGCAATTGTAATTGACCTGTTATGTGCAGTGAGAAAGGCACAAAACTTTAGTCGAAATGGAAGTCAGAGTTGATGGTCTGGAGTTGTCAAACTCACTATTGAATCCTAAATGCTGTATACTGCCTATTTGGAAGGTTAGATGCAGTTGCTCTAGTTTGCATTATGTTCACTGCAACATTGTGGTGGGGCAAGGACAGAAATGTGTGCAGGAGAGCAAGGTAGTGAATTAAAACAGCAAATAATTCAGAAGATTGGAATTGTGCATGCAAATTAACAACAGTTTGTTTAGAAATACAGTTGCTTGATCTGTTTTGGACTCAATGTCAAGGGGACTACGTTTTGAGCCATGAATGAAAGATAAAGTTGCCATACTTTTACCAGACCGTAGCTCTGCTCCTGAGAGTGAGAGAGATGGCTGCTGGTTGCTTAACCTCAGGGTCATCAGGTCTCAGAAGACGGGCAGGGTTGAGAAAGAGAGTCCTTCATGTTAACCTCAGCTGGTGCGGGAATTGAACAGTCCTGTGGCGTTGCAAACCAGCTGGACTGACTGACCTCCTGCAATGAATGCAAGATACTAAACAAAGACGTATAAGCAAATTGCTTCACTTGGAAGGACTATGGGGGTCCTTGGAAAGTGAGAGAGGAAAGAGGAGGTAAAAGGACAGGGCTTCTTTTCATGCCATAAGGTCTCTCATAGGCTTTTCAGCCTCAACTGTCCATTCCTTGATCTTCATTGGATTATGAGCGTGTTCTCTTGCCATTCAACACAAAATCAAGGTGACAGTTCATAACATAGTGCAGGCAAGGGCCAGTATTGGATCCAATGTTAGGGACCCTTGCAAAATGCAAAATCCTGCTTTGGGCCCCTAACTGTCTCACTCTGCACTTTGCAATGGTAATGGGTAACTAAGAGGTTACGGACTGAGGGTATCACTTTTAATGGAGTCTAAAGCTCAACACTCTGGCATAAAACAAAACCGACCCGACATCAGAAACTCATCGCAGGCCCAGACTACCTGTGAGCACTGTGATGGGTGTTAGCCGTTTCAGTTATTCCTCCCTGTCTGTGAGCGTTCTATTCCTGAAAACCCCAGGAATGACGAATTTGCAACTGTGAAGCTTAATAACTTATGGTAAAAATAGGGTTAGGTTCCCGACCCTCAAGATTATTTTTTGGGTTAAAATAATAAACACTCAAACATCTGAAATATAAGTTAATACGAATGGAATTAAATATTGGAAACAATCGTAGTGTGTTGTAGCTTACTGATAAAGGTGAGAAGTTCTGTCTACCAGGGCTGAGCATTGCTGAGGGATGTGGGATGGGGGGAGGACAGATCAGACGTGCCTCCCTCCCAGCTGCTCTCCCCCGATGCACTCTCCTCCTCTACTTCAACCTGTTTATCCTCCCAAGACCACCATCCCCCTGGAGGGTTGAGGGGAAGTGCTGTGTACTGGAACAGGTTGGAGAGTGAGATTGCCTTGTAAGTGAAAGTAGTCGTGGATAGGCGAGTTTTGTCCACAGATTTTGAATGTTTAGTAACCTCTTTCTTTGTGCAAATAGGCGAATTTGTGATTCATGATTTCACAACACAGAAGAATGACTGTATATTGTGAGAACAAATTGTCGGACGCTGAGGGCTATAATCGTGTAATAATAACATGTGGATAGAAGATTTATGTGAATCTCTGTACTAATAATATTACCTTGGTCTCACTCCTGCTGGGCATGGAAAGCAAGCCAATTTATGTAAATTAAGATGTTTTACTGGGTGCTTTGCCAGGCATATGGGCATTGCTGACAGAGCTTAGTGTGCATTACTTACCCAGTGCATTAACACAGCAGTTTAATGTGAACCACACATTAGTTTCATCAAGTTCAATATCAGAATCTTTTGATGCCAGCCGTTACTTGGACAGTTTTCATCCAGAGGTAGATTTTCATCTGCATCTAAACCAAGAGGTCAGGGGATCAACATGAATTGGTACTTTGTCTCCATATGTGGGGCAAGTTTCAGTGGCTGTCGCATTTTGAAAGGCAACTTTCCCCAAAGAGTAAACCCAAATAGGGCGGAACGGTGGCACAGTGGTCAGTACTGCTGTCTCACAGCAGCAGGGACCCAGGTTTGATCCCATCCTCAGGTTACTGTCTGTATGGAGTTTGCACACGCTTCCTGTGTCTGTGTGGGTTTCCTCTGGGTGGTCTGGTTTTGTCCCACAGTCCAAAGTGCAGGCTTGGTAAATTAGCCATGGGAAACATAGGGATAAGATAGGGGAATGGGTCAAGGTGGGATGTTCTTTGGAGTGTGGGTACAGACTTGACAGGCCAAATGGCCTCTTTCTGCACCATAGGGAATCTATGATTCTATGAACTGCAGTCCTCAGTTATGTGCTGGGATTTGGAGCATGGTCTTCAAAAGGCTGAGGGATTGATCACTATGCTTATGGAGTTGAAGGAATACACTTCTGATTCCACAGGAAGAATTTTGGAAAACAAAAAGGATTTGAGGAAAAGTGCTCATTGGCAGTGACAAGCAAGGTCTGACTTGCGCAAGCCCGACAACTACGCCACACATCATCACAGGATACATTATTTTACCTGTGAGAGGGGAGTAGCATCTGTTTTATAGTGACTGGCCAGGTCATCGTTAAAATCAGCAAGATGGATTTAGCACTGAGCAAAATGCCTGTGCAAACTGAACACAAGCCATTCCATATCCAATCTACAGCACAGGGCCTCAGTCTCAGACTAAGGGTTTGAACATTTAAGATCATAAGGAGGAGAATTTTAATCACTAAAATTGTTGTGCCTCTTTGGAATTCTCTGCCTCGGGGAGTCGTTGCTACACAGCTGTTGACAGATTTTCGGTTACAAAGGGGATTAAGAGATATAGGGATAGTGTGGGAGATATGGCTGTGGCTCATCAGCCATAATTTCATTCAATAGTAGAGTGGCTACTCTGGCACCTATTTCATATGCTGTTGGACCATAGCGTCTGGTCAGAATCAGGGAGGATACATCCAACGCGGACTACAAATTAATCATCCACTTTTGCCTCTTCCCTGGTTATCTCCAGCAAGGATGAACACAGTCAAGAGGCCAACTGTCAAACACAATTCTAGCACACTACACAGTCTTTACACATCACAAACTGAAGACATATCCTTTAAGGTCATAATGCTAAGTCCTACTTAGACATCTGAAGAAGTGATATTGGTTTCGAACAATTAATTCTATTTCTTGCTCCACAAATGGTGAATTTCTCTGGCACTTCCCATGTTGTTTTAAAATTTACGATATCTGGCATCCACAATATTTTGGATTTACAATCCCCACAAAGTGGAAGCAGGCCATTCAGCCCAACAAATCCACAATGACCCTCTGAAGAGCATCCCAACAAGACCCATCCCCCTACCCGGTCCCTGTAATCCTATATTTCCCATGGCTAATCCACCAAATTTACACCTCCACCCCCGGACACTATGGGAAATTTAGTACAGCCAATCCATCTAACCTGCACATCTTTGGACTGTGGGAGGAAACCGGACGGAAACCCACACAGATACAGGGAGAACGTGCAAACTCCACACAGACAGTCACCCGAGGGTAGAATTGAACCCGGGTCCCTGGCGCTATGAGGCACCAGTGCAAACCACTGAGCCACTATGCTGCCCAGTTTCATTTCTTGCACGATCCTCACTGGCATTGTTTTAAATGGCTCTGTAAAACCTAATACTGTTCAACCTCCTCTCAATGACCGTGCTAAATCCCCACAATGCTCAAACACCACTCTCACCCCACCACATTGTTCTCCTTTACCCCAAAACACCCTTCATACAAACTCCTACTCCCTCAGTCCCTTCATCCACGGCAGTACTCTCTTGCCTTGCTCGCACTCAACAGTGCTGGTCTCCCTCCCAAGCCCAGGGCAAGGTGGATTTAGACTGAGCAAAATTCCAGTATTGACCCACCTCCTCCAACAGCTCTCTGATGTTTACCCTTCCCCTCATCTCTTGTATCCCAATGAAAATGTTTAAACTACCTCATCCCCTGTCAATGCCAATTCATAGAATCTCTACAGTGTGGAAACAAGCCTTTTGGCCAATCAAGTCCACATTGACCCTCCAAAGTGCATCCAACTCCCACTCCACTACCCTATAATTCTGCATTTCCCATGGCTAATCCACCTAGTCTGCACATCTTTGGACTGTGGGAGGAAACTGGAGCACCCAGAGGAAATCCATGTAGTCAATGTGCAAACTCCACACAGAGAGTCACTCAAGGCTGCAATCGAACCTGGATCCCCTGGCGCTGCGAGGCAGCAGTGCTAACCGCTGAGGCACTGTGCTGCCAAATTTGCCCTCTATTAATCAGGAGCCAGAGATTTCAGAGGTTGACTGGGGAGGCAATGTATGTGAGGGGTAAGCAATGTCTGGTGGCAACAGGGGATTGCCAGAATGATAATCCAGCAAAACTGGCACAAGTTGCTGACTTGGCAAAGATTGCGTACTAGTTCAATTCAATTTGGACACCTCAAAATAGAGCCCCAGTATGACTAGTGCATTCATAATCCAGGTTTTACTGTTTTATGCTTCCCCAAACCCACCTCAAGTGTGTGGGAGTAGGGGACTGAAACACTCTCTGGGGCTTGGTAGGGTGTTGTCAGCATTATCAGAGGAGGGGCTTTGAATGTTAACAGGAGGTGACATGTGCGTGTTGCCTGGGGGTGTGAGAGCATATAATCTTTTCAGTCTACAAGACAGTGCACAAATCTTGGAATTATGGTGAAAAAATCTATAGACTATACGGCAGGATATCCTGAATTCACTGTAAAGTTAATTTATGTCTTCTTTTGGATATTACAGCGAAGATTTTCGTTTGCTAATGTCTTCTAGACACAGACGTAATTGTCCAGAATTTATTCAAGGGCTTTCTGGCAGAAGAGTTCCTCGGAAAGTCACATTCATTACATAGTCATGAAGACATCTCTCTAACTTTTCTTACGTTGAAGTCTTGTCACTTCAGAGCATTTTGGTTCCAGTAGCCTGCTGTCATCCTCATCTGACGATAATTGGTTGGAAGCAGGATGTGCCACTCTGTACAACTCTATTCAGCAAGCTGCTCAGCCAATATTTACTCAACATTTATTCCCGGAGTAGTTATTGGAATAAAGTCTTCATTAGACTTATGCTTATGTTTTCTTGGGCTTTACCAATTCATTTGTTAGCTGCAATACTTTTAGCTAGGTGATGCTGGACTTCCTTTTACCTTTAATTTTATTTTGTTTTTACGTACTTTGGCTACCATGTGCCTTATGCTTTTCCAATCTAGGTTACAAGTGGAGATAATTTTCACATCTTCAGCAGAATAAGCACTTTGACTCATGCAAGAGTCCTGTAAAATTGCCATAGCACCAGAAATAAATGCAAAAAGGGCATTATGGTTAGAAGGTTAACCAAGGGAAGTTCTTCTGCAGAAAACTGTTGAGTTGAAAGTCCCAACTGATCATTTCAAAGCAGCTCATCAAATAGGGCCACAGAAATGCCACTGCTTCTGATGCTCATCTGATCCAGTGCTTGTCTTGAGGGATTAGTGGGGACGGAGGTTACAACAGGTAGCATCAAGCTGGAGAATTTTCTGAATTCAGGATGATCACTCACCTAGGCGACTGATGAGAGGGCTGCTGTAGGCACCAGAGGGTGGAGCAAATCAAGATTTCTGAAGAAGGGTCCCGACCTGAAACGTCAACTTTCCCACTCCTCTGATGCTGCCTGGCCTGCTGTGTTCCTCCAACTCCACACTGTGTTATCTCCAACTCCAGCGTCTGCAGTTCTTACTATCTCTCAGTGCGATGTATAAGCTGTCCATTTGAGAAATGTGTGTTAGCATACTGCTTTGTACAGTCAAGGTTTCTAAGGCTTGATTCAGGTCAGTGCCTAGAATTAAAAATCACCTGTTACCAATTTGGTAGTTGGCATAACTTCGTAGAAATCAGATATGAGAAACTGCATTCTGAAATTGATTCCCCCAATGCAAATTTGCTCTCCTAACGATGGATGCCATGTGGACCAATCTGTTTCCGTTGTCTGGTTGCAAAGTCAATAATCTGTCTTGTCTGCATCAGTGAATGCAATTAGATAAGTAAGTGGAGATCACTACAATCCTTGGCACTCTTCTTGGTCTCTGCCTAAATATTAATAGAGATCACATTTTCTGCACGTTTAAAAGGATTTTGCGTTTTAAGTCTGTCAAAAGATAATTAAACTAATAAATTCCAGATGTGCAATGGTAATCGTTTATACCAAAAAAAAGGACACAGTCAATGATTTGTAGAGCAGTTACATTCCTTAAAAGCACATAATTGGTTCATAACCCACCACAAGTATCTGGCACAATCAGCTGTGTTTAATTTTCACCCATATTGTACTCAATTCATAACTTTCATATGTTGAGAAGCCAGAGATTCATTTGAAAATCTTAATAAGACAGAAAGGAATAATTTGAGCATGGTTAGGATTTCCTGACCTTTATTTTGGAACTGAACTAATGCTAATATTGTCCGTATAAAGCTAGTTTTCCGGGCTACTAGGCTATATCTCTTAAAAATAAACTTATTTAAAGGGATAGCCTGTAACTTTGAAACATTTGAACTGGTCTTTTTTGAGTATTTTGGTTTTTTTGAATTTTTTTTCTGTTCTGGGGTGGGCGAGGGCTTTGATGGGATGGTATGGGAGATGTTCTAGGTGGAATCTCATAGAGATGGTTTTGCTGCCAGCATTGGGAATAACATTTCAATTTCAATTTTCAATTTCACTTGATTTGGAATTCAGTTTTGGGTACGTTACCCATTCGTAAATAGTCACATATTAATTAATAATAATGGTAAATGAGAGACAATGATCTGATTACAGAGATCTAATTTTGGTTAAAAGATCTATTAAAAACTATTCCAGTTGATTAACATAATCAGTGACTCTCATCCTGAGTACATGTCCTTGCTTATACATTAAAATCCAGCTAAACTTTTTTAAAGAGAAGGACAGAAACAAGTTCTGGAACCAATTTGTCCTGCATCTGAGGACTTTTAGTCTTTTCCCTGAGTATACCCAACAATGACCTGGAGAAAGGGTGGGTTCTTATTATTCAGGACAGCCCTTGCTTCGTCAAAATTCTTCCAAGAGCAGATTTTCTCCACGTCTGGATATCAAATGTCCTTCCTGTCTGGTTCAATAGCCTTAGGATTAAAATTTGGAAATCTCACATCAGGGTGGGTGCCTGGCATGTTCAGCAACCTTGCCAGAGGCCAGGCTTGTCCAATAAAGGCAGATATGTAATTACTGTCAATTATGTGCACACTTGGAGGTAAATCTGTGACTCCTCTGGGAAGATTGTGCCAGTGGACATGATTCAGAGGCCATCAGGCTAGGACCTGTGTATGGTTTCAATACCCAAAAATCTTCAAAGTGGAGGAGATTCTGCTCTGTATGGTGAAAGGGTATTGTTCTAAGAATTGAGGTGACATTTTGTGGCTACCACAAATACTGTGACAATACTGTGAATTCCCAATTTACTCATGGTGACTTTGAGAAGAATGTGGATGCAGTGTATATGGACCTTAAGAAAGCTTTTGACAAGATGACACGTGAAAGTTGAATGGAAAAATTATCGATTACGAAAACAGAGAAATAATCAAATCTCAAACGGTTTACAGCACTGATTCTCATGTTTGCAAGAACAAATGAGCGATCTGCAAATATTACCATAGATGCTGCTGGACTTGTTGAGTTTCTCCAGCATTTTCTGTGTTTGTTTTGTCAGGCTTCCAACATCCACAGTATTTTGCTTTTGGTTGAGTGTTTAATTCACTGGCATTTTCCTTCTAGGTATGCTCACCTTGAAGAATTTCTACTTTTCTCTCCAACTGGATTCCCATTTGAGCCTTTCAGCTTGTTCACCTTAATTGCTTTTGTTCTCCTTCCTAGGGTTTGATAAAGTATTTGCCAAAACTCGCTTTCATACTCACGTCTCTTTCCTCAGTGACTGTATCCAGCTCTGCCCTACTCCAAAAGAGAAAACTGTTCTGAAGAAGAGTCATATTGGACTCAAAACATTAACTCTGCTTTCTCTCCACAGATGATGCCAGACCTGTTGAATTTCTCCAGTATTTTCTGTGATTGCTTCAACTTGCTGCTGGCTCCAAATGGGCACCGGCCACATGCACCTCGCATCTGTGGATTGTGATATCTCATTTGTACCAACCTCTAAGAATCCTTATGTAACATCTCCAAATCTTCAGTATTGCACTTTGGGCTGAACCAGCACTATCATTGTAATGCCACAACAAGGCCACTGTGTGTTCAGGGACATGCATCCAGCTCATGGACTGGAACAGGCTTTTTATTTGCTATCACAGTGCACACTCATTCCTGGGCTAGTACGTCAGGACTTCTCAGGACGGTCACAGTCAGAACCCCCTCTTTATAAGGGGTGAAGAGCCAAATGATGGGCAGAACAGCACCCATCTTGACACTTTCTGCATGTTGTGGGCTGTTTTCCTCATGAAATGAGAGACAGGCAGGAAGGTGTTCAGAGTGAGCGAGTAGGCAGTGCAGAGGGCATGCAGGGATAGTGGTGTCAGGACTGAGGTGGGTGACAGCGAATGGGGAAGATGTTGCAGGCAGTACTGTCAGTGGTAGAGAATGAGCCTTGGTAGGAGGTGGGTACAGTCTCAGAGAGTGAG
Source organism: Rhincodon typus (assembly GCF_021869965.1). Classification (NCBI taxonomy): domain Eukaryota; kingdom Metazoa; phylum Chordata; class Chondrichthyes; order Orectolobiformes; family Rhincodontidae; genus Rhincodon; species Rhincodon typus. The sequence continues at coordinate 128,410,496 of NC_063333.1, forward strand.
GTATTGGATTGAAGATTGTGGTACTTACCCTGACAAAGTGAAGCAGAACATTGATCTTCTTGCTACAGTATTGTGCATTCCTCCAGATTGCTGAGAGTGTTTTAACCTGGATGGCAATCTCAGACCAGCTTGGCATGGTTAGTTGTCTTGGCATCCACTGTTGCTCCTGGGACAAGATGAACCCCAATCATGCAACACATCATCTGGTAGGACCTCCAGCATTTGTCAGCAGCTTACATGGCAAACACACTGCATGTGCTCCAACATCAAATAACTATGTCTGAAAGTCTAAGGGATCTAGTACCTGGTCCAGTTAAGGTGACTATGGTCAGCCAAGGATAAATTGGTAAGAGGAATAGTTAGAAAATATTTGGGTGGGAATGTGGAGAGGGTCAAACCTGATGGGGTTAGCAGGGACTGGAATGCAGAAAGGAACATGCAGATTGCAGGGGGCACCTTGAATATTAGGTGGGGCCTGCAACTCACTGTCCCAAGTGTGATGTCAGAAGCCTTCCATCTTCATCCATTCTCAACTGTGCTATGAGAAGGAAAAATGGCTGCCAGCACACCAGAGTTGGTGGACTAAGTTTGGTTTATTTTTCCCGTGTGAGTGGGCTACACACATGCGCAATGTGAGACCCATCAAGGAGCCATTGCATCACTTAGTCACTCATAGAAATGAGATTAAATACACTGGCATCACAACATTCTGTGTGTGCACCACATGCATTGACCAACTATGTAGATTATGAGTTCTGGCCAGAAGGAATAATGACCATTTCATTGATCGTTACATATTAATCTTCACAACCTCCTTGAAGCAAAAGTGATCACAGGTGACCTTTAAAACAGTTGACAATTCCCAAACATATTCCAAAGCCTCATCGGCTGTGCAAGGTGTGGAGCTGTTTTTCTTCACAAATTGAATTGTAGGTACATCAGAACATGCTCTTATAATGCATCACTACATTTTCAGCATGATATGGGTTTTGGACGGGATCTGAGGGCACAATGCTTTGTTAAACCCACCAGATTTAAACTCTCCTATTGTATTTGTGTGACATGGCTTGTGCTGCAAATATCTAAATAAGGTCTAGTAGGTCAGTGGTCAATGTAATGTCCAAAATCCATAGCACCGGCCTATTTGTCAAAGGCTTCTATGCCCCACTGTATCACGGACAATGGTAAAGTCTCACTCCATGTGCTGTGACTGCTGACCAGTTGTATTACTAAGGAGCTATTTGTTTCTGATATTCCCCACACAGGTTAATTGGAACCGTCACCAACAGTTTCAGAAACAGCACATGTTGCAACACTGTAGTTACACCACAATGAAACCGCAGAGAAAATGAGGAGGAACAAAGGCATCAGTGAGCCCAGGAACAGCAGCACCCTCTAGTGGCTGCCAATCAGCCTGCATGTGAAGAGGTTGCAGCTCAAGGTCCCTTCAGTCTGCAGAGGAAAGGCAGGAGCCTTGGAGTTTACCATCCCCAGTTTCACGACTTTCAAATGAGCAAAGCTCATTGCTGCCACAGACTGAGGATGTCCTGGGACACTATCACAGAATTGTGCCGTCTAATGGGGCAGGACTTGCGAACAGCATGAGTGGGTGGCCATTCTATCCCGGGGGCTCTGAAAGTGACAGCTATGCTAAATTAATCAACCAGCTGCTTCTAAACAACCATTGGGGACCTGCATGGGATCTCTCATTTCTTAACCCATAAATGTATCAAGGCTGTTACCAATACAATATCTGCCAGATCACACCACTTCAACTCATTTCCCTGTGATGAGATCAGTGCTGCAGCCCAGGCAGTTGGCTTTGTCAATATCACTGGCTTCCCTCAGGTGCAGAGCTCTATAGACTGTACACATATTGCATTAGAACACCAATATCATATTGCAGCTGAATTCACTAATAGGAAAGGGTTCCATATTATCACTGTCCAGGATGTGTTTGCACTAGAGAAGGTACAGATGAGATTCACCAGGATGTTGCCTGAACGGATTAATTCAGCTATGAAGAGAGGCCAGAAAAGCTGATATTGTTTCCCTTGGAACAGAGAAAGATGAGAGGGAGATCAGATTGAGGTGTACAAAGAGTAGATAGGGAGAAACTTTTCCCCTTAGTAGAGGGGTCATTTAGCAGGGGACAATGTTTTAAGGAGCAGGAGGTTTAGAGCGAATTTGAGGAAACAAAAATTTCCCCAGAGGGTTTATTAGTATCTGGAACTCACTGCCTAGAAGGATAATACTGGCTGAAACTATCAAGGCATTTAAGAAGTATTTTGATGAACACTTGAAATGATTTAGCATACAAGGCTACAGGCCAAGTGCTAGAAAATGGGACTAGAATAGATAACTATTTGATAACTGACATGGACACGATGGGCCAAAGAACTTCTTTTTGTACTTTAAAATCTCTATGATTCTTTCTCTCTATGACTATGAACATCTCATGTTAGAAGTCTGCACTAAATACTGGTCATGAAGCTTATATCTTCAATAACTCTCAGTTTCCTGGTTCATTTCAGAGTTACTTCATGCCTTTAAATGTTATCTGCTGGGGGATAAAGGCTATTCTCTCTAACCGTGGCTAATGACTCTATTAAGCAACCCCATGACTAACGCTGAGCTTCTACACAAAGCATTCCATTCTTCCACCATTGAGGCACAGACTGTAGATAAGGTTCGAAGTGTGGATTTGTCTGCAGTGTACTTCAAACAGAGTGTGCCACAAATTCTAGCGTGATGTTCTCTGTCTAACTGGTGCAGGCAAAAAGAGAATACAGCTGGGAGAACAGCAGTACCTTCTGAGGAAGGAGATTAAGACACTGCATAGGAGGAACAACACCTTCACTATAATATCACAATGCAGCATCAGGCACATCAAACTGACTGGACTTGAGAAACACCCTTTTCAGAAGTTGTGAAAGTCATCATCCATTGGCTGTAAAATTATTGTTAGTCAAAAAGTAAACAACAACTGATTATTCCCAAAAGCTTTTTTTTTCTTTGTTTCTCTTGTTGTTTAATAAAAGTTAATACTAACAACTGTTGAAGACTTCACAAAATTTGATGCACCCACATTTAATAAACATCATGTTATGCTACCTAGGCCCAATCATCTTCATCTGCTTCATCAATGACTTTCCTTCCATCATAAGGTCAGAAATGGGAATTGAAATAACTCCACAGAGGCTGGTATCCCATCACCAAGTCATCCTTCATTTACACATGGAAAGTCCTTGACACTGATCCAACTCCCTCTGAGCCCTCTCAGAGTGAACAGGATGTCGAACACGTCTGTTCTTTTGTGTCAGCCAGGACTCCCTGATTGGACCAGATTAACAATCAGGGAACTCATATTCTATGGTGTCCATCTAGCTGACCTCATTCTAATCACTACAGGAATGTTCACTGATGATTGCGCGATGTTCAGCACTATTCTTGACTCCTCAAGTACTAAAGTAGTCTATGTCCAAATGTAGCAAGTCCTAGACAGTATCCAAGTGTGAGCTGACAAGTGGGAATTAACATTCACAACATACATGCCAGGCAATGACCATCTCCAGCAAGAGATAATCTAACCTTCACCACTTGACATTAAATTGCATTACCATCAGTGAAACCTACCTAGCGATATCCTGGGGTGACTATTGACTGGAAACTGAACGGGATTAGCCATATAATTACTGTGGCTACAAGAGCAGGTTAGAAGCTGGGAATCCTGCAGTGGCAATTCATTGCCCAACTCCCCAAAGCCTTTCCATTGTCTACAAGGCACAAGTCAGGACTGTGATGGAACATTCCCCACTTGCTTGGATGAGTACAGCCCCAACCACATTCAAGAAACTTGACACCATCCAGAATAAAGCAGCCCACTTCACTGACGCCACTTCCACAAATATTCACACCCTCCAACACCAATGCTGCAGCAGAGGTTCATACCACATACAAAATGCAGGGCAGAAATTCACCAAGCCTCCACAGATGGCATCTTCCAAATGAATGACCACTTCCATCTAGAAGGACAAGGGCAACAGATACATAGAAAGACCAACACCTGGGGTCACCTTCCTGACTTTGAATTATATCACCATTCCTTCAGTGTCAATGGGTCAAAGTTCTGGAACTGCCTTCCCAATGGCATTGTGGGTGTACCTAAACCAAAGGGGCTGCAAAGAAGAAACGTCTTCTCCCAAAGGATTATGAACCTTTGGAATTTTCTACCACAGAAGGTTGTGAATACTCCGTCACCTAAGCAGCCAGGTTTTTGGTCTCTCATGAAATCAAGGGATAGGCTTAGTTGGGGAAGTAGATCTGAAGCCAAAGATTACTGATGATTGTATTAAATAACGGAGCCAACCTCACGGGACATATTGTCTCCTCCTGTCCCTATCTCTTATGCTCTTATGAAAAAGCACTCAGCTGCAGAATCTAACCTATGTTGCCTGTTCTCAGGTCCTGAGAAACTGCTAAATGTAAACATCGGATAAGCAAGTAATGCATGAACAGATTTAATAAATAGACCTGCCTCACAAATGCATGCTATTCACCTATGTACACAAACTACATAGCCAATAAGGTTGAAGGTAGCCTGTTCTGAGGATTTAGATTTTTAACACTGTAAATGTTCACCAGTTCCACCAGTCCTGAGGGGTTAAAGCTCCCCGCAAGAGTGTGATTTTATGTAAAAACAGTGCAGTAAAAATGGCCCACATTTTTTGACAGGTTTAACAGGGCAGTAGAAGCTTGGGTTGTCTAATTCCATTTCCTGGTGCATGTAGCTCAGTGACGCAAAACTTTTAGTATGGCACAAATTGGAAATTCGATTCGGAGTACAAGAACTAGAAAAAAATCACAGCATTATAGGCAGGGATATTACTGCAGACAAATCAATTCGTTGGAACAAATGCTTTTCTCTGTAACTGGTCATTTTACATCTTACTTGGGCATTGTAGTGCTTGCTCTGGACGCCAAAACTCATAAATATTCCCCTGTTCAGTACTAATAGACAGAAATAAACGCCTCTCAAATACCGCCAATTCAATGTTTACAATACTTTTTTAACATTATATCAGTACTGAGGATCCTTTCCGTCAGTAAATTATATTTAACAGCTTCTTTAATTTCTGTCCTTTGGAAGTAACAATGTATGTCTGCAACATTCATTATCCACATTTATCAGGATTACATTTGGGTCTATGAAGAAACATATTTTGTTCAATGTCTGTTGTAAAATGCATCAGAAGAAAAATAAACTGTCAAATCATTTCAAATACTTTCCTGAATCATTGCATGTAGATAGCTCAAATCACCCAAAATTCTGGCTGAAATTCAGCACATCCTCTCCAAAAATTGCAATTCCTCATGTGACAAAGAAAAACATTGTTTTGTGGCTGAGATATTCTCTCCAAGAAAGGGGAAACAAGTTTTGTTTCAACAAGTTGAAAAAAACATTTATAAGGATGTTGCCAGGATTGGAGGGTTTGGGCTACAGGGAGAGGCTGAATAGGCTGCAGCTATTTTCCCAGAGCGTCAGAGGCTGAGGGGTGGCCTTATAGAGGTTTATAAAATCATGAGGGGCATGGATAGGGTAAATAGACAAGGTCTTTTCCCCAGGGTAGGGGAGTCCAAAACTAGAGGGTATAGGTTTAAGGTGAGAGGGGAAAGATTTAAAAGGGACCTGAGGAGCAACTTTGTAATGCAGACGGTGGTTTATGTATGGAATGAGCTGTCAGAGGAAGTGGTGGAGGCTGGTAAAATTACAACATTTAAAAGGCATCTGGATGGGTAAATGAGTAGGAAGGGTTTATAAGGATATGGGCCTAATGCTGACAAATGGAACTAGATTTATTTAGGATATCTGGTTAGCATGGACGAGTTGGGCCGAAGGGTCTGTTTCCATGCTGAACAGCTCTATGACTCTATGTGCATTCTGTATATGATGAACATCTAAAAACTCATGTCAAACATTGCTAGCTTGAATAATGTGGGGTAATTCTATGCTTTAATTATCAGGTTAATTGGTGATACAGTAGCTTTTAACAACAGCATTTAATTAGCATCAGCCAGTTCAACTTAGCAGTCTGAATTTTAATTGTCAGAACTGCACACTGTGTGGAGACTGGCAATATATCTGTAGCTCAGTGGTCTCAGCAGTCTGTTTGGCAGTGGCTTTTATTTCAGCCATTGCATTTGCATCCGACTTCTTGGCTTCCCGACCTAGTAGAGTAGGTAGATATCCTCAATTTACATCAATTTATTTGACTTCTAATGACTCTACTAAGGGCAGAATTTCAGCATTGTGACAGAACCAGGAACTTGACTGATGGAGGCTCAAGTTGCAGGCGGCACTGCACTTCACCAATGCATCGGTGGACATCATGCTTGTGGGAAGTCCAGGGAATGGAAAAAGAATGCAGCCTCACTATGGCTAGATGTGACCTATAAGGTCAGCAGGAAGAGTGCGATGTTTTACTCTTAAAATCAATGCTGCAGGTGGTCAAATGGCCTGATTAGATGAGGAAAGGTGAGTGGCATTCAACATAAACTGCCTTACTCTGCCTTCCTAAACCTTGTCCTGCACATCACTCTTCAGACCCACAAGCCTCGCCTGTACACCTAGCTGTCTATATCAAGGCACTTCATCACATCTGTCCAGCTGCCATTGTCATTCAACTTCATCTCTTTTTGTAAAGTCACACAGAAAAAGAAGTGGATTTGAAAATGTTCTAAGTTCTCCCAGATACCTTGAATCTACTGCAGCCGAAAGTGGAGTCATAACAATCAAATCACTCTTAAAGTAGAATACAGATTTCCGTGTAGCCCTCTTAATCTATAGTTCCACACCATTATTGCGTACAATAGTGCATCAGTGTTATTGTTGGAAAAGAAACTTAAAACACAACTTCCTCTCCTACCCAATAAATTAATCCCAGGACTAAATGTCTTGAACAACGAGAGTGCAAGACAGTGAAAATATTACTCAGCACAAGCAAACACTACAACAGGCAATACTGTAAAAAGAACCTATCAAAGCTAATTGAAGGTCAAAGGGTATGGATCAGAGATCAAAACAGAGAAGAGGTAATTGTCCAAAGAGACATAAATCAACAGAAATTGTGTCTAGTGTACATGCAGAAGATACTAAAAGAATATACAGGAGAAGTCTTATTCCAATGTATCAAAGATTCAAATGGTAATCCATTTGGAAAAACCAAAAGCTGAATCCAAAAACCATGAATAATGTACTGTAATCTACAGACCTCAATGAAAACAGTCAAATTTGAGAAAGAAGAGTTAAAAGAAATGCTACTGATTTTCCAAGTCCCAATCAGCATGTGATCAGGCAGAGCCACAAAAACACCCAAGTGATTAAATGTATAAAGTTAGGGACTTAGGGGAAGATGGGTTAGGATTTAAAATTAAGAACAAAAATGAATGCATGTAAAATAATAATCAAGACAAAGATTTGGGAGGAAATGCTGCACAAGAAGGCTTGAAAGCGTTAGAGTACAAGTAACACACTCACTATGATAGTATTGAAGATCACATAGTCATCTTGTTTAGCTTTCAATGGAGCCAGATGTGTATCAAGTCCCTCATGTAAATATAAAATTGTTTGTAAAATGAATACTATTTAAAATATAAAGGCCTATGTGTCTTTACTATTAGATTAGGCTAATTATTATAGTGATCAATGTAGGATCCAAATCTTAGAATGTCAACCATTCTGCACTGTTCTCTATTTCCTTAATGTCCATTTCTTATATTGGAACCTCTAGAGGTGAATCAACAAAAACTGCCAGTTCTTCTATTAATGTATTCTATAAACAGACAATAAACTGTGTTTTTTTAAACAAAATATTGTTAAAGTGGTTGCCATCCCATTTGAAAGACTTCAGAGCATTTAAAAAAATTGGTAATCAGATATAGACTTTCCTGTCTGAGCCAGATTTATTACCCATCTGAATGCTCCTGAGAAGATGATAGTGAGCTATCTTCTTGAACTGCTGCAGTCCCTTCGCTGTAAATAGACCCCACATGTTGTTGGGGAGGGTGTTTCAGATTGTGACCCAGTGATACTGAAGGAACGAAAATATATTTCCAAGTCAGGATAGTGAGGGGAAATTGAAGATGGGCATTACCATGTACCTGCTGCCCTTGTCCTTCAAAATGGTAGTGGTCATGGGTTTGGAAGGTGCTATTGAAGGAGCCTCGGCAAATTTCTGCAGTGCATCTTGTAGATGGTGTACATTGCTGGTCCTGTGTGTCTGTGGTTGAGGTATTGAATGTTTGTTGATGTGATGCCAATCAAATGGACTACGTTGTCCTGGAAGCTTCTTGAGTGTTATTGGAGCTGCACTCGTCCGGGAAATTGGGATGTATTCCATCCACATCAACACTCCTGACTTGTGCCTTGCAGATGGTGGACAAGCTTTGGGGAATCAGGAGGTGATTTACCAGCAACAAGTTCCTAGCCTCTGACCTTGTTACTGTAGCCACAGTATTTATATTGCTACTCCAGTTCAGTTTCTGGTCAATGGTAACCCCCAGGATGTTGATCGTGGAGATTCAATGATGGTAACACCAAGGAATTTCAAGGACCAATGGTTAGATTCTCTGTTAGCGGACATGGTCGTTGATTTGCACTTGTGTGGCATGAATTTTACTTGTCACTTGTCAGACAAAACCTGGATATTGTTCAGGTCTTGCTGCTTTCAGACATGAACTGCTTCAGTATCTGAGGAGTTCCAAGTGTTGCTAAACAATAGTACAATCACCAGCAAACATCCCCAATTATGACATTATGACGGAGGGAAGGTCATTCATGAAGCAGCCGAGACGGTTGGACCCTGAGGACCCCCTGCAGAGATGTCCTGGAGCTGAGATGACTGAAATCCAACAACCACAAGCATCTTCCTATGTGCCAGGTACGACTCCAATCGGTGGATAATTTTCCCATGCATTCCTGTTGACTCCAGTATTGCGAGGGTTCCTTGGTGCCACATTCAGTCAAATTCTGCCTTGCTGTTAAGGCAGTCATTCTTGTTCTTCCTCTGGAATTCAGCTCTTTTTGTTCCTGTTTAAATCAAGGCTGTAATGAAGTCAGAAGCTGAGTAGCCCTGATGACCAAACTGTGTGTCTGTGAGCAGATTATTGTGAGCAAGTGCTGCTTGATGAATAAAGTAATGGAACGGTGATTTGGATTGGATTTGTCCTGCTTTTTGTGTACAGGACATAGCTGGACAATTTCCCGCATTATTGGGTAGATGCCAGTGTTGTAGCTGTACTGTAACAGCTTGGCTAGGAACCCAGAAAATTCTGGAGGACATGTCTTCATTTTTCTGCTGACTGTTCTCAGTGCCCATAGCCTTTACAGTATCAAGTGCCTTCAGCCATTTCTTGGTATAGAATCAAAATGGCTCAAGACTAGCATCTGTGATGCTGGGGACCTCTGGAGGAGGCTGAGATGGATTATTGACTTGGCGTTTCTGGCTGAAGATTAGTGAGAATGCTTCAGCCTAATCTTTTGCACTGATGTGCTGGGCTCCCCCAGTGATTGAGAATGGGGACGTTCGTAGAACTTCCTCCTCCTCAGGAAGTTATCCTCAAACATTCTTGACAGAATATGGTAGGACTACAGAGCTTAGATCTTATCTATTGTGAAATTACCTATCCCTGTCTATCACTTTCTGATGGTGCTGTTTTGCATGCAAGTAGTCCTGTGTTGTAGCTTCATTAGGTTTGGGCCTTTTCAACCCTATTGTGGACTGCTTTCACCATAAGTGAGAGAAAAGGAGGAACAAAGTGAGGTAAAAGTGGGTCCCACAGCTGTTAGTGCTGGCACAGGTTGTTGAAGGTTGGTGAGGTGTCCCTGGTGAGTGAAGCGGCAGTGCAAAGACAATGCAGGGTTAATGGTTAATGGGAAGCTGGAAAGAGAGTAAGTGAGGGAAGATGTTACAGGCATTATTGTGAAGGCAGAGCATGAGCGTTGATGGGAGGTGGGCGCAGACGAATAGAGCTTGTGAGGTAGCAGAGAGAAGAGAGTGACACTAAGTCTGATGCAGCAAAGAAGGTCATTGGTGTTCTTCCAGCATTGCACCATTTGTCCACACTGTGGAGATGGCATAGACAGAGGTGGTAACCTTGGGCCAGGTGGTGTGGTCTCGTGAAATGGCCACCTCTGCCAGTCCTCTGGGAAGAGGACACCCTTCTTTTTACCATCAGCACCTCCAGGTCCCTGTTGGAGAATCATGGTACCACCTTCCCCTTCTCTAACATGTTCGGGTTGCGTCCTTGCCCGAGCAGGGTTGTTTTGGAGTGCCAATGTTTGTCCAGGTGCACAGTAGCCTTTTATTGATGACTGAGGCTCTAAGGATGCTGGTCTTTCAGTTTGGATACCCGCTAAGTTGTTCTGTGAGCGGCATGTGATGATAGGGATAGAATTGGAGGTGAGGGATGGGCCAGGCAGTTAATAAAATGCATTTGGTAAGAGATCTAGTGGTGAGAATCTATCCAAAATACTCAACACAACTCACATTCATCCAAAAAACGGATGATTCAGCCCAGTATGTTTTTCCCTCTTGTTGGTTTTTTTCACCACCTTCTGCAAGTCCAATCTAGTAGCTGTGTCCTACAGGACTCGGCCAACTCAGTCAGTCTTGATGCTGCCAAGCCCCTCTGGGCATTGTGGAGTAGAAGTTAATCAGCAGAGATGGGTAGAGGTGCAGTAATCAGTAGTAGGTTTTCTTTCCCATGTCGAAATGCATTGGGATTTCATGGGAACTGGAGTCAATGTTGAGCAACTCCCTCCTGACTGTCTACCACTGTGCCACGCCCTCTGCTGGAATGGTGGTGTCACTGTCTGGGGCAATGTCTGTATGGTATGACTCCAGAAGAGTAAAAATGTCAGACTGTTGCTTGACTCATCTATAAAACAGCTCTCCTAAGACTGGCATTAGTCCCAGATGTTAGTAATCAAAAACTCTGCAGGGCTGGCAGGGCAGAGTTTGCCATTATCATTTCTGGTGCCTATGTCAAGGCCAGGTGGTCCATTGGTTTTGTTCCTTTTTTGAGGCTTTTTAGCAGTTTAATACAACTGAATGATTTGTTAATCCATTTCAGAAGTATAGTTAAGAGTGAACTGTATTGCTGCTAGATCTGGAGACACATGTAAGCTGGACCAGAAAAGGATGGCAATTTTCCTTCCTTAAAGAGCATCAGTGAACCAGATGGGTTCTTTTATGACAATGTTTTAATGATCATCATTATTCTTTTAATGCCAGAGTTATTTAAAAATTCAAATTCCTCCGTCTGCTCTGGTAGGATTTGAACCATAGTCCTCAGAGGACTGCTTGCATCTCTGGATTGTGTATCACTTCCCTACATGAGTCAGATGTGTGTGCAGGGCCACGGCAAGGGCAAAATCTGAACTTTGACATTTAATTAAGGACAAAATTAAAAGTTCCATCAGAAATGCACAAACAGTCTGGTCAACATGTATTCTCATGTTGGGAGGGCCAAACCAGAGTTCCTAGCACATTTCTTATCTGTTTTGTAAAACCACAAGTACAGAACTATCAAATGTTGAAACTTTTTGCAAGGGATGTGTTTTATCTTGCGTGAGCCTTGACTAGGGGCAGCATCCTGACCCCTATTAGATGGTCATGGGTTCAAACCATACCGGATAGATTTGAGCACATTATCTCATTAGGCACCTCAAGGCAATACTGCAAGAGTTCAGCATTTTTAGAGATTCTATCTTGATCTAAGGCACCATCTGCTTTCTCAGTTTAATGCAAAATATCCCAGAATACAATTCAAAGAAAAGCAGTGGAATTCTCCGGACCAATATTTAGCTTTCAGCCAAAATTATTAAAAGAGATAATGTGGTCATTTATCTTATTGTGATATACAAATTAGCTGGTTTATTTTCTACATTGTAGCAGTGCCAAAAATTTCCAAACTACTTAATTGTTTGTGAGGCATGATGTAAATTAAAACGTTTTTTTACCGTTTGCAACACCTGGACTAATGATCCAAACAGCATGCCAGCTGAGAGAGTTTAAATTCAATTATTTCATTAATCTGAGGTGAATACTCATCTTGGCAATGATCATATAACTATTGGACTAACGCAAGATACTTGTGAGGGGTCTTGTGGTGCAATGGTATTGTCCCTACCTCTGAGCCAGGAGACCTGTGTTCAAGTGTGTGACAACATCTCTGAACAGGTTGATTAGAAAATATGTAAAACTCCCGGATTGTCATAAAAACCCATCTCATTCACTAAAATCCTTCAGGAAGGAAGTCTACAATCTTTGTTTTTCTGGTCTATATTTGGCTCCAGAACCACAGCAATATGGTCACGTCTTGCTTGCTTACTGTAATGGCTGAGGAATCCACTCAGTTGTATCAAACCACTCCAGAAAAGCCAAATAAGAATAAAAAATAATCAGTTCAATGTTGGCAACAACACAAAAACACCCTGCCCAGTTGACCCTACAAAGTCCTCCTCACTAACACCTGGAGAGTTATTCCAAAATTGGGAGAACTGTCTTACAGACTAGTCCAACAACAGCCTGATATAAACAAATTCAGAGAGAATTATACTTAAAAGCCAATGCCCTAGACAACTCCTTCACCATCCCTAGAGGTGGTGCCACATTGACATACAGTCTGGGAGAACTGGCCCTGGCAATCCTCAAAATTATTTTGGATTCCATGAAGTCCAATAACACAGTTAATGAAAAGGCAAGGAAACTCCTCTGTTGATTAACCTTCTACTTACCATCTTCCTCAACTGATAAATCAGTCTTCTTCCATGTTGAACAACACTTGGAAAAATCATTAAGAGTAACAAGAGAACACAATTACTCTGGGTGGGGAACTTCAATATCCATCACCATGATTGGTTTGATAGAGCCAGTATTTACCAAACTGGTTTGAGCATAGCAGGACATGTGTACCAGACTGGGCCTGCAGCAGGTGGTGAGAGAAACAATGAGAGGAAAAACCTATTTGACCTTGCCTTCAGTAATATATCTGCTGATGATGTATCTGTCTGTGACAGCATCGGTAAAAGTGACCATCACACAGTCTTGGAGTAAAGACCGATCTTTTCACTGAGTAAGCCTTTGCTACCACCATGTACCACCATGCTAAACATAACAAAATCAGATACAGCAGCTTAAAACTGGATATCCATAAAGTGATGTAGGCCATCAACAATAGCAAAACACCCAAAATCTGTAACTTCTTGGCTCTGAATATCCGTCACTTTCCAACTAATATCAAGCCAGGAGTCCAACTCTTGTTTAAAAAGTGTGCCGGGGAACATACCAGGAGTAGTAAGAGTCATATCTAAAAATTAACTCCCTATCTGGTGAAACTATAAAACAGGGCTACATGTATGTTATACAGAGAAAGCAGCATGTCAGAGATAGAGCTAAGGATTTCCGACAACCAAACAGTCAGATCAAAGTTTTGCAGTGTTGCCACATCCAGTTCTGAATTTCGGGGAACAATTAGACAAACCCGGAAAAAGAAGCTCCAAAAACATCCCTGATCTAAATGATGGGGAGACATAGCATGTCAATGTAAAAGACAAGGCTGAAGTATGATTAAGCACCTTGGGCCAGAAATATTGAGAGGATGATTCATTTCAGCATTATCTTGAAGTTCCCATCATCACTAAGCAACTCTTCAGACAGTTTGATTTCCCCATGTGAAGCTGCGTAATGGCTGGAAGTATCGGATGCAAAAAATTCTATGGGTCCAGACAACATCATGGCGGTAGTACTGAAAGCTGGTGCTGCAGAACAAGCCATGCCCTTAGCCAACCTGTTTGAGTGCATTTACATCAAAGGCATCTACCTATCAATGTAGAAAATTATGCAGGTATGCCCAGTCCTCATAAAAGAAAAGGATATTTCAATTATTGCCCCATCATTCGACATCAGCAAACCAATGGGCGATGTCATCAACGTGTTGGCAAGCCACGGTTAGTAATAAGCTGCTCATTGATACTCAGTTTGGATTGCACCAAGGCCAATTTGTTCCTGACTGCATTACTGAAACAGACAAGGTGAATTTCAAAGGTGAAGTGAGCATGGCATCAAGTTACCTCAATAAACACTGAAAGAATTGAGGACACTGTAAATCAGAAATGAAAACAGAAGTTGCTGGAAAAGCTCAGTTGTCTAGCAATATCTATGAAGAGAAGTGAGACTTAACATTTTGGGTCCGGTGATGCCTCCTGAGAACAAATGGGTCACTGGTCCGGAAAAGTTAACTCTTATTTCTCTTTACAGATGCTGCCAGATCTGCTGAGCTTTTCCAGCAACTTCTGTTTTTGATCAAGTTAACTCAGTTGGCTGGGCAGCAGGTCTATAAATTTGAGTGATGTGAACAGTGCAAGGTCAATTCCCATGCCAGCTGAGATTACCGCGAAGGTCCTGCCTTCTCAACTGCACTCCTCACTTGAGGCATGGTGACCTTCGAGCTGAATTTGCCTCTAGTCATCTCTCTCTCTAATGAGAGAGTGGGAACAAGGCAATTTTATCGTTAAGCATGCAAAGCTCTTCAGACACTGATGCAGTCTGTGCTTGCATGCAGCCACATAATAAAACTCAGGTATGGGCTGAAAGATGGTATGTGACATTTGTGTAATTCAAGTACCAGGCAATGGTTATGTTCAGCAGGAGAGACTGTAACAACCTTCCCTCAAAGCTCATTGGTATTACTGTTGTTGAATCTCGTGCTAGCAATGAGCTGGGGTTTACCAATGACCAGAAGATTAACTCGACCAACCAGATAAATACAGTGCTTACAGCATGGCCTGTAATTATTTACAAAGAAAACTCACCACCATCTTCTCAGCTTTAAATAAGGATGGGCAATAAATGCTTGCCTTGCCAGCAAAAGTCATGTCCCAGGAATGAATGAAAAAAGGCACAATGTGATACAACCTGGCCCCTGGAATGTGTCATTAAACTGAATATTCAAAGTGAATTTCTCTGAAGGGTTACTTATTTTAAACTCTTGTCTATTATTTTGCAAATTTTTATAAATTCCTTTTGCAAATTATCATTTCATGGTCTTCTTTTGCAATGGGTCTTGCTCAAAGTAACGTTTTACACTTTGCAAAAGCCTCCAACGTAAACTCATTAACTGCATTTATTTTTTAAATCTATTTTTGGAAATTGGGTGTTGCTGAAAGGGTTCTATATATTGTCCATTCCTACATTTCCTGAAAAGATGGTGGTGAGCCACATTAAATCACTGCAGTGTGCTTTGTGGTGATGGAAAACTTCCAATAGTTTTAGATAGTGAACTCCAGGGTTTTCAAAATACATGTTTTACAGTCAGAGAAGCTTAGATTTTGAAGGATCTTGTGAAGTATGGTGTTCCTATGATATTGTCTTTCTTTCTATAGGAGGCCGAATATCTGGGTGGTGTTTATGAGGAAACTCGCCATGTTGCAAGGTGCATTCTAGAGATAACAAATACTGCGGCCACTGTGCACTGATGGTGCAGAGTGCATATGTAGTTTCGTGGCAATGACCAATTAAATGGATGCCATCGAGCATCCTGACTGGTGGTCTAGCTGCTGCCAACTTTGGAATGGGAAGCATTTGACTTCACTGATTTGAACCTTGAAGCTAATCGAACAACATTGAGAGGCTTTTGTTGTGCAGCACCCAGAATTTGTCTTGAACTTATAGTGAAGTCATGAAGCTGGTGTGTCAGTTCAGCTTCAAGCCAGGTGTGACTCTCGTGGATAGTTAAAGCATGAAACTTGGTAACAGTGAAGCTCAGAAGATAATAGACTTTTCCTTGTTCGAGGTGACCATTGGCATTTATGCCTCACAAATGTAACTGCCCTCAGGTCAGTCAAGGCTTGGATACTGTCGAGGTCATGCTATAATCTAAACTGAAGTTCAAGAAAACAATAGCTGTGGGAACATTCAAACTGAGCTATAGCACATAAAAACCATATTAAATAGACCTGAGTAAACTATTTATCCTTTAAGCCTGCTTCAATATTTAGTACGATAATCTTGATCTTCTACCTCAACTCTGCCTTCCTGCATTGTCCCCCAATTCCTTGATTTGGCTAAGAATTTAATGTTTCACTGGCAGCACTTCTTTCACATTTTTCTTAACTCTGAGGAATGCAGCATGAGCACAAACCAGATCTCCTCAGATTTAACAAGTGGAAGGATAAGTGTAATTAGATGGCACTATTGGTAATGACTGTACCACTTTGTTTATGAATGCAAGAAGGTTGTTAGGAAAACTACTGGCTTTAGAGATTTCTCCTACTTTTTATAGCTAGAATATACCTCTGTAAATTGTCAAGTTTGTCCTAGCTATTTTAAAAGTGTTTGAGTTGGGAGATAAATAATTCTGTGTGTAATTCTATCTGCAGTACAACTGAATTATGAAACCACATTATCCTTAAAATGTTTTGGTCTTAAGAGTTCAATACCCTTTTAACTTTGCGCTCATTGTTTTCCTTTGGGTGAACATCAAGTCTATTAACATTCTGCAGACTCTTTCAGATTGCTTTACAGAGATGTCAATGAATCATCTGCATAATTCCTTTCTCTCATCCATCTGCAATAACTTATAATTGGCACCTTTAAATGACAGTTACACTTGTCTAGCTTACTCAACTATTTGTTATAATTCACCCTGTGAATTCTTCCTCACTGTCTGATTGCACTTACCTTTTCAGTTTGGGATCATCATGACAATCTCATAAATTGACTTTAAATTTGTGAATCAACAGAACTAAGTGATCTCAATGATAGTAGGAACTGCAGATGCTGGAGAATCTGAGATAACCAGGTGTAGAGCTGGATGAACACAGCAGGCCAAGCAGCATCAGAGGAGCAGGAAGGGACGTTTCGGGCCTAGACCCTTCTTCAGAAATGGGGGAGGGGAAGGGGGTTCTGAAATAAATCGGGAGAGAGGGGGAGGTGGATAGAAGATGGATAAAGCAGAAGATAGGTGGAGAGGGGACAGACAGGTCAAAGAGGCATGGATGGAGCCAGTAAAGGTCAGTAAAGGTCCATCTTCTATTCGCCTCCCCCTCTCTCCCTATTTATTTCAGAACCCCCTTCCCCTCCCCCTTCTGAAGAAGGGTCTAGGCCCGAAACGTCCCTTCCTGCTCCTCTGATGGTGCTTGGCCTGCTGTGTTCATCCAGCTCTACACCTTGTTATCTCTTATAAGTGATCTCAATACTGGGTGTAATCTCAGAACCTGTGGCCAAGCTTCCATGATACTTTGCAATACACCAGTTACATTCACCCTCCAAGCAAGTTCTAATCCAGATCCTACGTTTTGCCCGTGGCTTTGATCTTATTTTGGACACCTTTCTTAAACACATTGAGGAAGTCTTAGATGTACAACGTGGCTAATCTACTGTCTGCTTTGATTTCTACCTTCTCAAAGCGGTTGGTCAGGACAACTGATCCCAATGAATCCTTCTTCACGCTCTGAAAAGGAGCAAACTCTGCAAATTCCTTATCAACCCAAAACCACCAGACACGCAGCTGGAAATGTGACACATTACCACCTCATTCAGAGAGTTCGGGCAAGAGCCTCCTACGTTTGGACAACAGTGGGCGGATTTATTTACTGTTTATCAAAAAAATGCTCTGTGTAATTATTCTTTCTGATTGCTTCCGTTTGGGGAGGTATGGAGTGTAATCAGGAGGAGGAGCTTATGAGCTGTTTATTAATGTGAAACTTTGGAGTTTTTCGAACTTGCTGTTTGCAGGAGGCAGCTCGATATTATCTCGTTTATTTGTAAGTAGCAATTGCTTCTGCAATATTTGTGTGTGGATTTTATACAGAATAAAGCTAGACAATGAATGTATACAGCCGTTATAAAACTCCTGTATGCTGCCACTGCGTTTAGCCGATTTACCTTCAATTTTGTATTGAACTAATTCTGAGACTTTGAATTGGGAATTTTTATTTCAATTGCATTAATGTGAAGATGCAATAGATAATATAGATTAGTTTTAGAAAGCCCGCTCTGCAAAATACCTTGGATTTCGATTTTGTAGACTGTTGAAGGTACCTTTTCACTAAAGATTTTCACATGGAGCTGTAAGAAATTGGTGTCTGCCTCTTGCAAGCCATTGTTTGAGGTGGATCTCCGCCTTACTCACATTTAATTTCTAAAACAATGCAGCAGTTTCCAAGCCAGATGTAAGATAAAGCATGATCTCGTTTGCTCACGAAAAAGCATGGATTAGATTTGCTGCACTCTGAGAGGACGCTTGCTTTATGAGTGGCAGAGTGCGCCGTTCTCGCGATTTGCCATCTCTCTCTTTCTGGGTATAAATTCCTTCATGCATGAAACTGCAATGAAATTGCCTTTTATTTCCCGTGAGTGCACTGTAGCGCTGACTAGGTTCTGCTCCGCGGTGCTCGAACCGTTGTGAAGAGGCAAAAGCCGAGCCGCCTTCCAGGGTGGATAAGTGGAAAGGTTAGTATAAAACGATTGGGATTTGTGTGGGTTGCAACTACCCTGCAACTCGGAAAGCAGCCGTAATGTAAACGTAAATAAAAACCGAACGTAATGTAAACATGATCGACTCTCGTTTGAATTGAGATACAGGATTTTGTCTCCACTGAGGTGAGAAATCTTTTGGTTGACTGAAACCGTGCGATTACTGACAGGGTTCAGACTTTGCTGTGGAAAGGGCTAATTAATATTTGGACAATCTTTTCGAATGCCGATCAGATTAATTTAGAAAAGGTGAGGACACCACACAAAACGCGCATTTATCCAAAGATGTGCCTCAAAGTGGGGTATGTTAACTCTATCCCGCTGGATTTTTTAAGTGAACTGAGAGTCAACGGCGATTTAAGAATAACAGTTGGAATTAAGTCGATATTGAGTTTTTTATACAGCACAGAGAGAGGCTCTTCGGCCCATTGCGACCGTGCTAATCATCAAGCATCTGTTCTAATTCCATGTGCAAGGCCTTGTATGCTAAAACGTGTCAAGTGCTCAGCTAAATTATTCTTTAATATCTCAAGTTTCCCACCTCTACCCCCATTTCAGGCAATGAGTTCCAGATGGCCACCACCGTCTGGGTACATTTCCTCCTCCAGAACACTCTAATTCTCTGGCTCCTCCCTTTAAATCTATGCCCACTGGTTATTGACACCATTTACTAAATATCTCTCTTGTCTACCCTATCTATGCCCCTCAGTGGATAGTTAAGATAAAATCTGTCCGATGATGTGCATTGCAAATGGCAAGAGCTTACTGTTTTGCATTACAGTACAATAAGTATAGACTGATGCACTTTAGCTCAGTTGGCTTGTGGTGTAGTGTGATGCTAATAACATGGGTTCAATTCCCATCACTGGCTGAGGGTGCCAGGAAGAACTTTCCTTCCCATCCTCTCCCCTTGCTCGAGGTATGATGGACCCTCAGGTTAAATTACAATCAGAATCTTTCTCTAATGAGAGAGCAGTCTTATGGTCCAGTAAGACTATGGTGACTCCCATACAGTTAGTCATGGACCCTTGCTAGCAACATTCTATTAGTACCATTAATATTCTGTAAGCAGCTGAAAGTCCAATTAATAGATGTTGTTTGTAGTATTGGTTTGGGGAGCAAACCATCTCCTTGTTTTCTTTTCCTTCAGTTGTGTTATGTGATCTTTGATATCTGAAAGTTTGAGAATCATTTGGGTTTAGTGTCTCACTTAAACTTGCTCATCACATTTTGACAGTACTTCAGAACTACCTGCTGTTTGTAAATGTGCTACCTAAATGCATTTTTAAAAAATATCAACCTGTTCTATTCAACCTGGTCAGAGATGTTATTGCATTACATTGGAACAGGTGTTACTCGAATGCAGGTTCCTTGTCCGGGGGAGGGACATTTCCACAGCACCAAAGGAAGGCATGTTCTTTTTTTTAATGTTTCAGTCCAGATTATGACCCCAAGTCCTGGCAAACTGACCCTGTAACCTTCTGAATAAGAAAATGTTAAATATGCACCAACCTTATTTTATTACAGCCTTTTGTGTAATGAAGCAGCAGACCCATTCAAAAATAAGATTGCTATGCCTATAAAAGTAATCCCAATGCATATTTTGAAGCTATTGTAGGAATAGATAAGAGACACTTGTTTAAAATATAGCCTGATCAGGCTAATTGAGCACTTTAGGACCCCACATTTGAGTACCAAGACAGATAACGTCTTTTTAAAAAAAGCCTCCAAATTCCTTCAACTTCCACTTTGAAAAATACATCTCTGGGTCCACCACTCATCACAATATTTTGGTAGTTTTCATTTGTTCAGTCCCACCCCTCAATGTCCTTGTCTCCAGTAAAACCCATGTGCACGCATTGTCAAATCTGGCTGAACCCTATCAAACCAAAACCGCTCACTACTCCAGCCCAAAGTTTGTGTGTTTCCCTTCCAGCTGTCCTCATAGTATCTTTGAGCTCATTCTGTCCGTGAGACCCACTTCCTGCTTTCTTGACTCTATTCTAACTAAACTGGTGATCACCCAATTACCCTTCAAAGTTATTATCATAAATAGTTTCCTCTTCTCAGGTTCTACCCAGCCCTTTCAAATTTATTACCAATTGTCACCTCTCTAAAATCTGAGCCCCTCCCAGGAAAGTAACAAGGCAACACCCAACCTCTCCTTCATCTCTGAAGTCCTTGAGTGTGGTATAATCTCCCAAATCTGTACCCATCTTTTCTACAACTCCATGTTTTAATTTTTCATTTCAGACCCAGCAAACAATAACAAAAGGCCCCTGATCCAATTGAAATCCTACAGCTGACAGTCAGGAGTTCCCTTCCTCAACTATTCAGCCTCTACGCCTCTGTTTCCACACTTAAGTCCATCGTAAAATTTACTTTGTGATCATAATTTCTTCTTCCTTGGCTTAGTTGTGATTTTTATTTGGTTATGATCTTCTGTGATATTTTGGAATTTTTTCTACATTAAAGACACAATGTCATTGTAAGTTGCTGTTGTTGCTATAAACTTGGCATTTAGTTAAGCTCAATTTGGTAATTGTAATTGTGAAAGACCTTGCTTTTAAGCTTGAAAAGATGGTAAAAATGTTTGTGAAACATGTTTTTTTTTCAGGAAAATACCTTGAAGTTTTCTCAACATGGGGTGGTTAGAAGTAACTGCCATATTATTTCTTCTAACTGCAAATATGTGTGTTATCAAGTCTCAACCAATGGGTATGTAGACAATTGAACATATATGTATAATCACATTTTCTTTTTGCTATTTTCCATTAAATGAACAGTACACATTTAGTTTTGACAGATGTATTTATTTTAACTCCATATGGTGAGCAATCCAAAAAGCATGCAATCCTGTTTATTGAATGAGCCCTGTGACACAGAGGTAATTTAGCATTACAAGGTATTGCTGCAGAAACAAACATCTTCATGAAATAAAATCTTTCTGACTTCGTTTATGTAACTAAGTGAACAAGAGCTAGTGTGGAGCAGGGCATTGAAGGGTTAAAGAATCAGTGGCCCACTTAGAACTCTTGAATTAAGTGGAAGCAATAGCTATCAAGCAGCAAAGAAATAAGGGCAGGAAAAGCTTACACATGGAAGACATTTACTCATTTAGTAGATTATTAAAGCACTTCCTTCACTCAATAAATGCAAGATAATATCATTCTCATTTTGCATATTTTATCTTTGGGATTTAAGCATTTAAAAACTTTGGGAATTCTCCTATATATAGGCTTCTTCAGACTGATTTCCGGAAGGCAATGACTATCATGATTATACCGCAGCAGAAAATCCCACATTAATCCCAAATGGAAATGTTGTCCTAAAGTTTTGTGGTACTATGGTAGTCAGTTAGCTCAGTTGGCTGGATGGTGAGTTTACAGTACAGCATAAATAGCAACAGTTTGGGTTCAGTTCCTGTACCAGTTGAGATTACCATGAAAGGCTGTCCTTCTCAACCTCTACCCTTACCCCTCAGTATGGTGACCCTTAGGTTATACTACCCATCAGTTGTCTCTGTCTGTTTCTCTCTCTATGATCTTGTAAAACTATTGGGACTTCTCCTTTATAGTGATAGTGTCTCTAAACCTGTACCAGAAAATCCAGGTTCAAGCCCCACTTTGAGATATGATGTCAATTGAAGTAAGTCATGACTTACCTGAACAGGTTGATAAAAGTAATGGAGTTTGGTAGTGCTGCGTCAGTGTCTCTAATTCTGGGCCTCAGGTAGCCTGAATTCAAGTCCCATCTGCCCTGGAGGTGCATCATTGCAGGTCTGAACAGGTTGATCTAAAAACATTGTGATGAATTTTTGTGACGTGATTTTTAAAAACAAAAATATTTTCAGTTGAGTTTGTTAACCACTTTGATATGATTGTGCACCAGTACAATGTTTGAGATTGAGGATTTGATCTGACAGTTTGCATACATTTGTCATTCTTAACCAACAAGTATAAAAATTAATTCAGCAGGACAAGCAGCATCAGAGGAGCAGGAAAGCTGACGTTACGGGTCGAGACCCTAAATGTCAGCTTTCCTGCTCCTCTGATGCTGCTTGGCCTGCTGTGTTCATCCAGATGTTATCTCAGATTCTCCAGCATCGGCAGTTCTTACCATCTCTGTAAAAATTAATTCATCTAGGTGACTGTATATGACCTTAATTGCAGTGACAATTTTCTTTCTTCTGAGCTTTCTGCATTCTTAATCTTAAAAGATATTTGTGTTGCAATAAAACACAGAAAAAGAAATCTGTCTGTTACAGACTACTAAACATAGCCTTTGGGCAAAACTGAGAGTTAGGTCTATGCACAAAGTCGAAGGAAGTATTCCTGACCACAGTGCAAGTCAAAAACCAATCAGAGATACATAAAAGATATAACACATTTTTTTCTTTCAAAAACTAAGAAAAAATAAACCTAAGAAAAACTGGCTTTGCCATTGTATTGCAACCTTACATGTGCAGCAATTTTCTTTCCAGGTTTTGCTTTTTGCGTTAAAATATTTTCTTCTGCACCTTTGTGTGAGAATGAAGGTCTTGTAGTTGCATAGACCCTTTCAGAAACTGAGGTTATCCAAAGTGCCTCACTGTGCCTCAGTCAAGTCATTTTGAAACTCAGACAGTGATTACTGTTGTTGAGGGATTGCTGAGATAACTTTCAACTTAGTCATTGAGTAGTCTCCTGGCACAAAGTTAGCAACGCAGTAATGTTAATAATTGGCCATGTTGGTTCAAATTAATCATTTTGATCTTAGCTGTTAACAATTTAGCGAAGATATTGCAAAGCCAAACGATGAAGAAGTCACAGTGCTGCCAACACAAAGTCCACTGCTGCTGAAACCTTCCCAGCGCCTTCAGTCAACATTGATGTTTTCATTTTGAGAGTTGAGCTTTCCTGAAGTTTCTCCCAATGCAATTGCATATTATTAAAATGCAATTCTTAGGGAAGATACTTTGAATTTTTGTGAAATTATATCTCTGTTTTCCAAAGATATAGCGTCCACAGAGAAGCACTGTCAGCATGAGCGGATTTCTTGCCATTTTCTAAACCACACTTACAACTGTGGCAAATTGAGGACCCTTTTTCAGCTGGCTTTCTTTTCCATCATGGGGAAATGTGACTTCCTCTGAATTTTTTTTCTCCCACAATGTAATATTAGGAATTCTCTCTCTCAACCTCTTCATTGTGTCTAAACTGCTATCCAGTACTGGACGACCAGAAATTTTCTCCATTATAGATATTGGTAGGATTGAAATAAGACAAAGAACTGCAGATGCTGGAAATCTGAAACAGAAATTGGTAGAGAAAGTCAGTAGGTTCTGGCAGCATCTGTGGAGAGAAGGCAGGGTTAATGTTTCGTCTGTTTCTTCAGATTTTTTCCTTCTGACTAAACTTTTGGTTATCTAATCTAATATCTCCCTATACGGCTTGCTGTAAAATTTTATTTGAAAATGCTTTTGTGAAAAGCATTGGAAATTTTACTTTATTAAAGAGATTTCAAAATGTTTAACTATGTTTCAATTTAAATGCCCAAGAGTGTTGCATTGGTTTTTAGATTTTGCTGGGTTGAGTTAGGAATATAGTACTTGTTAGCAAGCTGTCCCTGGGTTAGGAGTATGTTCCTAACTTGGTTTGTACACAAGTCAGAACACAATACAGTACAATAAGAAATGATTGTTTGTAAATACAAGCAAACATTTACATGTTGAATCTTTAAAATTAGTATTAATACACACCTGTATAGTTTGTAAGTCAGATGTTCGTAAATCAGGGACTGCCTGTATTTTCTCCATACAACCATTCCTACATAAGGCCATTAGCTTTTGGAGCCTGCTATGACATTCAGTATTATTGTGGGTGGTTTGATTATGATAACAGGACCAAATTTTTTTTCTTTGTACTAAATTAGTTTGTTGATTTTTCAGACTGATCAGTTTCATACTTTGAAAGTGTTAGAACATATGGCAAAAATTGCTAATCACAAGATTGTATCTTGAATATTTGTAGTCTCCCTTACTGCTGTAGTTACACAATTTATTAGATTAGCAGTTTGTCGTAGAGGAGGCTGTGTCGAGGGCAGAAAACATGAATTTACCAACCGGACTTGATCTTATGTCCATTTCTTGACTACGGTTAGCCAGATTGAGAGGCTGACTGGGAAGCCGTCAATATTGACTTTTCCAAGAAAGAAGAGGGGAAGGAGGGAGGGTGAGATTTGCTCTCTAGGGAACATTGGAATGGTTACATTGGAGAAAATCAGAAATGCTGGCAGCGGAGGTGACCAGAAGGCTTGGGCTTGGTGTCGGAGATGATGATTGGAAGATTTGAAGAATGTTGTTTGAACAAATTACATACTGATAATTTAACAAATGATGTGCTGTAAATCTCAAACACTATACAACTCAGATAATGAGGAGCAAACCTTTTGCTATTGGGCAAGAAAATAGACTGAATTTAAGTTGCTGTTGCACTTTAAGACCCATTGGAAGTTTTGACCTGTACACATATGCTGTAATTGCTCACGATATTTAATCCTCTGATGGTCTGCTTTCTGCTACCCGGTATCAATGAAAGTCTCTTACGCTTGAGCTAGCTATGTGCTTCTTTCACAAATATGTACCTGAGAAATGTCAGATAGCTTACTATCTCGTGTAACACACTGATCAACAGCTGTTGCAACCAAGTCTGAAGGGGTGAGTAAATTTGTGTCTTCTCACGCTTGGGGTTGGGACAACCAAATTTGAATTTTTACACAAATGGATTTTTTTGCCAATTGACCATGCACTTGAACAAAAATAAAACTGTCAGGAAAGTGGCGGACAGATCTCTTTGCATTAACAAAAAATCATTGTCAGGAAACTTTGTTTTCCTTTGATTATAGAAAGGAGAGTTTAAATCTTTCTCTGCAAATGAGTTTGAGACTTAATTCGTTGTTTCAACATTACCTGTAGTCAAGAAGTCTCATCCCCATTGGATAACATTTGAAGATCCACTGCGAGCTATATATTCCAGGGGATGAATTTTAACATTCATGTAACCACCGTTTAGATTGCTCTTTCAGAATGAGACAGTTGAGTCCTGTTAGATAGATGTTCATTTCTAAATTCCGGCAAGCTGGGCTGCATTTCAGGCTAGGTGACTTTGGCCATTTTAAAGTGTTCCAGCTAATTTGTAACAGTTTTTCTCTAAACTGTTTTATTGGTTAATGTTTGAAACTTGTTTCTTTGCTCTCCAAGGGGGTAACATTGGCATGTTCCCAGTGGTATCTGTTGTGGGGTGTGATCCTTTCCCTTTGTTTTGGGAATAGTTTTCCCCAAACCTGTTCCGTAGTTACTAGAACACCACTACCCTCCAGAGGGATGTCCAGCTGCTGCAGTTGTTTTCTGTGATCCTTCGTATAGGTGGTATAAGACCTTTACTTCCTCCTGGCCAGTCTAAGAAATGCACTGATGTCTATTTACATTTACTAGGAAGATATCATTCTGCAAGATGTAGGAACGGAGTCTGCTAGCCACTCAGTGTGATCAAAGCTGATGTGAAAATCCTCAACTCTACTTTCCTGCCTTTTCCCTGTAATAGTTGATTCCCTGTTGATTAAAGATCTGACCTTCTGAGCCTTGAATATACTTAACAACCCAGCCTCAACAGCCTTCTGCAGTAAAAAAACTTTACAAATTTACTACGATTTGAGAGAAGTAATTCCTCCTCATTTCTGTTTTAAATGGTTAACCCTTTATTCTGAGATTATGCCTTTGGTGCTAGGTTCTCCCACATGGGGAAACAACCTGCTGCATCTACCCTATCAAGTCCCAAAAGAACCTTGCTTGTTTCAATAAGATCACCTTTCATTCTTCTAAATTCCAATGAGTACAGGCCCAACTGCCTCAACCTCTCTTCATAAGACAATCCTCCCATACCCAGGATCAGCTTAGTGAACCTTCCCTGGACTGCCTCCAATGCCAGTATATATTTTCTAAGATAGGGGTGCAAAACTGTTCACAGTATTCAAGCTGTAGTTTGACTTGTGCCTTTCTTTTAGCAAGATCTCCCTATTTTTATATTTCATTACCTCTAAAATAAAGGCCAATATTCCATTTGCCTTCCCTATTTTATAAAAAATGCTTATTGTGACTTATGCATGAGGACTTCTAAATCCCTACTTTCTACAGTTTTTCTTCATGTAAATAATGTTCCATCCCTCTATTCCTCCTGCCAAAGGACATATCCTCACAATTTCCCACATCATATTCCATCTGCCAAGCCTTTGCTCTCTTACTTGTCTGTGTCCATTTGCAGACTTTGAGTCATCCTCACTCCTTGCCTTCCTAACTCCTTTTGCGACATCCACATCTTGGCAATAGTAAATTCACATTCCTTATCCAAGCCGTTGATATGTTGTAAAATAATTGTGGTGCCAGCAATGATTCCTGTTGCACTTCCATACTTACAGGCTCTCATGCTGAAAATGCCCCCACCCCTCATACCAACTTTCTATCATATATTGGTTAGCCAATCTTCTATCCATGCTAGTATACCACCTGCAAAACCATGGGCTCTTACTAATTAACCTAACGTGTGGTAGCTTATCAAACTGAAAAGACAAATATGTTCCACCCACTGCTTCCCTTTTATTTGTTCTTCTTGTTACATTTTCCAATAATTTGATAAATTTGTCTGTACATATCTGTTCATCTAAATTTGTCTAAATGTATCCGTTAACCAGATTTCTAGCTTTGTTACTCATCTTCATGGGTCATTTCTTGCCCCATTTATGGGCAGTGGTCTGATTCTGGTCCTTTTAACTGCTTCGGGACCTGTGCTCTCTGACACTGCTGATCTGACTTGTATTCCATGTTAATTCAAATGATCCTCTTGAGTCACCCCAACCCTACTGGGTCTATAGCCCCCATAAGGCTTCATTATTCATGTTAGGAGCAGAGTTAGGCCACTTGGCCCTGAACCTGCTCTCCCATTCAATAAAATCATGGCTGATCTGATTAGTCCACGTTCCCATCCAGTTCTGATAACTTTCGCCAACTTGCTTATTGTTCAATTTTGCCTTAAAAATATTCAGAGTTTCTGTTTCAATTGCATTTTTGGAAGACAGTGCCTCAGACTCACCTTGGAACCCTTGTGAAGAGAGATTTCTCCTTATCTGTTTTAAACTGCATGTTCCTGTATTTTGAAATTATGTTCACTAGTTCTATATTCTGCCTCAAAAAGAAACATCCTTTTCATATCCACCCTGTCAAGATTTCTCAGGATCATATATGTTTTAGTCAAGGCATCTCTCTCCGTTCTAAACTCCAGTGAATGCAAGCCTAGCCTGCTCAATCTTTATTCATTTAAAAAAAATAAGGAGCAGTAGTAGGCCATTCAGCCCTTCAAACTTACTCCATCATTCAACAATATCGTGACTAATTTGATTGTGACTTCATCTCTGTATTCCTGCCAATCCCTGATAAGCAAGGGAGTCTGAGATAACCAAAACCTATCCACATCTGCCTTAAAAATGTTTAAGGACTCAGTTTCCATCACCTTTTCGGGAAGAGAGTTCCTAAAACTCTCATGACCCTCTGAGAAGAAATAAATTCCCTCATCTGTGTGTTAAATGGGCGACGACAGCCCAATTCCTAAACAGTGAGGCTTAGTTCTTGGGTCCGATAAAAGGAAATAACTTTTCACATCTAATCTGTGAAGACCCCTCATGGTCTCCTATATTGTAATCACTTTGCGACTTACTCTTTTAAATTCCAGCAGGTTCATAAGATGTTGGAGCAGAAGTAGGCTACTCAGCCCATCGAATCTCTTCTGGCAGTCAATGAGGTCGTTTGTGATCTGATAACACTTAACTGCAATTTCTTTCCTTTCCCTACAACCGTCGATTCCCTTACAGATTAAAAATCTGTCTATCCACAAGCCTACGAGTCTAGTTTGACTCACCTTTCCACATTAGACAACCCACTCATTCCAGTGGCCACATAAACCTTCTCTGAATAACTTTCATTGCGCAGTATTCCAGATGTGGTTTTACCAGTGCCCTGTATAATGGAAGCATAACTCCCTAATTTAATATTGAATTATCATTGCAATAAATGATGATATTCTATTTGATTTTCTAATTAGTTGCTGTTCTTGAATATTAGTCTTTTGCGATTCATGCACCAGAACGCCCAGATATCTCTGCATCTCAGAATTCTTCAATTTCTCACCATTTAAAGATTATGCATCCTTTATATTCTTCCCACCAAAATAAACAATTTCATATTCTCTCACATCATACTTCATTTACCGGATATTTTCTCACTCATTTAATCAATCTACATTCCTCTGCAACATGCTTATATGCTCTTAATTACTTTTCCGTCTGCCTCTGTGTCATCAGCAAAATTGCAACTGTACCTTCCATCACTTTTGCCAAGCTATTTATATACATTCTAAATTGTCAATATTCCAGAACTGATCCCTGTGGAACATCCTACGTTATATGTTGCCTGTTGCTAAAGATGCATATGTGTTCACTCTGTTTCCATCCATCTCAATGTAATATTCTCTTCATCATGAGCTTTCAATTTCTGAAATAATCTTTGATGTGGCACTTTTAAAAATGCCTTCTGGTAATCTTGGCACAACACGTCCATCAGTTCCTCTTTATTCATAGCTTGTGTTGATTCCTCAAAGAATTCCAATAGATTGATTAAACATGATTTCCCTTTAACAAAACCATGTTGATTACGTTGAATTCCTCTAAGTGCCCTGCTGTAATTTCATTAAAGTGGCTTCTAATATTTTCCTGATGACAGATGTTAAATTTACTGGCCTGCAGTTTCCTGCTTTCTGTTTTCTCCCCTTTTTTGCTATGTTTGAATCTAATAGACCTTCCCCAAATTAAGGGAGCCTTAGAAAATCAAAACCAATTTTAAGACCTTAGATGAAGTCCATCAGGATCGAGAAACTTGCCAGCTGCAGCTCCAATAATTTATTTAATACCATTTCATTGGTAATAATAATTTTCCTGAGTTCCTCTTTTCTATTTCCCTCTTTTCTATCTCCAAATTTATAATTGTTTCTGGGATATTACTACTCAATAGTGAAGATCAATCTAAGATACTTGTACAGTTAATCTGCCTTTTTCTTATTTTCCATTATTTATTCTCCAGATTCATCTGTTATCAGACCAACATTTTCTTTATTAACTTTTTGCTTTTAAAATATCCACAGAAACTCTTACTGCCCGTTCTCAAACCTCTAGCTAATTTTCTTGTAATTTTCGCTCCTTATTAAACTTTCTGCCTTATTTTATGTTCTGTCCTTCTGGCCTGTGCCCATCTTTGTTCAATTACAAAAGCAGAAATGGTTGGAGAAACTCAGAATCAGGTCTGGCAGCATCTGTGGAGAGAAAGCAGAGTTAATTATTTGGATCCAGTGATCCTTCTTTACACACTGTGCAATTATATGCTGGTTCATTAATTTTGAAACTATTTTTAACTTTTAATTTAAAGTTTTTAATTTAAAGATCCTTTCACTGGAACGTTAGTGGATTTCTGTTGGTCTTCACTAATTTTTTTAGCCTCTCTGGATTATATATCCTTTACTTTTTTAGAGTATGGGTTATACCCTAAGGTCAATCCACAATAAAACATCTTTCCCAGACATTGACAAGCTTGGGGCTATGCCCATTGTTCCTAGGCCCAGAACAACATGTTCTGTGAACACTATTAAACCAGTAATAGTGCCATAAGCTCTCTTTTGTGCCTTTTATCAGCACACCGGAAATTGCTTTCATGCAGAACATTTTTGATTTCCCCACTAGCAATGACAGTGAGCACCCAGTGTCTCGGCCAGTGCTGATTTCCCTTCCTGTGTGGCCAGTCAATTGTTACTATTCCCTTGAACACAAACTCCTGGCAGCTATCCTATCAACAGTCATGGTTGAGCAGACATTAATGGCCCCATTACTGGCTTAGCAAATGGATTTTCTGCGGGATGCCTAAACCGATTTCCTTGTAAATGGCCTGTCTTTCCAGTCTGGAATCAGTGATTTCCTACCTGGCTCCCATCTGGTTCCCTTTTAAAAGTTAAGGAGAGTTCCCGTTTCTCTCACTGGCTCCACTTTCCCCTCCAGTCTGTCTCAAGGGTATTTACCTTTCACATATCATCTCTGGCCTGTGAAAGTTTCCAGGCTTCAGGCTACCAGAGTTTGTGTCCATGTTACATTGTACTCGCCAACCATGGTCACTGCCTGCCTGTTCATTTACATGAGGTCTGATAAAGGGACGGAATGCTTTTTTGAACTCTTTGAGGAGCATAATTTCTCAGAGTTTCATGCAAGTGGTCTTGGTTGAAGCACCTGTAGCCAGTGGTCAAAAATGAGCTGCTTAAGCTATTCAAGTTCAATCCATGTTTGGTTGGGCATTTGTAAGGCTACGAGATATCTGATCACATGCTTCTGGTTCCAGTTTTCATGCACATGAAATAACCTTTCTTGCCATCTTTGTAGAAGTGAGGCTCATCTAACTTGTGGCCACTTTAACTGCCTTACCAAACTTTCAGATGAAATTAAGAAGGCCTCATCAACTTTAGGGACTAAATGAGTAAACTTGAATAACCCAACAGTCCTTATCAAGCTAAAGGTAGTCCTCTCACCATGGGTACTTTCCAGTGAATTTGTCCCTGTGCAGTTCAAACACTTTTAATTCCCTTTCCTGCGGTTCCTTTTGGAACATTTGCACTCTTTCCCTTTCCTAGAATTCTCTCTCTTCCTGCGTTTCACTGTCTCCATCTCTTCCCTGGAATTCTGTTTCCTGTTTATGTCTATTGGAATTCAAGTTAATCTGCAGGCTCTAGTTGTGTTTCCTCTAATTCTAGCTTGCGTTCCACTTTCTTAAGGTGCTAAATCCGACTAGCTACAAAGTTTAAAAATTTCAGTTTACCTTGCTCCTGGTCTGAATTCTAACTCCTGCTGGCTAGCAACATTCTTTAATTATTCAAGGGATAGAGACATTAAACTATCTAAAGTTACCCTTACTCTGGTCTAAAAATATATTAGCTGTGAACAGTCAATGTTTAGCTCTTTAGTATTCCAACACTGCCTCATGTAAGAAGCCTGTTAGTTTTAAGATTGTCTGGCGATTAACTTAGTTCCCACTTTCAATTGCACTTGCTGTCTATAGGTTTCAATCCTGTTCATAATCTCCCAAATATTTGCTACCACTAAGCCCAGACGGGCAGGTAAATTCCTCACTTCTCATTCTGGAGGTTGGTTTAATAAAGTTTAAAATTTTAAACAGATGTGTTTATTTCCTCCCCCAAGATAAAGGTTAATAAGCTGTGTCAACTTGATGTAGCATCTCTACCATCTTCCGCACACACAGCAATACCCACTACCTCCCATACCCTTCACGACTCAACAGGGCCCCCTTACGTGATGCAACTCCACCATTCCCCCAACCTAACCTGATTGTCCCTCAGTTCATAACTTCTGAACTGTCCTGACTAATGCCTGCAGCCAGACTTCGCTATCTTCCCAACTAGTCCTGTCATCCAACTAACTACCCTCTCCTCAACTTGATGTACCCCTTTAACCCACCTCTCCTGATCTGGGTCTTGGTGTTAAATTCCCACCCCCTCAGCATTCAAACAAATTCTGACAGATACAGTGTAACCTGCTGATGTGCAAACCTTCGCCGTCACTCTGATATCGAAACAATATAAAGTGCAAAAGAGCATTCAGCATTCCTGTCAACCTCTTGAGTATTCTGAACTGAATGATTTTTTTGGTATGAATTTACTGGATTAAATTTGTATGGATTTATGGATTGAATTTCCAAAATCATTTTAAGTAAAAGTCTTGCAAGTATTCATTGCAGATTTCATTTTACATGTCT
Source organism: Rhincodon typus (assembly GCF_021869965.1). Taxonomy (NCBI): domain Eukaryota; kingdom Metazoa; phylum Chordata; class Chondrichthyes; order Orectolobiformes; family Rhincodontidae; genus Rhincodon; species Rhincodon typus. The sequence goes on from NC_063333.1 coordinate 128,442,926, forward strand.
GGCTGTATTCAAACTAAAACTGTTAAAGCAGCACCAATCGGCATGGATATAATATGTTCCCCTTTAGAAATCTGGGACCAGATGAGAAGCATCTAAAGATATTGAAGTAAGTGAGATTGAAAATTGCAGGGTCACTGGCCACGTTCTTTCAATCCTCCCAAAACTCCGGGAGGCGCTGGAGAACTGGGGAATTGCAGACATTATGCCCTCATTCAAAAAAAATCTGTGAGGATAAGCCCAACAATTACAGTTCAGTTAGTTTCATTTCAGTGGTGAGGAACCTTCTAGGAACTATCATTTGGAATAGAATTGGTAGTCACATGGACAAAGATGGAATGTTTAGAAACAGTCAACATGGATTTCTTCAGGGGAACACAACGGCTTGGCAAATTAAAAGTCGGGTTTCTAATTTTGGTGCCTTTCTCTGGAAACACTTGGTTAAAAAAGAAATTACTCATGTAATATTCAGATTAAGCCTTTCATTAAAAAAAAAGCCAGAATTCTGTTTCCCTCTGCATTTACTTATTCTTTATTATTTTAAATCGACAGCTTCTGAATCTTACTCTGATGTGGTCTTTCTGGTTGATGGATCTCGAAATGTGGGACGAGCAGGATTTCGTCACGTGCAGAACTTCATTGTGAAGGTTGTTGAACAACTGAATGTGGCAGTAAATAAATACAGAATTGGACTTGCTCAATTCAGTGGGGACGCGCGAACAGAGTTCTTACTGGAGAGATTTCGGACAGAACAGGAGGTGTTGAGTTACTTACGGAGAGTTTATAACTTCAAGGGTGGAGCAGCACTGAAAACAGGACGTGCCATTGAATATATGCATAAAGAGTTCTTCATTGAATCTGCTGGAAGCCGAAAGAATGCTAAAGTTCCTCAGTTTGCAATAATAATCACTGCTGCTTCATCGCAAGATGATGTTGAAATAGCTGCCAGAGCTTTGAAAAGGGATGGTGTGAAAGTTATTTCCATTGGTATAGGGAGAGAAGACCGAGACGATCTAGGAAAAATGGCCTATATAAAAAATGACATATTTATGATAAAAGTCAACAACTTTAATGAACTTGTGCAGTCTGCCATTGGACTGTCCACTACAATCAAAACAATGACACAGAAAGAGTTTGTACATGAAGAACTCAAAGCACCAGCGGGTAATGCTCAACATCCCTTTTTTTGTCAGATCAGAATTTATTCTGGAAGGTATAGATTCTTTGTTTTGATTTTGTCTAATAATGAAAGGCACTATAATTTGCTGAGATAGCCCATTCTTACAAAATGGTTCATTTTGAATACTTCTCTAAGGAAAATAACTCCATAGAGTAAAAATGTTCCCCTACCATTTCCTGAATGTTATCATTATATTTTATTGTAAACTCATGTGATAGTCACCACAGTCTCTATAGTCATGCAAACTTACAAAGTATCAGGCAAGACTAAACTATTTAATTGTGCTAGCCTTCTTAATCCAGACTAATATTTTAGAAGAGTATTGAGGCAATGCCACATTGTCAGAGATAATATTCAGCAAAGTTGATGTTAAATCTTGACCCTACGTGCCTGTGCCACTAGTTAAAAACTTATATGGCATTACTTATAGAAAAGCAAGGAATTTTTTCTGTGTCCTAGCCATCTGAATCTCTTTATCCAATGATGACAAAATGAAATAGATGAACTGGCTATTTCTTTTTCTGTTATTTGTAGAGCATTGCTGTTAATGATCAGAACAGCAATATCCTGGAGATAGATACTACCTGCTAAGTATTACCTTCTTCCTAAATGTCTACTGTTCAGGAAGTTCAGTCAACATTTCTCTTGGTATAAAAGCAAAATATTACAGATGCTGGAAATCTGAAACAAACACAGAAAATGCTGGAGAAACTCAGCAGGTCTGGCAACACCTGTGGAGAGAAAAAGAGTTAATGTTTCGAGTCCAGTACGACTCCTCTCCACTTCTATTCATATATTTGGTATTCTTCAAAAAACAGAGTTTTGAATTTAGGCTGTGGACTTTCTGATCTAAATTCTCCATTTGCTTCAAAAGATGGGAATAAAGATACAAAAGAGGCACTCCTGCCTTTTCCTAGTTGCCAGTGTCAAATTTTACCTCGTGTGCTGGACACCACCACTTGATTGGCACACATGCATGCCTCAATTAGCCAAAGGGTGTGTGGGTGACCCCAAAGCACATATGAACACATTAATTAAATAATAGTCTCTTGAGCTAGTCAGAAAGGTACAGGTAATAATGTGTGATTTCAACTTACTAGAAAAATCAGATTGGCAAAGGCAGCCTTGATGAGAAGTATGTAGAATATTTTCCAGATAGTTTCTTAGAACAGCATATTCTGGAACCTTCTAAACAGCAAGTTGTACTGGATTTGGTATTGTGCAATAAGATAGAATTAATTAATAACCCTGTGTCAAAAAGCCCTTTGTTAGCAGTGAGCATAATGAGATTGTAAAACTCAATCAGTTCAAGAGAAAGCAGAATATGTACAAGACTAGTATTTCAAACTTAAGAAACGGTAATTATAAGGACATGAAAGCAAGGCTAGCTAAGGTGAACTGCCACATTAGTTTAAAGTAGATCCGCAGTGATGCTTTGGAAGGCATTTAAATGGATGTTTCAGAATGTGCAGAATAGGTATATCCTAACAAGAAAGAGGGATTCCTAGGGGAGGTCCCACTATCCATGGTTAACTAAAACAAAAGATAATTTGTTTTAACTAAAACAAAAGACTTCGAGAAAAAGCATATAATTTTGCAAAGGTGACTGAAAGGTGAGATGACTGGATACAGTATAAAACAAAGCAAAGAATGACAAAAATCTTACTAAGGAGGGAAACATTAGAGTATGAAAGGCAACAGGTTAATAATATTAAAACAAATAGTAAACTTTTCTATGGGAATTTAGGAAGAGTGGGTAAATTGCTACTCTGTGGAGGAGATCCTGCAGGTGGTATGGGTGGAATTGGAAGCTTGTTGGAGGTTGGGTGCATGTGTACATTGCAACTAACTACAGTGAAGGAATGATGTGTGCTGATCAGTATTGCTCTGATAGTATTGTTTTCACTTTCCCACCCTCACAAAATCTGTGAGCTGAGCTGCAGCTGCACATCATTTTGGCTTCTAGAGTTTCACGATTGGAATTCAAGAGAACTAAAGCAAAACTCCTGTCAAGTCCCTGAGGAATTTTATATATTTCAGAGGGGCCACGTCTCATTCAGCTACACTCCAGGGAATAAAGGCCGAATCTGTCCAATCTCTCCTCATAGGACAACTTCCTCACCCCAGCAACTTGTCTAGTGAATTTTTGTTGGATTTCCTTTTTGCAGTTATGACTTTCTTTAGGTACGAAAACCAACATGGCACTCAGTGCTCCAGATGTGGACTCACAAATGCCCCATATAACTGTAGTAACACCTCTTTACTCTTGTAATCCAATCGTTTTGCAACAAAAGTAGACATGAGAAGTGGGAGCAGGAGTTAGCATTAAGCCCTTAAGTCTGCCCAGCATTCATTGAGATCATGAATGATCTTCTACCCCAACAGCATTTTCCTGCATTTTCCCATATCCCTTGATATTTTTAACATGTGGAAATCTACCAGTCTTGATCTTGAACATGCTCAATGATTGAGCCTGCATATCCTGCTGGGCAGAGAGTTCCAAAAAGCCACTAGCCTCCGAATGAAGAAATTCCTGCACCTGTCAGTTCTAAAAGTCTGCTGTTTCTGCTGAGATAGTGTCCCTTGGTCCTAGAATCATTAGCTAGGGGAAACATCCTCTCTGCAGCTACCCTGCTTGAGCTCTCTAAACATTTTGCAAATTTGAATGAGATCACCTCTCATTCTTCTAAACTTCAGAGAATGGACCCAATCTATTTAGTTGTTCTTTGTAGAACATTACCTCCGTCCTAGAAATTGGCTTGGTGAGCATTTGTTGCACTTCATATTTTTTGTGTAAGGTGTAAAGTATAAGTTTGCATTGCTAAGGAGATCAAAACTGCACTTAATACACCAGATGTGGGTTCCACCAGTGCTTTAATGAATTGCAGTAACATATCTTAAAAGCTATATCCAAATTCTCCTGTAATAAAGTTCAACAACCTATTTACATTCCTAATTACTCACTGTATGTTTGAGCTCACTTTATGTGATTCACTTACTAGGACACCCAAGTGCCTCTGAATACCCTTTGAGCTGTATTTAAGGCAGGGGTTTGCTTCTCAAATGTCTAGGTTCAAGAACAGGAACATGCACTTAGCTTTCATAAAATTTAGCCACACTGTGCTTTTACGATGTTTTCTTGTTTATTTTCAGTGTGCCAAACTGCTTCAGTTGCTGATGTTGCTTTCCTGGTAGATGAATCAAGCAGAATTGGGGAAGCAAACTTTCAACTGATCCGCAGATTTCTATACAATTTTATCAAGGTGCTTGATATTGGTTCAGAAAAAGTGCGAGTTGGTTTGGTTCAGTACAGCAATGCTCCAAGAACACAGATTCACTTCATGACACTTCAAGACAAGGAAGAAATTCTCAAGCACATTGCAAATACACCTTACAGGGGCGGAAGTGCAAACACAGGAGCTGCTATTGACTTTCTCAAAGACAATTACTTTCAGCCAAGAACAAGTGGCAGAGAAACAAAAGGGATTCCTCAAATTGCAATCGTGGTTACTGATGGAAACTCCAACGATGGTGTCAGGAATTCAGCTGCTGCCCTTCGCCGTCTCGGTGTTACAGTATACGCTTTGGGAACTAAAAATGCGAATTTCAATCAGCTAGCAAGCATTGCCTCATATCCTCCAGAAAGTTTTGTTTCCCATGTCGAAAATTTTGAAAATTTAACATCGATTGAAAACGTTCTCCAGAAGAAAATTTGCATTGAAATTGTCAAAACTACTGAAGTAAAAGCTGAAAAAATAACCCAGCTTCTCGAAGGTGAGAAGAATAAGTTTAGAATTCAGAGTAGATGGTGATTTTAGATGGAGAGACATATTTTCAGTTGATTTTCTAAAGGGTGTAGTGACACTGTACGTATTAAACACTATGTGTTGAATAGTGGTGAACGTTAGAATTAAATAATAAACTGTACTAAGAGTTAAAAAGCATCAGAGTGAATGACAGGCCTTGCTCCAATCACAGAATTGCAGAAGTGTTATGGTGCAGAAGGAGGCCATTTGGCCAGTTGTGCCCACACTATCTCATTAATTGAGCTTCATTGCCTAATGTCAATCTCCTGCTTTTTCCACAAACCCTCCAATTGTTGACTATAACTGAGGGCTGTGATGCCGCCGGAAATTGGCCTAAATGAAGTTGGTACTTCTTTAAGGCTGTGGTTTCTGCAACCCTTCTGTCAGAATTGGGGTGAGTCATTGGAAGAACTCCCTTTTAAAACTGGTCCTGATAGCTACGCGTTAGAGAACTTTTATGCTGGAGAGGGGCAGCTAGGAGCTCGCTGTTGGGATTGCTGCTGCTCGTAAATTGCATAAATGAGCAGAATGTAGAAATTTGCAGATAAGAACAAAGTAGCAGTAGCAATAACAAAGCAGTAAATTTGGGGAACAGCTCAGATAATGTGTAACATAGTGGAGTGATGTGAGATGATATTTCACATATAGTTTAAAGTATTGTATACCTGCATTAAAGTAGGCAATGAACAAACTTAAGAACGGTTTTGAAATAGCTTGAAGTAATAAAGACATGGAAACTTGATGCTAACCATGTCTAACCATGCAGATCAATAAAGATAGTAAGAGTTAAAATTGTAGGTAGTTGTAGTCGAACTTAAAATGAGGTGTTCAGCCCTGATCCTAGAGGCACATGGGCGATGTTCATGAACCGGAAGCATTGCAGAGAAGAGGTAATCCCTACATTGTGAAGGAAGCTTGGAAACATTTCTTTCAGGCTAGAAAAGAGATGTCTGGGAGGTGATCATAGATTAAAATACTCGGTTCATGTTTCATGTTCGTTGTTTATTTTTCTCTTCAGGTTGTAAAGAAACTGAAGAAGCCGACATCTATTTCCTGATTGATGGATCAGGTAATCTAGATTCGGATGACTTCAAAGACATGAAAGATTTCATGCTTGATATAGTACGCATATTCCGCATTGGCAAAGACAAAGTACGGATTGGTGTTGTCCAGTATGGATCTACTACACAGACAGAATTTGACGTCGGTAAATATGCAAGTAAAAAAGAAGTTGAAGAAGCTATTGGAAAAATCAGATTGATCGGAGGAACGATCTCAAAGACGGGTCAAGCATTGGTACAGATGAAGGAACTCTTCAACAAAGCAGATAAAACTCGTAAAAATCGAGTACGCCGCTTCCTGATCATTGTCACTAATAGAAAGTCAGAGGACGATGTTTCAAGACCTGCTGCAGGATTAAGGCAAAGGGGAGTCAATGTTTATGCTGTTGGTGTGGCTAAAGCTGAACGCAATGAACTTCACCAGATTGCAGGAGCACTTGAAAGAGTCTTTCACACAGCAAACTATGATGCTTTGAAAGAAATAAAACATAGGATTATACGGGATATGTGTGCTAAAGAAGGTAAGTGTTTATGATCATACGATTGAGGAATAAGTGTAGGTCACTCTGCCCTTTGAGCGTCCTCTGCTGTTTAATAAAATCATGGCTGATCTGATGTTATTCTCAACTCTACATTCCTGTATATTCCCAATAATAGAGTCATCGAGTCATAGAGTCATACAGCATGGAAACAAACACTTTGGTCCAACCAGTCCATGTCGAACATAATCCCAAACTGAACTAGTCCCACCTGCCTGCACTTGGCCTATATCCCTCCAAATGTGTGAAGTTGTCCCTTGCTGAGTGGTGTTGACTGATATCCGCTGACACCTTCTTTGCGGGCTGGAGCCTGCTTCAGAGCTTTGGAAACCACACATAGAGGTATACAGCACAGAAACAGACCCTTCGGTCCATCTTGTCCATGTCGACCAGATATCCTAAATTAATCTATTTCCAGTTGCCAGTGTTTGGCCGGTATCCCTCTAAATCCTTCCTATTCATGTACCCATTCAGATGCCTTTTAAATGTTGCGATTGTACCAGCCTTCACCACTTCCTTTGGCAGCACCCTCTGAGTGAAAAGGTTACCCCTCAGGTCCTTTATAAACCTTTCCTTTCTCACCTTAAACCTATGCCCTCTAGTTTGGACTCCCCCTACCTTAGCTCTTCACCCTATCCATCTTGCATCCCTTTGGTAATCACAAATCTATCTCCCTCTGCCTTAAAAGATATTTAAAGATTCTGCATCCACTGCCTTTTAAGGAAGGGAATTCCAAAGACAAAGGTCTTGTTCTTGCTGAAACGATAAAACGTGCAAAGGTTTCTGTCTTAATACTGTATGTAGAGGATACTGGACATCTAAAGATTGAATATAATTGATATCTTTCCCTAGGGGAAATGCATCTATGAATTTATCTCCACCAAGAGCCATTAGAATTTCTAGTTCTGCATCTTTAATAATGTTGTTGGAAATGCCTTAGTTCAGGTCTAGGAAGCAGAAATTACAGCATGGAGATGAAATGTCATAATTTATTGACTCAACCTAAATGTTTGGGGTGGTGACAGAGAGCGTGTTTCAATTGAGAGCCAGTTTACACTAAATAGCCAGCAACCTTTTTGGTTATATTTTACCCCAGAGGTAACACAGACCTAAACTGGAAGAATGGCAAGCCACAGAAGCCTGTTTTTCTGCCAGATGAGGAATCCCATTCAGAAGCTGAGGTCCAAAACTAGAAATTTCTTATTTTGTCTTGTTGCCTTCGCAGTGGGTATTGTAGAAACCTGTCCAGCTCAGTCCTCGTCTTTGCCTCCGTCCCAGTAAAACCTTTCCAACCCTGGGATCAATATAAAAAGGATAGTAACCTTGTGAAACAGACCATCAGAGAAAAAAAAATGTAACAAGACCAGAAAGTGCTGGAAATGCTGAGCAGGTCTGGCAGCATCTGTGGAGAGAGAAACTGAGCTACAGTGTTGAGATGTGTATGATTACTTCTAAGTCTTCTTTGACCGAAATGTTAACTTTCTTTCACAATCCACAAAACTTGTCAGGCAAGTTGAGTACTTCATGCTTTTATCACAGATTTCCAGAATGATTCCACGTCTAATAATGTTTAGATGTCTGTTCAGGTGTTACCTGTTCTCTGTTGGGAAGATCTCTTTTTACTGAAGAATGGCTAAAATCTGACTCTGGTGGGTTTCTACAAATCTACTCTATTTACACTATGGTACATTTTACGTTTCTGGGCAAATACATCTCTTTCAGGTACAGCGTGTTCTGTCTTTATAGACTCTAGCACATGACTGCTGATTTCGCTGTTCCAATATCATACATATCACCATCTCATTACTTTATATTCTTCCTCTCCCCAAGTGACATTTCAGCATTTTAACAACATGCTTAAACCATTGACAACAAGGTGCAGA
>NC_063333.1:128456391-128640146 GCF_021869965.1 Rhincodon typus
TCATAGGAGCAGAGAGCCTCTCTGCTCCTATGATGCTGCTTGGCCTGCTGTGTTCATCCAGCCCTGCACCTTGTTGTCCCCAGAATATTTCCTGGGTCTCTAGATTAACAGTCCAGCGATAATACCACTAGGCCGTCACCTCCCCCTGCCAAATTTTTCTTACTGTCTAATAATTCCAGCTAACAAAGTGAAAGAACTTTAGGGGAAATTATTGCACGTTGACAACTAGTTAGGATAGAATGGAATTATTAGTGTTGCTGCTCTTTTGGGCCATGGGGAAAGTTTTCAAAATCTTGCCTGCCAGCAACGGCAATCAGAACATCATGAAGACACATGACTGATGGTGCTTTAGGAATCTTTTCTGGATAGCACTCCGAAAATCCACTCAGAATGTGTCTGTATAAAACGAAATACTGTGGATGCTGGAAACCTGAAGTAAAAACAGAAAATGCTGGAAATTCTCAACAAGCCAGGCAATATCTGTGGAGACAGCAACACAGTTAACGTTTCAGGTCAAAGGCCTGTCACTGTTCTAAAGAAAGCTCATTGATCTGAAACATTAGGGTGGGCTTGCATCCTTGAGATGGGTAGCAGGAGTTGGGAAAGATCCTGACTGGACATGCCAGTCTCATGAGCTACCAGCTCCAGGAGGGTCTTCTTAGCTGTGGATATCGGGCGTTAGGTATGCTGTACATGCTGGCTGAAACTGGAAACATAGCAGAGGCAGCCACAGGGGTGAAGATTACCCCACAATCAACCCTCATTAAGCCTTAGATGGCTCCATGTTGTGGATTTTCCCTCGTCCCATGTCCCGTGCTCAAAATGCTCCTCCCTGCTGAGATATCACATTTCCATCTATTATACACTCTACAGAAGCATCGAACCCGATTGTGAAAGTTGAATTTTAGAATAAAAGTTTTTAAGAAGTGATTCATTAATAATTTTCTACAATGTTTTAAGAAAAACTCCATTGACTGTAATCCAATAACTGTGCCTATGAGCTAGACCCTTTAAAATGTCAATAGCTGAAACCCCAGGTAATTGAAAATACTTAACCTTGTGCGAACATACTTTGTGAAATTGCTAACAGAAATGAGACAGAGCTATCGATCAAGCAGAGCTACATGTATGTCAGGTCTCAATTGGATGTGTGGGCTGTCAGACAACAATATTTTTGTTGAGAGCCCAGACCTCCAATAAAGAGCTGACATACATCCCTGATTGATTGACAGCTCTGGGTGGCTAACCTCCATCAATTTAACAATGTTTATGGTCACAGGTTAAGTGGTGTCATGGTCTTGTCTTTCAGCTAAAGGTTTTGGATGATTGACACCTTTATAAGGCTGTGGCATTGAAGTTTTAACATCATGGAAAGTTATAAAAGTAATTTTTTTTACACATACAGCTGTCACTGTTAGGTTAATTGCTTCTACACAGTGTTGGGTGGGTGAATGGGTATATATCTTGGCATTGGCACAGCATTGGCCATCTGAGTTGTTTGGGGGGACCTACCTTGGCATGGGTACATGACGAGCTATAGGTTAGGGAAGGCATTGCCGGACATGGGGGTCATGACAAATTCCTTTTCGAATGCACGTAATATGGACTGTATTTTGTGATTTCTCAGAGGTTCCAGAAGCACCAACCTTTAAAATCTGGCCCAATTTGATGAAAATTGTAGAGGAGTAGGCTATGCCTGTGGCCACAGATTGGAAGAACCAGATGTTTGCACATGGCCTGAACCAGTCTACACCCTTTAAATGTGCTCCTGGAAATTGAGAAGCCAAGGAATAATTCAAGTCCCTGCCATCATTTTTAATGGTTCCCCAAGACACCCCGTCTTGGTTGAGAGTCAGGCTGATTTATTCTGTTTCTCTCTCAACAGATGCTGTCTCATCTCCTGAGTCATCCCAGCATTTTCTGTTTTTATTGTATATATTTGAGTCTAATTGTTTGTTGTTAGGAGCTGTAATTAGGCCTGTATTAATACGGATATAATTACACGAAGAAGTCAGAATAAGGGCAACAATTTTGAAAAGTATTCTCCTAATTATTTTTTAAATGTATATTTCTTTCAAGTGATGGGCTTTTCTGGCCAGGACAACATTTGTTGCTCCTTCCTGATTGCCCCAAGAAAGGGGTGGCAAGACGCATTCTTGAATTGTTCGAGTGTAACCCTCAGCCTCTGGATTACTGATTACCACTGCACTACAGTCTCCCATATATTTCTATTGCACATAACATGGCAGTAAAGTCACCATAGTCCTCTAAGACCACACGGCTGCTCTCTCATTAGAGAGGAAACTGGTGACTTAACCTGAGGGTCACCGTGCCTCACGTGATGGGAGTGGTTGAGAAGGCAGATGCTCAGCCAGTGAAGGAATTGAACCCATGCTGATAGGCCAGCCATTCAACCAACTGATCTAACCTACCCCCTTAAACATGCTAGGATAAGAAATCTAGCATTGCATTATTCAAATCTTGCTGAACTGCTGCCACTTTCAGCTGAGAAAAGACCTGTTGTGCATCAACAAGGTCTGCAGTAGAGTCAGCAAATAGGGAACTTTCCAACAACCTTTGAGCAAAGTTTGTTATTTTATGTTAAGAACTGTACAACAAAGGAACATGCCCTTCTGCCCACGATGTTGCGGTGAACATGATGCCAAATTAAACTAATCCCTTCTGCCTGCTCTAGGTCCATAGCCCTCCATTCCTTGCATATTTCTGTGCTTAAATGCCCCAATCGCATCTGCCGCCACAACCACCCCTGGCAGTGCATTCCAGACTCCTACCACTCTCTGTGTCAAAATACTTGCCCCTCACTTCTCCATTTGAACTTTGCCCCTCTCACCTTAAGTGCATGCCCTTAGTATTAGACATTTCAACTCTGGGAAAACGATTATCATCATCAACCCTATCTATGCATCTCATAATTTTATTGACTTCTATCAAGTCTCCCCTCGGCCTTCACCGCTCCAGAGAAAACAATCTGAGTTTTTCTAGCCTCTCCTTATAGCTCATACCCTCTAATCCAGGAAGCATCCTGGTAAACCTCTTCTGCACCCCCCTCCAAAGCCTCCACATCCTTCCAGTAATGCTCGTGACCAGAACTGAACGCAATGTTCTAAGTGCGGTCTAACCAAAGTCTTACAAAGCTGCAACACGATTTCCTGACTCTTGTACTCAATGCATGATCAATAAAGGCAAGCATGCCAATCACCTTCTTTACCACCCAATCTACGTGCTTGGCCACTTTCAAGGAGCTATGGACTTGAACCCCAAGATCCCTCTGTACATTAATGCTGTTCAGTGTCCTGCCATTAACTGTATGCTTTTCCTTAACATTTGATCTCCCAAAGTGCACCACCTCACACTTATCGGGATGAAACTCCAAGTGCCATTTCTGCAACTGACCTATATCTGCTGTATCCTTTGACAACCTTCTGCACTATTCACAACTCCACTGAACTTTGTATTGTCTGCAAACTTACCTACCCACCTATCTATGCTTTCATCCAAATCATTTATATAAATCACAAAGAGCAAAGCTCCCAGCACAGATCTCTGTGGAACACCACTAGGCATGAACCTCCAGCCAGAAAACACCCTTCCACCCCTACCCACTGCCTTCAGTGGGCAAGACAATTCTGAATCCACGAGGCTAAGTCACTGTGGATCCCACGCATCTTAATCTTCTGGCTGAGCTTACAGTGAGGGACCTTGTCGAAAGCCTTACCAAAATCTATGTAGACAACATCCACTGCTCTACCCTCATCAATCACCTTTGTCATCTCCTCGAAAAATTCAATCAAGTTAGAAAGATATGGCAAGATTGAATAACTGAAATAATTTGATGACAAGTGACAAAATTACAAACGTATTTTTGCTTTATTTTCCTCTAGTCTGCAGTAAACTTGAGGTGGCAGACATCATTTTTCTAATCGATGGTTCCAGAAGTATATGGATTATAGACTTTAACAAAATGAAAAAGTTTATCGAAACCTTGATCAACTCAACTGAAGTCAGTGACACCAGAGTCCAAGTTGGTTTAATACAGTTCAGCTCACAAACAAGATTGGAATTCCAACTCAATCAATACCATGACAAAGCAGAACTACTGAACGCTGTTCGGAACGTTCAGCAGCTGAATGAGCAGACATGTACAGGCCGTGCATTGAGATTTACAGCTGAATACTTTGATAGCTCGAAAGGGGGTCGCCCAAATGAGCGACAGTACCTTATTGTGATTACAGATGGAGAGGCAGAGGATGAGGTGTATGAACCTGCCAAAGCCATCAGGGACAAAGGGGTTAATATTTTTGCCATCGGTATCATCAACGCTAATAACACCCAGCTTGTGGAGATTGCAGGTTCCCAAGACAAAGTTTATCATGTGGAAAACTTTGATGCCCTAAAGGATTTGGATAAATCGATATCATTTGAAGTGTGCAGTCGATCTGAAGGTGAGTTTCTGAAGTTTCCAAATTACTTTGAAAATTATTAGAATGATTCCACAGTGGGAGAACCATTTCAAATATGTGATGGTGGTGAAAGTCTCACTCACTGGTGTTAAATTCTGGAAACTCATTGGTGCTTTGCTGGATAGCAAAATTCCCGTTATATGTTTTGTCTGACAGCAGTGTTAATCATTGAGGACAGACCCCAAAAACTAGGCTTAATGTGTCTCAAGTTGGAATTATTACTGCTTTTTTCTCCTCCACTCCTTCAGATGGTCATATTTGTTGACTTATCGTTATTTAGGAGTCACTGCCTGTGCAGTAAATCAGCCAAGCATCCACTCTTCACAGGTGAGCCTGGCAAGGTTATTTGACTCTAGAAACCATCACAGCTGGGCCTTGTCCTGCTGGACCATTCAACACTATATACTGGCTTCGAAGAGATGAGGACGGTAAGGTGGGGGTAATGTGGTGTGGGGCTTTGGTGACAAAAGACAGAGCAAAGAGCTAGAATCTGTGACTATATCAGTGGTGGAAGGCAAGGGAAGGAAAATAAAAATAAAAGCATGTGACTGGATGTCAGGTGGGAGATGGATCAGGCTTAGGGTTAGGTTTAGAAGGTGACACTGGCCAGAATAATTCTGTGCCTTCCCACCACAGGCTGCTACAGTCCTGTAGCCACATTGCTAACCTTTGCTAATAAACTGTCCTCTTGCCACTGATAGAGTCCTAAAATTCCCCCACCACCCAGCCTTTGCTTACACAGTGCACTGACTGAATCTTGCACTATGCCATTCGCTAGAAACAACCAGGCAGAAAGACCCCTTCCCTCTAAAAAGTAATTTGTAGGTTTATTTACCTCATTATTAAATAAAGTGAAAGGCAGTGTTTGGTTGATCACGTCAAATTCTGAAGTGATGGAGGAGGAAGTAAAGACTTTTGCTGCGATATTCTGTAACATTTCTGGGTGAAGAAAGTAAGCTATTCCCTTTTCTTAACCATTATCTAAAGTGCGTTTGACATAAATTCTACCCGAACTGGGAATGTCGGGGCTGGTTAAAGTCAGAGGTTGGGGATGTGTGTGCCCTGGGCGATAAGGGTCCTGGAAACTGGAGAAGCACCAGTGCCCATGAATTCTCTCCTGGGCCCTGCTGTAACCCTTCCCTCACTGTGGCCAATCTATACTGCATGCCATAAATGGACATGATATCGTCTCAGAAGTTCAATGCCCAGAATTGAGGGTACCTTCCGTAAAAGGAAACATTTTATAGGAAAGGACTCGTTTAGCATCCAGCTTTCAGTCTAGACCTGAACCAATAACTTGACTTTTCTGTTTCCAGATTATTCCAGATCTGCTATGAATTTTGTCATCTGCTTTTATTTAAGATATCAAGCATTTGCCTTTTGTTTTTGCTTCTACTGATTACATATTGTTGGACTATTTTCTAAACAGAGTGCGGGAGGATAGAAGTTGCAGACATTGTCTTTGTTCTGGATGGATCAGACAGCATAAGTAAACCTCAGTTTGACAGCATGAAGAACTTCCTGATGTCAGTCGTGAACCGTTCTGAAGTTGACAGGGATAATGTTCGCTTTGGTGCCATTGTGTACGGAAACAATCCACAGACCATATTCAGGCTGGACAGCTTCACGAGCAAAGCTGAAATCAGAAGTGCACTTTGGGGATTACAAAAGGAGACACGCGGACCTAGGTACACAGTGAAGGCTCTGAAACTCGCAAGGAACCTTCTGACTGAAGAGAAAGGTGGTCGAGGAAAAAGCAATTCCACTGTGCCACAGTTCATTATTCTCATCACTGATGGAAAAGTCACAGATTCAGAAGACATACCGTCCTTAGCGAATGAGCTCAAGAAAGACGGTGTTGAAGTCTACGCCATTTGTGTAGCTGGTGCTAACAAACAAGAACTTCTGTCGATCACACAATTAGCAGACAATTACTATGATGCTCCAGATTTTGGTTATTTGGAGCAGTTATCCCCTATAATTTCTCAGTTGCTGTGTAATGAAACAAAACCAGGTGAGTAGTTGGTTCAAAAAGAAAATTGTATCAGTCAAGGAACCTGGGACATAAATCATATCCAGACCGTTGCATGCATAATCCAGATTAACATGCTAAAAGCTCAATGTAAATTTAATTATTAATCTGTTATGGACCAGACCAGACTCTCCTCAAAATATTTTAAGAAGGTAGCCTCAACCCTAACCTTTTCTTATTTTAAGGGTAGATGTGAAGTGCTGTGTTCCAGATGCAATGCGACTGGTCAAACTACTCAACGTTAAGCAAAACACAATTTATTTAAACACTACAGTTAAAATACAAACAAAAGAAAGAGAAATTTAGAATAACTTAACTATTGGAAAGCTTAACTGAATAATAGATACAGTACCAGTTACTAAGTAAGTGTTCTAACATAGTAATATCTATAAACACAGGCCTTGGCAAAAACACAGATTCAGACACAGATTCTCACATGCTGTTCTCCAATCCAGGAGGAGAAAAAAAATATCAAGAGACCATTCAGAGAAAGAAGCAGCTACGAGACATTCCCTGAAGCTTCCAACTCGTTTGATATCCCAAAGGCTTATGCTTAAACCTAAACCTAAAAACTGAGAAAAAGACTAGAAAGTCTGGTCTGTGAGATCTGGCCACACGCAGGCTGCATCCATTGTTCCCATTTTAAAAAACCCCAAGGCCTGTTTACTTTCTTAGAGACAGCTTGTTCCCTCTGCCTTCCAAACTCTCTTCCAAAAAATAACCTTTTAAAGTGATAGTATTGTCACAAATCAAAACTAACCTGACTTACCGATTCTGTGAAACTTCAGTTTCAGAAAATAAATAAAAAAGCATGGAAAACCAAACCTACTGAATAATCTTTGATGGAAATCAATGTGCCTAATGGAAGATCTGGTTAAGTGAGCTATTAAAAGGGCAATGATTTTCTGGCATTAACCAAGATTATCATTTATATCATATAAAAGAGTTGAAATAGCTTCAGAATTTACTTATGACTGACCCCTAAAATAAAGCAAAATAGTGTGGAATCTGGAAATCTGAACAGAAAGCAGAAAGCGCTCTAAATATTCGGCAGGTGGAATTTGATGGAAATTAGAAGGGTTTAACCCATTGTTTGCAAAGTGGTCATGCGTTTGACCTCATTCCAGGAAGAGGTGCAACATAAATATCAAACAGACTATAAACAAGGAACAGTGGTCCTTCCCTGACGTTAAGACAATCCGATTGTAAGTGTCACCCGCCAAGAGCTGTTAGCCAAATAGTAGCTAGCAGTTCATCATTGCTCGACAGTGCCACCATGGACAGATGGTTATTACTGGTAATGCAAATACCAAAGACCCAGGGTGGGCAAGAGACCCAAGCCAGAGTTGAATGATGACAGGAAGGAGGACTTGTGATGGGGGTTGTGGGGGAGGAGTTTTAGCAGCAAGAGGACAGGGGGTGACTCTCAGCTAGCAACCTTATTCTGATGCTGTGCCCCTTGATCAGCCCAAGGCACCTCCACACCTCTGTCCCAAACCTTTTCTCCCAAAGCCCCCAACAGGGTGAATACCAGCAGCAGCACCTATTGAATAGCCACAGTTGGTGGCAGTCTGTCTGTGAGCCTTCTTGGCCCAGATGTAAACAGTGGAGGGGTAGGGAAGGCAGTGGGGTACACTGCCCTCTGACATTAAATGCCACCCTGTCATCACCAAACTCATCTCAGGGTATGGTGTTAGATTTAGGTCAGTGGGTCTGTTAACATCTGAGAGGAGAGAAGCAGAGTTAGTGGGCAGGAGCATCTTTCTCAGCAATTTGAGGGAGCTTGAAGGCAGCCACTTGGGGTGGTGTGGAACTGTTAAAAAAAATGGAGTGCATTTGGCCAGATGTCCACTATATTCATGTCAACTCAAGAATTTAATAACATTGGGACCCTTGGGCTGTGCTCTTTTACTATCAAGATGGTGGAACATGAATTGAGGTACTCAAGGCCAATTAAGTTCAATTTTATGCTTCTTATTATTTTAATACTACACAGATATCCTATCTGATGAACGAGGTAGCAAGCAAGTGCTGGTATCTGGAAAACCAGTGTTCATTGACAGGAAGGGGATCCAAAGAGGCCACTGCCAGGCTTTAGCAGAAGGAGCGAAGTGGGTAGCACTGTGGGGCTTGTTACCCATGGTTGCACAGGGCAGTGACACTAGCCCTGAGCGAAGAACTCAAGATTTGGGAGACTCTGTTGAGGAGAAGAGTCAGCTGAGTGGGGAGGGAGGTCTAAACATTGGTGGACACATCAGTGCCAACAAGAGAAACAGCTTTGGGTGGGTATGCCATAGAAGTGGAGTATGCCAGTTGGCATCTGCAAACTGGCAAGTGTCTACCAGTTGAGCCTGATCCATCTCCAAATGACCAAGCCCAGTGCCAGTGAAGACTGTGGCTCTGCATGGAAACCACCACTGACCTCTTCACAAGGTCCAGCTGAGACCCTGGGAGTGACTGACCCCCAATATCAGAGCTGCTGAAGACCACTGTGGCTGTCAACTTACACCCCTCTTTCTGGGGATCTTACAGTGACATCTGTAGAATCTCTCGGTCTGTGGGGCTATGGTGACCAATACTGTGTTGAAGAGATCCAGAGACCATGTGGGCTCTCAAACTGATTGGAAAATCAATCAGAGAGGGTTGTGGTATTTGGGTCCCTTACTAGACTCCCCAGGGTAAAGTTTCATCAACTACACACATGCTCCTCCAGAACAGCCACTAATCTTCTTCAACAAGAAGGGGTCCCTACATTAACGTCCAACTGGTCTGCGACCGCCAAAAATAGATCTTTCAGGTGTGTCCCCATTTCCCAGGGACCAGTTCCAGCTCCAGCAATTACAGAGTGCAACAGCTTTTCTGGCCCCTACTGTGTCCTTTCAAGAATGTACAGTGAGGAATATGGGCTCACTACTGAGGATATTGCTGTTAATACATGTGAGAAACATATGCACCTCAACAAGGGAGAGACATGACTTCTGTCATGGACCAATTTGAATGATCATCCATTATTTCTAAATATGAAGTGTCCCCACCAATCTGGTACAGCCATTCAGTTCGTCCCAACTAGAGATTTGCTTAATGTGGAGGTCTGTTGCGAAGTGCACTGCCTAGCAGTATAGAGGGTCAGGGGAGGGAGGCAGTGAGCACCATGATGCCTCCTCCGAGATAAGGATGTGAATGATCAGATCTGACACAAGTTGAGGTACTCCTTAGACCACAGGCAAAGTACAATGATGTACACACAAGGGATACTAAAGGTGCCTGTAGATATTGTCTAATCACTTGTTCAGAGATTATTACACGTGTCTGGAGCAGGAGGGATTTGTTCTGGGCCTCCTGGCTCAGAGATAATGGCACCGTCACTGCAGCACAAGAGGTCCAAGGTGTCTGAATGCATAACTATTTCCTGTGATCTGTTGCCTTTCGGGAAAGATTCTAATAAGGCCTCACCTTTTAGTCAGCCCTGCCATCGTTTCCTTTATTTTGCATCCCATTGCCCGGTTCACACACAGGTGCACAGCTGAAAAGCTGAACGGATACACCTTCGTCTATCACTTCAACACTATTGAGCGAGCAAAGATACCGACAAGAGTTGTAATGACAAGCAGCTCCAGTAAGCAACAGAAGACAAACTTATCAAAGTATTGTAATTACTGCGCAATCCAAATGCAGCCAGGTGCTCTTTTAACTCTCTGGCGAGGGATCCTAAGAGGTGTACCTAAGGTAGAGGCCTTGGTAACCTTGCTGCTGTATGTAATTGGATGACCTGGAGGGTTCCAGTTTATTGAGAACTTCAGTCATCATGGCTTCTTGAGGTGATCGCTGTCATCCACACAAGTGCCAAGGATCTTGGTCCACGTCTTGAAGGAAGCCCCCACGCACAGAAGGAAGACGCTACTTCATCCTTACACCTCCAGCTCACTTGAGAAGAAACAGTTCCTGATGGAGAATTCAGGTGGCTTGCCCTCTTATTGCCTTGTGACTGCTGAGTACAGCCTGTACAATAAAGCAGTTACGCTTTAGGTCTGCATGCATCTCCGGCATCCACTGGCCAGTCAGCTGATTCTGGATCTCCATGAAGATCGCTAATCTTCAAGAAAAATGTCAATGACGCATCCATTAGAGACACTGCTCTATTTCTGGTCTAGGTAGACACTTCCATCTTCCATACAGTGTTGCTTCTGGAGTTCTAGTAGATGTTCTCTTTGCCATATCTACATTTACAGCCTATTTGTGTTGCCAAAACCTTCACATGCATATCATTAGCCTAGGGCTCTGGCAGTCCTCTGGCTATTAATGACCTTCACTATCAAGGTTTCTGTAGGTAACATCCGCAATGTTTGTGACTCTGCATTTAATCTCAAAGGCAAATTCACAGAGATAAGAGAATGTGTACCGGTGGAGATATGGGGAATGATGTGACTGTATCCAACGTGATTCCTCCTTCTCTTGATGGCTCACCCTAGTCTTACGAAATGTCCTTGTTTTCGTCTTCACTCTGATCTGCATGACAGAAAAGAACCAATTAAGTATTAAGGGATTCACATTGCCTCATTTCCAAGTCGTACTTGTACTGGAGATCCATGTAACCAAAGTTGTTCACGTAAGCACCATGTCATGTGCATGCCAGGAGGAACTGCAGTCATTTTCTCATTCTGTTGCAATGGAACTCCTGTTGTGAAATCTGAAATTGTGTGGTAGCTTTAGTGCCGTGAACAAGTCCAAAGTCTCCTGCTCCTCCATGGGTGATTATATGGAACTACAGTACCCTTTGGCCAGTATTAGTTCTCTTACTAGTATTATCGCAAGACTATTGATTCAGTGACCCAGGTAATGTTCTGACACCCAGTTTGAACTTTGCTATCACTGTAGATGAAATTTGAATTCCTTAAAAATCTGGTATTTAAAATCTAATGATAACCGAGAAATCAGTATCAATAGGTGGAAAACCTATCTGAATCACTAATGTTCATTAGGGAAGGAAACTGCCATCCTCACCTTGTGTGTTCAAACCTGCAGCATGGTGATTAACCCTTAGCTGCCCTCTGAAATGGCCTAGCAAGCCACTCAGTTGTAACAATGAAAATGAAACTGGATGGACCACCTGGGCACCAGAAATTAAACAGCAAAATCACCTCTGTCAACTCTGCAAAGTTCTCCTTACTAACAACTGGGGGTTAGTGCCAAAATTAGGAGAGCTGTCTCACAGACTAGTTAAGCAACAGCCTTACATAATGATACAGTCAGAATCATAACCTACAATGACCTGACCCACCAGCAGGAGAGGCCCAGAGGAGGTAACAGCACTATAGAGTACAGCTGGAAGGGAGTTGCCTGGAGAGCTTTCAACAGTGACCCTCATGAAGTCTCATGGCACCAAGTCAAACACGCACAAGAAACCCCCCTGTTAATTACTCCTTATTAGCCTTCCTGGACTGGTGAATCAGTACTCCTCCATGTTGACCAACACTTGGAGAAAGCACTGGGGACGACAGAGTGTTGTAGGGATTTCAATGTCCACCACCAAGAGAGGCTTAGCAGCAGTACTACTGATTAAGCTGGTCGGGTTCTAAAGGATATAGCTGCTAGACTGCGTCTGCAGCAGGTAGTGAAGGAACCAACAATAGGGAAAAACATTCTTGACCTCATCCTTACCATTCTGCCTGTTGTACATGTGCCTGTCCATGACCGTGTTGGTAAGAGTGACCACTGCACAGTTCTTATGCAGATGAATCCAGTTGCCACATTGAAAATATCTTACAATGTATTTTATGGCACTATCACCGTGCTAAATGGGACAGACTTCAAACAGATCTAGCATCTCAAGACTGGGCATCCAGTCTTGCTGTCCTGATGCTGTGAGATGGTGTGAGAACATCAGCAACAGCAGAATTGTACTCCAACACAGTCTGCAACCTTGTGGCCTAGCATATCCTTCATTCTGCCATTACCCTCAAGCCAGGGGATCAACTCTGGTTCAATGGAGAATGCAAGAGGGCATGCCAGGAGCAGCACCAGGCATAGCTAAAAGTGAAATGTTAACCTGGTGAAGCTACCAAACAGGACTATTTGCTTGCCAAACAACCTAAGCAACAAGTGATAGACATAGCTAAGTGATCCCACAACCAATGGTCAAATCGAGCTCTGTAGTCCTGTCACATCCAGTCATGAATTGTGATGGAGAATTAAGCAGGAATGCAAAAGATAAGGCTGAGGCATTCATGATGATTTTCAGCCAGAAATGCAGAGTGGATGATCCATCTCACCTCCTCCAGAGGTCCCCAGCATCACAGATGCCAGTCTTCAGCCAACTTAATTCACTTCACATGATATCAAGAAACAGTTGGAGGCACTGGATATCGCAAAGGCCAAGAGCCCTGACAACATTTTGACAATAGTACTGAAGGCATCTGCTCCAGAACCTGTACTTGCTGTTCCAGTTCAGCTACAACACTGGCATCTGCCAACAATGTGGAAAAATGTCCAGATGGGTCCTGTAAACAAAAAGCAGGACAAATCCAAATTGGCCGGTTACTGCCAGATCAGTCTACTCTCGATTCTCGGTCAAGTGCTGGAAGGTGTATTAACAGTGCTAGCAAGCAGCACCTGCTCAGCAATAACCTGCTCAGAAACACCCAGTTTGGGTTTCGCCAGGGCCACTCAGCTCCTGATCTCATTACAGCCTTGGTTCAAACATGGACAAAAGAGCTGAATTCCAGAGGTGAGGTGAGAGTGACAGCCCTTGATATCAAGGCGACATTTGACTGAGTGTGGTATCAGTGAACCCTAGCAAAACTGGAGTCAGTGGGAATCAGGGGCAAACTCTCTGCTGGTTGGAATCATACTTGGCACAAAAGGAAGTGGTTGTGGATTTTAGAGGTCAGTCATCTCAGCTGCAGGACATTTCTGCAGGAGTTCCTCATGTTCATGTCCTAGACCCAAACATCTGCAGCTGCTTCGTTAATGACCATCCCTCCAACCATAAAGTCAGACATGAGGATATTTACCAATGATTGCACAACGTTCAGCACCATTTGTGGGTGCTCAGATTATGAAGCAGTCCATGTTCAAATATGACAAAAACCAAACAATATCCAGGTTTAGGCTGACAAGTGGCAAGTAAAATTTGCACCAGACAAATACCATGCAATGACCATCTCCAATAAGAGACAATCTAATGATCTAATCTAATCCTAGAATTCCCTCTTTAATGGCATTATACATCCAACTGATGCACATATACTGTAGCAGTTCAAGAAGACAGTTCACCACTACCGTCTCAAGGGCAACTAGGGCCAGGCAATAAAGGCCATTCCAGCGACATTGAGGTTCCATGACTGTGTGAAAAAAATTTAAATCATTTGTTACCACACATTTTTCTTCAATCCATAACCATCTGTAATCACATTGAGCATGTTGCCAAATAAAATTAGTCCACGTGTTTGCAGCTAAACCTCTTTTTGCCTTAATGTACTTCAGCATTAAGGAGGGTAATGCAAGTATGTTTATAAATTGTAACAGGGCAACATTCTTGTGTACAAAAAATGATTCAATTTGAATATATAGGGCATGTAAATATGTTGCTCAGGGAGTGAAAAATCAAGATATTGTCAATGCCTTCATTTCCTTTTTGTCTTCCGTTTACTCCTTTTCTCCTTAACTGAGACAATCTTTAGCTATTATTCAGCATATTTTACGTCTTTGGAGCTTTTTTGAAAAAGGTACTAATTGCTTCAAGGTTGTTCTGCCCTGGTTCCATTTTCAATCCTAGAAAGAACTTTCTTATGATATCTCTGAGGTTCTTCTTACATTCTTCTCACGTCTTCTCGAAATTTCAGTAAAACATATCTGCTCCTTGTATAAACACTATGGAAAAACAAATTGAATGTAGCTGACCTAATTTCTACTAGAATAAACTCCCAATAAGATTAATGAGTCCTCTGCAAGGTTGTGACAGGAGCACTAACACTATTGGCACTAATGCTGAAACCAGAGATTGGATTTTCAAAATAATCCTCTCTTAAGTTCATTCATGGGATGAGGGCATAGCTGGCCAGGCAGCATTTATTGCCCACCCCTAATTGCCCAGAGGACACTTAAGAGTCAACTACACTGCTGTGGGTCTGGAATCACATATAGGTCAGACCAAATAAGGATGGCAGTTTCCTTCCCTAAAGAGCATTAGTAAACCAGATGTGTTTTTCCTGACAACCAACAACAGATTCATGGTCATCATTACACTCATAATTCCATATTTTCTTAAAATTTCAAATTCCACTAACTGCCACAGTGGGATTTGAGCTTAGGTTCCCAGAATATTACCTAGGTCTCTGGATTAACAGTCCAGCAATAATGCCGCTAGGCCATCACCTCCCTTAGTGCTCACATAGAGTCTGGGTCTGATACTGCTTCTCAAATGCACTCATGGGATATTATTTTTAATTGTAAACTCCTTAATCAAGCAGGAGATTAGCACAGCACTTATTTATTGGCTCATGAGCCTCTAGAAGGCAGGAGCTGTCTGGTTGGTGCCAGTGGCAAAAGCAGGTGCCAATTATATTGGTGCTTGACACTGCCTTGCAGTTGAAAACAGGCAATTCCTTAGAGGTCTATTAGCATAAAACTGTGAAACAAAAGCCAATGGGGTAAATCTGAGATACTGTGTGGTATATGCCACTGTTGCATCCACTAGTGCGATGCCTTAGGAGATTCACTTCATAACCTTTCTTTTTGGTTTCAGCCTAAGGTACTGGTACCCAGTGGGGAAGGATGTCCGCACAGAATCTTTGGCAGAAGACAGACTTATTCTGATTGAACAGGGTAGATGAGTACTTAATTCAGACTCTACTCACAATGGGTTCCAAACCTGCAACCTTTGAAATCTAGCTCCAGGATTTGTAATCAATTCCTTGAAATCTTTAATTAAAAAAAGTTCTTTGAATCTCCACCAACTTGTACAGGCTCATATTTGTATTCTTCACCAAGTAGAAATTTATGGGTGGTTCAAATATTAATCTGTATTTGCCCACTCTATGATTTTTTCTGTACATTTTTTTCAACACATCATGTGACCTTGCTCTAAATGCTCTCTAATTCTATTTATTTTATACAGAATGTGAACTCAAGAAAGCAGACATTGTTTTCCTTCTGGATGGCTCAGAGGTAGTAACAAGCGGTGACTTTGAGTCAATGAAGAGCGGCTTGAAAGACTTTGTCAAGTTGTTTAATGTTGGTGAAAATCATTTCCAGTTTGCTTTGGTCCAGTACGGTACAACACAGCGTTTTGAATTCTACTTGACACAGTCTGATTCGCATGACGTGCTAAAAAGCAAGATTGATGAAATCACTCAGATTGGTGGGGAAACCGCCACTGGAGCCGCTTTGACATTTGTGAACGCCCACCTCCAGAAATTGGAGGGAAATCGAAGAAATGAAAAGGTGCCCCTCTACCTTTTAGTGATTACATCTGGGACATCTGTTGACAGTGTAGTTACAGCAGCTGCTGAGTTGCACAAACAGAATATTCTAATATTTGCGCTCGGTATTCAAAACGCAAAAGGCTCTGAGCTTCTGAAAATTACTGGATCACCACAGAGAAAACTGTTTATTAAAGACATTGGTGACTTAAGTAAAGTTAAAAGAAGAATTGTTCGTAGTATCTGTATTCCCCATCCTCCTCCACAAGGTAAGAGAACTTCTAACAATGATACGGCGTTTTAAAGGTTTGTGCTTGGCTCTCTATACCATAACTCCAATCTCCCCAGTCACTGTTGAACTACATCATAAATGTAACCCTGTACTGGCTTAGACTGTTTCATTGTCTTTCTCCATGTTTTGTTTGGTGGAATGGGGCTTAGAGAGCCTCTTCTAGATCTGTTTCCCACTCCATTTCCGGAGTCCTATCTCTATCAGTCTTAAATGTCCGATTCATGAATAAGTAATTATTATTAAGGTGCACAGGAGCCAAAATGCTAAAATTAAAATTATTAATAAGGTGCACAAGAGCAAATACGTATGTAAGCTTCTGAATCCTTAGGATATTGGATGTAAGGCTTAAATAAGAAGAATCTAGTAGTCAGAATCTGTACTTGTGTTCAGAGTTCTGCCTTGAACAGTTCCCAGAAAAGTATTCCACATTTAAAAAAACACTATTTTCTCAGCTGTTTGTGGGCTGCCTGCACCCGCAGGCTGTCGCCAGCATTCAGTTTTGGGGGCAGTTTACAGGCAGAATCTGATGGGTAACTTTAAGTTAGAAAGCGTAGAGATTCCTTATTTAATTGTCTGTGCAGAAATTTAAAATTAGATATTCTTGCTTTTCAATTTCTAATGTAGGTTTAGCTTAGTTGGCTGGTTTGCAATGCTGAGTAATGTTAACAGCATAAGCTCAATTCCCCCAGCAGCTGAGGTTACCATGACAAGACACTCCTTCTCAACCTGTCCCCTTGCCTGAAGCATGGTGACCCTCAGGTTAAACCACCACCAGTCACCTTTCTCTAATGAGAGAGCAGCCTTATGGTCTGTTAAGACAATGGTGACTTTACCTCTTAATAAAAGAGGAACAAAACAATATTAAGCTGCTATCTGCTGCAAATAAAAGCATTGACTATATAATTTGAAGCATGCTGAAGCTAAATATTTTCCATTATCAGTGGAAAAGCCTATTGGAAACAGTGAAGCAACATATGTTTCTTCCTTTCCCAAACTTGGTTTCCCTGCTCATCTCACCATCCACAATTGATCTGCAACCTCTACCAATAGTGTCAGTGGCCCACATCAACTGCTCAGCCCCCATATGGTTCTCATGTAAAACATTGTGATGTTACTGAAATTGGGAAATAGCAGCTTGATGATATAACCTTGGATCCTCTCGGAGTACACCTCTGGCACTTGAACACAGGCCTCCTGGCTCAGAGGTGGGGATACTAGCACTGCACCACAACAGCCCTTAAGTTTACATTTCACAACCTTTCATTTTCAAATCTGAGCCCACATCCCTAGAACGTTAGCCTGACAATAGCACTACTCCATGCTCTGCCCCAAAAGTGTGGAATGTTACACCAAGATCCAGTACACTTCAATAACTCATTCCATTCTGTCAATTGTTATCATGATGCCCTTATAATTTAATCCAGAATGTAGCTTTATTTCCAATCTTGGACAGAACTTTCAAAGATCAGGAAGCCAGAACAAGATCTGTATCTTAAATAGCATTTTTACAAGATTTGAAACCAGTTCAATGCATTAGAATAATAGCATATGTTTCCAAAGGCTCAGTTCAAACCTGCATTGCATAATGCAGTTCTTTGTAATTCAGGCTAAAAGTCCAGTGTCATCCCTGATTGTATGTTGGGGCAAGTGGCCTCATTGTGGTATTGATAAAGTTAACACAATTAACATTAGCATCAGTGGTTGAGGCAGGGGAAACGAAGTCAGGATTTCATGCTTTAGATTGCTGTCCTGTCAGAAGATGCAAGTGTTTTCAATAGGTGAAGGCAGAGAAACAGCTGTATTTCCCTTCAGAATCAAAGAAGTACTGACCTCTCCTGCCTTTGAATGACATTAAGTCAAGGTTGGGATGTTAGTTTAAACCTACAGTGTTCAGTTTCAGTCGCAAATTATTCAGATCATGAAGCAGTCTGTATCTGGCTGCAGCAAGACATAAGACACATTCAGGTGTGGGCTGGTAAGTGACAAATAACTTCCATTATTCCTTATTCAGATGTGTGCTTCATTAGCAAGGCTGGCATTTATTGACCTTCTCTGACTGCCCATGAGTCGGGAGTGGTGAGCCACTTTCTTGAATCCCTGCTGGAATCACACACATGCTAGGCAATCATAGTCTTGACTAAATTAAATCTAATCACTACCTTTGACACTCAGTTGCATTAACATTATTGAATGGTCCACTCTCAATATTGAGTGACAGAAATACTGTGGTTACAAGAGGTCAGAGACGGGTTTGTCTGTAGCAAGTCTTCCCACCATCAAAGCACAGACAGGAGTCTGATGGAATATTCTTCCCTTGATAAACAGTTCTAACAACATTCAAGATGCTGATTGCCATCCAAGCCAAATCTTGATTGTCACACCATCTACTTCCTTAAACGTTAAGCCTGGCTACAACAAGCACACAATGACACTAATGGGTACCATCTACAAATTCCACTTCAAAATCTCACCAAGGATTTTTTGAACAAGACCTCCCTAACCTGCACATTCAACCACATGGAAGAAAGAAAGCAGCAAAAACATGATAACACCATCACTTCTAAGTTCCTTTCCAAACATCACACGACATCCTGACTTAAATATATTCCCATGACTATAACACCACTGGCTCAAAATCCCGGAACTAGTCTACTTAAAAGGGATGTGGGTGGGCCTTCAACACATGAATTTCTACAGTTTAAAGAGGCATATCACCACTATTGGATTGCTTTCTCATTTACATTTATCTTGATACCTTAAATGGTTGTTTGCACACATATATACTCTTGTAGCAAGAGTTCTTGTGTCTCAGTGGTAGTGTCCCTTCTTCTGGGTCAGAAGGTCTGAATTCAAAGTCCCACCTGCCTCAGACATGTATGGTAATATGGCTGAGCGAGTTGATTAAAAATATCCACACAGTTGTAATAACGCACAACCAGGTTGTTATTGAGACACTATTCATGATTCCCTTCAAGCGTGGTACTCATACATCGACACATATACTGTTTTTACCTTTGATCATTATCTTCCATGCATATCACCAATAAATCATAGTAAAGCTAAGATACTGCTGTATAACTGCAGTATTACTAAACATGGACACGGCAAATTCACTGAGTCTTCTTAATGTCTTCCAAAATTCAAGATGTCATGGTTACGTTGTCCTTTCAAACTCAGTCTCATCCCCTATAAACACATATGATCACATGTTTGACAGACCCTTACACATTTGATAATCCTGTTTGTCTGTGGTGGTGCTGGGCCTGAAATCGGTTGATACCTCATGATCATAAGCTCAGCAGAAGGTACCTTAACACATTGGGTGCTGATCCCACAGGCTAGTAGATTCTCATAGATACTTTTACAACACTGAAGAGACCCTTTGGCTCATCATGTGCACAGTGGTTACCACCCATCTGCGATAATGCCAGGTGGGAATTGAAATGTAACCCTTGGTTGACAAAATCAATGCTTTGTCCACTAAGCTATGTAACTTGAGATACTGAAGTACTTCATTACATTTACTGTCATCCACAAACCCTGCTTCTTCCCTGTGCCTTCATTGTCAGGAGTTATCGGGATAACATTACTTTCAACATTTTAATCCTTTCAACAAAAATTTGCTTTCATGTATTTTTAGTTTTTGAACAAGCTGTTTGTAATAATTCAAAATTCCCAATGCATTTAAGTAAAGCAGCACCAGCATACAGAGTGGCTGTATCCTTTTCATCATCAGAACGGCAATGGAATCCATTCAAATGACTACCACCAGCTGATATATCTAATCCGATTAACATTCGTGCAAGTGTAACTGTTAATGTCTACAACAACCACTTGATTCAAACTCTGAAGCCTTTAAAACTCTGTACTCAATTTCAGCACCTCTTTCTTGCAAATAGCATCACAGTTAGGCTAGGGTTGTGGCAGACTCAGGACAATCTCAGGATATCATTTTATATCCCCTACATCTGCCGTAACTTTATGCCAAAAACATTGCTAATTGCCACACACCATAATTAATAGGAATTGATTACAGCAATAATGTCTATTTTTCAGGCATACATATGATGAAATGTTCCCCACTTGCCCTGGTTGGGCACAGCTCAAACAAAACTCGAGAGAGTGACACCCTCCAGGTCAAAGCAGCCTCCTTGATTGGCACCATATCCACAAACATTCAGTTACTCTAACACTAGCATTCACTAGCAGCAGTGTGTACAATCTACAAGATGCACTGCAGAAATTCGCCAAAGAACTTTAGATAGCAGCTTTTGAAACCCACAGCTACCCAATCTAGTAAGATAATTGAAGCAGACATATGGAAACACCACCACCTGCAAGTTCCCCTTCAAGCCACTCACCATCCTGATTTGGAAAAACAACTGCCGTTCCTTCACTGTCACTGGGTCAAAATTCTGGAATTCCCTCCCTAATGGCATTGTGGGTCTACCCGCAGCACATGGACTGCTGGGGTTCAAGAAGCCAGCTTACCGGCACCTTCCCAATGGTAACTAGGGATGGCCTATAATGGCTGATCCAGCCACCAATGCTCATGTACCACAAGTGAATAAAAGAAAAAAGCCTGGAGCTGGCTATTGGTAACACTGAAATGACTATAAAAGTATTCATAATGTACACAAAATTGTCCAACCTCTGTACCTGTAGGTGCAGTTTCAGTTAACCACTGAACGAAGACATGAACAGTGTTTTTGCATGCAGAATATGAAATCACTATTACTATGGTCAACATTATCAGACAAAAACTCTTGTGGAGCCACTGACAAAATCTCAGATCAATTTCTGAGGAGGAAGTGAGTATCATTATTATATAGAGTGTACTTTAGATTCCCAATGGGTATCTTCTATCAATATTTCTCCCATCCACAACAATTTGTGGAGTTGGGTCAGTTTCTCCATGAGTTCAGAGCCTCTTTGAGGACGCCCCTCCTTTAAGACATTCATTTTTGGCAAAATCCATCTTCTTTCTTTTAGAAATGATTTGGCCATCTGACCTAATATATCCTTATATAGCTCATTGTCTAACTTTATTTTTTAATGCTTCTTGGAACACACTTATGTTAAAAGAACTGTTTAAGTGCAGGTTATATATGTCAAATAAGAATAAAATATGTTGGAAAAGTGTAATGCTTTTCTTTCTCACAGCAATTGTAACCTTCATTTTCAGCTTTTAACTAATTTTCTTTTTCAAAACGCATTTGTTACCGCCCAGGTGTACAGCCCTAGATTTCTAATGGAACTCCTTTATATGGCCTAGGATTGACCTCTGGTTGATGTTAAGAACATGTCCATTTGTGCAGTCTTTGATCTTTGCATCATGTCCCATACCTGAATCCCTTCCTTGCCCATGGAGCCACAAAAGGCAGTGTTGCCTCCATCGCCTCCACAGGGAGTGGAGGATTTGGGATCATGCTGTATCTTCCTACCCCTGCTCTCCTCATTACAAGGAGATTGGGTAAGTTGCTGTGGGAGTGACAAGTACCCGAG
Organism: Rhincodon typus; assembly: GCF_021869965.1. Taxonomy (NCBI): domain Eukaryota; kingdom Metazoa; phylum Chordata; class Chondrichthyes; order Orectolobiformes; family Rhincodontidae; genus Rhincodon; species Rhincodon typus. The sequence goes on from NC_063333.1 coordinate 128,478,121, forward strand.
GACCCAAATCAGAAGTTCTCTGCTTATCCTGAATGTCCCAATTCCCCACCTGAACCATGTGGGTTCGCTCATATAGATGGTGAAGTTTAAGCGGGCATGGAGGGAAGCAGTGCCAAGCTCTCTCTTGCATTATCCCCTTATCAACTTTTAGACTTGAGGAATGCCATCATACTTAAAATCTTTCTGTCTCCATTGGGTTAACTAATACTGCCACCTGCTGAGCTCTCATCCCATCACAACACATGGGGTGATCAGAGCACCTCAAACTTTTACACTGCCCAATTACTTTGCACACTGTCACTTAGATATTCCCTTCTTTAGCTCTAGATTCATGTTCTGTTCATCTGGGATGAACAAGATGTTGATCCAACATCAGATTGCTCCTGGCTACTCCAGGTGTGGAGAATTTAGCAACTTTCTACTTCCTGGCCCCCACTGACTACTCTGTAGGTTCTTTATCTCTGGCCTCAACCCCGTTTCTAGATTTTTGTATGCACATCATTAGCCGTGTAACATGAATACTGTAACCTTTTTTTTATTACTTTTTACCAAGGACTGGACTGTCCCCGTCCACGTTGCTTTCTATCCATCTTACAGTCTCCTGTTTATTTTCAATTAATTTATTTTGAAATGACCAACTCTTCTTAAGTATTTCTGTTTCTGTTATTACTCTTATGAACTCCAACTTTACATTCCAAAATCAAGTTGCCATCAGCAAGGTGTTCAATTTTCACTTGCTTGAACCAGTGTCACATTACACACAAATATACAGTTGTAACAATGCAAGATCAGGTCTTAATAAAAGCCAATACACTGCGGATGCTGGAAATCTTCAACATAAATAGAAGTGCTGGAGAAACTCAGCAGGTCTGGCAGCATCTATACAGAGAGAAGCAGAGTTAAAATTTTGAGTCTAGTGACACTTCATCATCATTAAAACCTTTATAGAATCCCTACAGTAGGGAAACTGGCCATTTGGCCCATCGAGTCCACACTGACACTCCGAAGAGCATTCCACCCAGACCCACCATATCCCTGCATTTCCCCATGGCTAACCCACTGAGCCCACACGTCCTTGGAAGCTGTGGGCAATTTAACGTGGCCAATCCACCTAAACTTCACATCTTTGGACTGTGGGTGGAAACCCACACAGACATGGGGAGAATGTACAAACTCCACACAGACGGTCAGGTGAGGCTAGAATCAAATCTAGGTACCTGGTGCTGTGAGGCAGCAGTGCTAACCACTGAACTGCTCTGCCACCCTAGAGTTCTGGATAAGGATCACTGGATGCAAAATGTTGACTGTTTCTCTCACTACAGATGCTGCCAGACTTGCTGAGTTTCTCTAACCCTTTCTGTTTGTGTTCAAGATCAGGTCTTTACTGATATCATATTCCTGACTCCCTTTACTGTACTACTGTATGATAATTCATTCACTTTGATACCTTTTTATCTTTTGATCGCTGTGTTTCATTGCATATTACCAAGAAGTCATGGAGAATAACAAACATGGGCCCCACAACATACACTTAGCCCTTCTTAATCAATGATTTCAAATGGAAATTGAGGAAAAGGGTAAAGCTTCATGAAAATTGATCTATTAACTTGTCTTTATATTAGTGAGTACACAGTTTGTCAGAAAGCACCAATTAAAATCACAAGGCAGAGAAAGAGACCTTTTAGTTTGTTGATTCTGTCAGTTCCCTACAAGAACAATTTAGCTAGGCCCATCCCCTTTTTTTTCTCCTATCATACTGGAACGCCTTGGGCTGAAATTTAAAACTCTTTAGGGTCGGGATCAGAGGCAGAGGATTAAGTCCAAGGTTTCACACAGCTAGCCATCGTGCAGGTTCAGTGCCATAAATCTGCACCCCATCTTTAAAATGGCTTTTTCAGGTTTGGAATGGCGTCCCATCTGTAAGCAGAGGAGGCCAGTTGAGACAAAGAGAGGAGACTATACCATGCTAATGGGAGTCAGCAGGTAGGAAAAACTCAGTAGGCAAGACTTGACCAGTGTAACGAAACAGCTTCACTTGTAAGCATGCTTGCTTGCACACAGCAACAGGGGCGGCACAATGGCGCAGTGGTTAGCACTGCTGTCTCATAGCGCCGGGGACCCAGGTTTTGTTCCAGCCTCGGGTGACTCTCTGTGTGGAATTTGCACGTTCTCCCCGTGTCTGTGTGGGTTTCCTCCGGGTGCTCTGGTTTCTTCCCACAATCCAAAGATGTGTGGGTTAGGTGGATTGGCCATGCTAAATTGACCCTTGGTGTCCAGGAATGTGTAGATGAGGTGGTTAGCCATGGAAAGTACGGGGTTACAGGGATATGCTGGAGGATCTAGGTCTGGATGGAACATTCCTCAGAGGGTTGGTGCAGACTTGGTCGGCCGAATGGCCTATTTCAGCACTGATTTTATGATTCACAGCAGTGGGAGGCAGAGGGTGTGCTTAGTCTTGTGAACGATGTTCATTCTTCAATGCCAGTGGCTATCAAGCCATAACTGTGACCTCTGACTGTTATGTGCAGGGTTTTTCCTCCATGATTCTGGCTAGGTCACGATGGTCCTTTTTTTTGAAAGAAATATTAGGTTCATCCTCAGAGGGTGCCCCTCCCCCTCTGTATTGAGACACTTCCCTCTCCCTTCATCAGCATTTGGAGTGCCAACCTCGGTTGGTGAGCTTTAACTGATCACTGCTGGAGGATTGTCATTGGCCTCAGGAGCCTGCCTGCCATTTTAAGGTGGATGTTAAGCTTGCTACTGCCCATTAATTGGCCTGGTGGCTTGAAAGAGGGTCATGAGGATATCAGGTTCATGCAACGTGTAGTCGGGACCCAGAAAATTTCCAGAGTATTGTCTCAATCTAAAATAAAAATCTGGCCCCCTTATGTCCAAGAGCATTTAGTTCCTAGTGCTTCCTTTTTTAAGCCGTCTGTCTGTCACCACCATCACATCATGATGCCATGGGCATATTTGTTTTGCAGCTTGCCAACCTTATTTACCAGATTTTGTACCCTTAAAATAATTCACTTTGAACCTGTATTAAATGTTACTGCATTCCACTTGGCTTGATCCCATATAACGCTTTATTATCGCTTGCTCTATTGCTGGCTGTCTTTGCAAATCCTTCTTACATCTTGTTTCCCTTTTCTAATGGTGTTCCCATCCATCTGCCAAATTAGTTACAACTCTCTCGTCCAGTTGAAACCACTCCCCTCATTTCTGATTTTCTTATTTCTGTCTTCACCTTTGCAAAACAAACAAAAAATTGGAAGGACAGTTATTTACTTCGACATGTACTGTATGAAATGTGTGAAAAGCATTGACTTTGGATTGTTCACATTACAGACGATCCAGCGTGTTCGATAGACATTGTTGTGGGATTTGATTTCTCAAGAAGGACTGGTTCAAAGAACATATTTGATAGCCAACAAAAGCTAAAGTCAAAGCTTGGTCCAATATTACAGGAAATTGCATCCATACAATCGATCAGCTGTGCATCTGCTTCCAAGCTAAACATCAAAATGAGCTATCACGTGATAAGCAACACTGGCAAATCTGTCTTTGAAGCTGGTTTTAAAGTTTATGACCCAGACGTTTTAGATAAGCTGCTCCAAACTCAAACAGATGACGACATTGATCTGAATGCAGGAAGTATAAAATCATTTATTGATGCATTCAATGCATCAACTTCAACAACAAAGGTGAGCATACCTGTCCTAAGGTGTAGAAAACTACATGTGCAACACTTTCAAACCTTTCCGACTTAAGTTTGTTGAGAATAATACTTGGCTTTAAAAGACATGGAAGAGCCACATTTGGCTGTTTGAATGCACTGTAATAGTTTGGATTTTGCATTAATTGCCTGCGACCAGGTGATTTTGTTCATGATGTCACAATCATGCTACATTCAAATAGATTTTGATGATGGATTCAGTTTTCAGTTGGATTGTCTACTTCTCTGACCTACAGAACAATGGACAAAGGTTCAAGCAGGTCAGGCAGCATCCATGGAGAGAAAGCAAGCTAACGTTTTGAGTCCAAATGACTCTGATGAAGATGTTATTACACACCTCTGGAACAAGTGGGACTTGAACCCAAACCTACTGGTCCAGGGGTAGGGACACTACTACTGGGCCACAAGTGGGCCCTTTGGACAAAAGTTCAATGTCTCTTGACTTAAACTAATCTCACCTGGGTGGTAGTAAACTTTAGTTATCCTAAAAATCTTCAGCTTAATGTTGCTATTCACTGTTATATATTAATGCCTCCAGGAAAAGTTGTGGGTTCTAAATAAGTGAAGAGTCACATTTAACGTCAATGGATTGAAGCTTGTTACATCTAAATTCTCTCCAGATAAGATGTCCAAGCTATAAACCATATGTCAAAGATATCTTATGAATCCTGACTATTTGGCTGAAAATTCCAAGTGAATTGCTTGTGGGGTAACGTCTCAAACTACCCCATCATGGTCTTTCTTGCATTCATTCTCAATGCGTCTCCCTTTTTAATGCGCATCATTAATCAAGTGATGTGTTGATGAATATTGCAGCACTTGAGTGTTTTGCAGTGCATTTTGGGGAATTGGAAATAATGTAAAGAGAGAATGAGAGGAAAATAATAGCAACAATGATTGTAGAGTCACAGTTTTAACTCTGATTTCCTGACTCAATCCATGTCCTATGTTAGCACAACTGTTTGGAGGCCGACAAGCAACTTACACCAGTATATGCTGCTCCTCGCTGTTTCTGAGCTCCAACCAAATAGTTTCTCCATTCTGTTCTTCTGATCAGTTTCTAATGCACATATCCGATCCCTTATTATTAGCACTATCTACTTCCCTTTCATTTTTCTCTGCTCCTCCTAAATGTCAAATATTCTTTAACGTTCAGTTCCCAGTCTTGGTCACCATGCAGCCACATCTCCTTAATGGCAATTAAATCATACCATTTTACTTCCGCTTGCACCATCAGTTTACATACCTTGTTGCAAATTATTTAAATCTATGAATATAGCATTCAAAATTAATGTTTCCAAGTCAGGGCATAGACCAAGCACGTGTACAGTTTTAGTTCATTCCTATAAAAAGGATATAGAAACAGTAGATACAGCACAAAATAAAATTACAGGATTCAGAACAGAACTGAGAGATTATATTGTATAATTTGGGGCATTTTCTTTAGAAAAGAGAAGATGCAAAGTTTGCCTCATGGAAATCTTTAAAGTTATAAATGGGTTGGACAGGGTAAATGTTGAGATAATGTTTTCACATGAGGGAGAATCCAAAACTGGTGAATATAATTACAGGATAATTACTAGTAGATCCAGTCAGGAGAAGTACCACTACCAGAGAGTGATCAGAATGTGGAAATCAGAATGTGATTGAGGCAAACAGCTTCAATTCTTTCAAAAGAAATCCAGGCACGTACACTAAAATAGAAGAATATGAAAGTAGCCTGAAAGGCTGAAATGTAAGAGTAGATCATATTGGAGAAAGCTTGTGTGGAGAATAAAAACCAGCACAGCCTAGTTGGCCAGAGTGAATTGTTCAGAGTTGCACATTCTATGTATGCATTTACAGTTAATTTAATACTATTACAGGTCATGGAGATCGATACTTACTTTTCCTCTGTTTCTTTCACAGTCTGGTTACTTAAAATATCAATTCACAAAAATAACTGTGTCCTTAATTACAATCCTTATACAGGTGCTGATATTGTTCACAGATGGATTTGATGACGGAGAAGTGGTTCTTAAACAAAGCTCAAAAGAAATCAACACTAAAGGTACAGGCATTTTCATTTCAATACAGACCACCCAATGATATTGCTAGACCTATTCACAGGAGCCTATAAATGCTGAAATCCTAGGTATTATTTGTAATACAACAAATTCCCAAACTTGTAAGGCTCAGAATTTCAGTTTCCAATAATGTTGATGGAGGATTAGGACAAGAAGGGGGCATGACTGATTTGCAGTTCATGCAACACTTGTGTTTGACTTCCTTAATAGAAAACATTACGCTTTATAAAGTTGAGTTTAAATATTTCATATTTAAAGTATCCAGTGCAGAATAAATTTTGATAGCATTAAAGGGAGATCCATATTAAATTCCACAGCCCCTCGAGAACTCTTGTTTCTAACAATTCGTATTTCCTTCTGAGACTTTGACATAAGCCACTGCATGGGCAAGTTTAGCTTGTATTTTCTCCTGGCACCCCAGCGTGACTTGATTTGGCAGGATGTAACATTGGATGGAGAGCTCTTCCACATGTACCCTGCAGTCCTTATTACTGCCTGGATCTTTTGGTGCTAATAATATGCTCCGTTTACCTTTATGTGGGTATATTAAAAAGAAACACCAATGATAGGACTACCTTATACAAATAATTTGCTGCTGTTTTGGACATAGCACTGCTGAGTGCTAGAAATGCCAATGTGTTCTCAGTATTCAGGTTTAATGAGGGATAGAGAGAAGGATGTAAAATTTATAGACTACTTGTCCAATGCAAATAATAACAGGGCAAGATTTTAAATATCTTTTTAAAAAATCCATTGTTTTGGCCTTCTCTGAATTCTATCTGGCATCTATCTGTCTATGACATAGTAGATACCTGAATCACAAACAGCCATTTTCCACCACCTCCAAGAGGCAAATTTCTAGTCAGAGGAGATGAGAAGTTATTAAGTTGCCAGTGGAAGTGCTTAGTTTGAGGTTACAAAGTTGGATGCCCTGGAGCAGAAGGTATATGTCCTCTGGATACAACGGCACTGACATTAACTGATACTTACTGCTTCATACCTACATTTATTGACAGTCTGTGGCATTCAATCCCGATTGCTGTGCTGCAGTTGTTGTCAATTTAAGGTTTCTCTGAGCTTGTCTCCAATTTGTAGATGAGACAATAACCAGACTTTGCAGCCAGTGCGCTGAGTGCTAGTAATTCAAAACAGCTGTGCAAACTATGTATATATGATATCATTGCACAGACGTTCACCTTTGTGAACATTCCACATGCTGGTGATTATTTAATTAATAAACAGGAGTAAAGAACGAGATCAAAATTCCCAATGAGTAATAGGTATATGAAAATAAACATGAAAACAACGAATGACCACTCCATTAATTCCTTCTAAAACACAGCTGTATAAAAAGCTGCTTTAAGAATTACATTGACCAAAATTAAGGGTCAAAATATGGATTAGACTTATTTACGAACATGCTTATTTGTAATAGGTGCAAACTTTCTGATGCCCTGCTTACTTGGGTGATTACAGCTGAGTTCACTGCCTGCATGCTCAGATGGGGGTTCTGGAGTGTGTGTGACTGCCATGATTTAGAACTAGCCTGAACTTCATGGAGGGCAGCCTATCCCTTTCATAAAGGATAAAATAAAATTTTGTGGACATCTGAAAAGGAGAAAGGAATGGAGGGAAAATAATATTTCCACTCAGAAATGAGACATACAGGTCTCGCTGGTCTTGTATACCTCAAAAAAGGAGCAATAAAATGCCAGTATTAATTTTTTTGTACTTTTCCTTCCGGGAAATACTCAGCAGGTCAGGCAGCATCCACAAAGAGAGTTTCTCTCAAGGGATAAAATCATCTTTCATTAGAATGGTTTTCATCTGTTTTGAAACAAGCTCATTTCAACCTGAAGTGTTAACCTTGTTTCTGTAGATTTTGCCTGACCTGAGTATTTCCTGTCTTTTACAATGGCTTTCAACATTGGTTGGAACAATCTCAGAAACACTTTGAGGGAAAGAAGGGGACTGTAAGTGGAATGTCACATCAGAGGGAGGGTTCCCAGGTTCTCTGGTGCAGTGCTAGAGTCCTTATGCAGGAGGTGGAGAGAAGCAGATTAGTCACGTTTACATAATGAGCCCAGAGATAATGATGAAAAATAGCCAGAGAGATCCATTCCTGACAGCTGACCCTGAGGACAGGGCTGCTGCAACAGAGAGTTCAATGACCTCAGACAAGTTGTTGAGGTGAAAGAATGTATCTTCAAATTCCAGTCTCCATCTGTTGTACCACTGACCTTTCAGGGTATTAATGCACCACTGTCCTGATGCACATTAACAATCGACTTACCTGTCTACCATTCAGCCTCATTCACATGCACTTACCAATGCTGCCAAACTCACTGCCACTCCTTCCAACTTCCACATATCTTCAGCTATTCATTACCAAAGCACATTACCCAAAAAATATTGCAACCAAATCACTGCACATAATAAGAAATCATGGTGCAGGGGTTAATAAATTACCAAGGATAGGCCAAGGGCTAAATAACAAGAAACAGAGTTTCAGGGAAACCTAGCCTTTTTCAGGTTGACAAACTATAACTAGTGGAGTGCTTGGGGCCTCAACTATTCATGATCTATATTAATGGTCTGGATTAGAGGACAGACTGTCTCATAGCCATAGTTGCTGATGAAACAAAATTAGTTGGAAAACAAGTCGGAACAAGAATTCAAAGAGTCTGTAATGGGAAATTGATATATTAAGTGAATGGGAAAAGAAAAGGCAAATGGAGGATAATGTGGGAAAAATGTGAAATTGGCAGGAAGAATAAAAGATTAGAAAAGCAAAATATAATTTGAATGTAGAGAGTGTGGAGAGATCCATTTGTCTTTGTACATGAATCACAAAATGTTGGACAGTTTTGGTCTCCTGACCTTAGGAGAGATGCTGCGTTGAAAACAGTTCAGAGAAGGCTCATTATGCTTATTCCTTGGAATGAAATGGTCATCTTATGAGAAAACGTTGAGTAGGCTGGGCCTTAATGCATTGGAGTTTAGTAGAATCAGAGATGGTTTGATCTAGTGTTGGCTGAATACTCTGCTGGTATATTCTGTGGGTGTAAGATTGATGTAGCACACTGTCATACAGCAAAACATATGAACTCTTTCATTAAGACTGCAAGGCAAGCTGCCTCATTGTGTGATTGTGCTATTTGACACAGCAAAGCAACGCCAAGGCAAGGAAATTGTGAACACGTATATAGGTTCTAAGTGAGTGAGCACTATAAAATTATGCCCTCTGTGTCCACACAAATCATTTATATCAGTATAAAATTATCTGTTTGCCTAAATTCCATGTCTCTGGTAACATAATCTAAGATCCCTTACTTTTAGTAAACAACTTATACAGTTTTTTGTCCTGTGTATAAAGACGAGGCAGTTTATAGTCATTGAGTCATAGAGATGTACAGCACTGAAACAGACCCTTCAGTCTAACTCGTCCATGCTGACCCGATATCCTAAATTAATCTAGTCCCATTTGCCAGCATTTGGCTCGTGTCCCTCTAAACCCTTCCTATTCATATACCCATCCAGATGCCTTTTAAATGCTGTAATTGTACCAGCCCCCACCACCTTGTCTGGCGGCTCATTCCATACATGCACCATCTTCCATGTGAAAAAGAGTCTTTTTATCTTGAGATATTTATAAGCCATTGTACACTTTCAGAAGATGAAATAAGGGAGGTGAGTGAGCTCATTTTTCATCATCTGCACGGAGATATGTGGTTGGAAAATTTAAATAAAACAGAACTGATGGCCTGTGCTTGCACCATTTGTATTGCCAATTATGGTAACTGAGAATGATCAATTTGATTAACTCATTTGTTCCACATCAATTTAATAAACATTTATGTGAGGTGATTGATTTATTTGCAATTTGTCATGCGATGTGAGTATTTGCTGGTAAGGACAGCATTTATGGCGTGTGCCAAATTGTCTTTGTAAACTTGGTGATGGATTACATCTTGAACCAATGCAGTCCATCCATTGTAGGTACACCTACTGCATGGTTAGGAAGTTTCAGGATTTTGACCAAATGATAGTGAAATAATGGTGATAATAATAAATTAGAATGGTGTGAGCTCAAATGTAAGCTTATAGATGGTGGAGTTCCCCAGCATCTGCTGTCCTTGTCCTCAGTGCCAGAATTCAAAGGTTTGGAAGGTGCTATCGAAGGAGTCTTTGAGTTGCTGCAGTGCATCTTATGTGTGAACCACACTGCCGACACAATGTGTTAACCATGGAAAGAGCGATTTGATTTAATTTAGTATTGTCACATGTACTGAGATACAGTGAAAAGGATTGATTTGCATATTAACCAGACAAATCGTACATTACGTAAGTACATCAGGGTAATAGAGCAGAATGCAGAATATAGCATTACAGTTACAGAAGGTGCAGAGAAAGATCAACTCCAATATATGAAAGGTACAAAAGTCTGATAACAGCAGGAAAGAATTACTTCCTAAATCTGTTCGTACATGTTTTGAAACTTTTGTATCTTCTGCCTGATGGAAAAGGGTAGGGAAGATTATACCAGGAGTGAGAGGGGTCCTTGATTATGTTGGCTGCTTTCCCGAGGCAGCAGGAAGTGTAGACAGAGTCAACGGAAGGAAGGCTGGTTTCCATGATGGACTGGGCTGCGCACACAACTCTCTGTAATTTCTTGTGCTGTTGGGCAGAGCAGTTGCCGTGCGAAGCTGTGATGCATCGGGTAGGATGCTTTCTGTGGTGCATCTGTAAAAAATTGGTAAGATTCATTGTGGACATGCTGAATTTCCTTAGCCTTCTGAAGGAGTAGAGGTGTTGGTGTGCTTTTTTGACTGCAGCATCGATGTGGATGGACCAGGATAGACTGTTGGTGATATTTACTCCGAGGAACTTGAAGCTCTTGACCACCTTCACTTCGGCACCATTGAAACAGACAGGGGCACCATTGAAACAGACAGGGTTGAGTGAATGTTTAATGAGAGATAGGTTGCAACTAAAATGGCCTGTTTTGCCTTGAATGGCATTGAACTTTGTGTGTTACTGGAAGTGTATCTAACAACTCCTGACTTAGCCATTGTAGATGGTGGACAACCTTGTGGGAGTCAGGAAGTAAGTTACTGCATAATTCTTAGACATTGGCTTACTTTAGACAAACTCTAGACTTGCCATGTATTTATTGACCTATATGATCTACTTAGGTTTCTGGCCACTACTAATATTTTAGTGATGGGTGATGTGTAATGTCACGACCACCAAGTAGGTAAATAGCGTGGCCAGTGAACTATTTTGAAGATAGACCTTACATCCTCCTTTTTAATTTGTAATGATTTTAGTTAAAATAGATCAGCAGTCAAGCTATGGTTTAAACTTGTTGAAGCTTAGTTTATTACAAGTAATGAATGATAGTTCCCATATGAATAAAAAGATGATGTTGTTCACAATAAATTAAAGATACCAAGATTAAAAGAAAACAAAGTGTACTTACAGGAAGGAAGTTCCAGCAAATCCCTATGTGATACTGTGTGTTGCTAAATAAAATATGTCACACTTGAAGTTGGATACAGGAGCTGCAAAGGCTTCTGTAGTTGAATAGTTAGTCTTTTCTTGTACAATGAGGTTCCACTGAGCAGTAGACATTGGGAAGGAGAGAAGACTTCTTATTCTTCACCAGTTCTGTGGTTTCAGTACTCTGTCTGATGCCTATTAAAAAGAATAATATCTGATTTTCAACTTATCCTCCCCTTGATAAAAACTCTCCTCTGGGAATGTCTTCATCAGAACTGGTTCTTGGAGTTCTGCCGTGTCAGCTTGCTGTATAATGAAATTTATGCAGTTTAAATTTGCAAAAGTGTCTGTTCCAGACTGATGAGTAATTTTTCCAACAATGCACGCTGATTAGTCCAGGATGCAGGGCAAGACTCACACTATCTTGTCGCTAAGGTAATCAACTTTTCAAATGCAGAATTATCAATTCAAATGGCTCCCACTTTAAAATTGTTGAGGTAGGAAGCACTGTTTTGCACCTAAAAAGGATATTATCTTGGGCTAGGTACATTTTAAAGGCAACAGTTTTGTGATAGAGTCATAGAGTCAGAGTAATACGGCATGGAAATAGGCCCTTCAGCCCAAACTGGGCCATGCTGACCATGGTGCCCGCTCAACTAGTTACAATTGCTCGCATTTGGTCCATATCCCTCTAAAGCCTTCCCATCCATGTACCTATCCAAATGTTTTTTAAATGTTGCTATTGTACCTGCCTCAGCCACTTTCTCTGGCAGCCCATTCCATATGCACACCACTCTCTGAGTGAAGAAGTTGTCCCTCAGATCCTTCTTAAATCTTTCCCCTCTCATCTTAAACCTATGCCCTCTAGTTTTCATCTCCCCATCCCTGGGAAAATGACTATATGCATTCATCCTATCTATGCCCCTCATGATTTTATATACCTTAATAAGGTCACCCCGCATTCTTCTACGTTCCAAGAAATAAAGTCCTATCCTGGCCTCTCCCTACAACTCAGGCCTACTGGTTCTGGCAACATCCTCATAAATCTTCTTTGCACACTTTCCAGTTTAACTGTGTATTTCCTATAACATTGTGACCAAAATGTACACAATACTCCAAGTGCAGCCTCACCAATGACTTATACAACTGTAACATAAAATCCCAACTCCTAATTTCAGTGCCTCGACTGATGAAGGCCAGTATGCTAAATGCCTTCTTCACCACTCGATCTACCTGTGACGTAGCTTTCAATGAAGTATGTACTTGTACTCCTAGGTCCCTCTGTTCTACACCACTCCTCAGGACCTTACCATTTACTGTATAAGTCCTACCTTGGTTTGACTTTCCAAAGTGCAACACCTCACACTGATCTGTATTGAATTGCATTTGCCAATCCTCAGTCCACTTCCCCAACTGATCCAGATCCCTCTGTAACCTTCCTTGCAATCAACAATACCTCCTAATTTTGTATCTTCGGCAAACTTACTAACCATGCCTTGTACGTTCATATCAACATCATTTATGTAAATAACAAATAACGAGGTTCTAGCACTGACCCCTGTGGCACATCACTAGTCACAGGCCTCCAGTCCAAGAAACAACCTTCAACCATCATTTTCTGCTTCCTACCATCGAGCCAATTTTGAATCCAATTAACTAGCCCTCCCTGGATCCCATGCGACCCAACCTTCATGACTAGCCTTCCATGCAGGGCCTTGTCAAAGCCCTTACTAAAGTCCATATATATACTGCGCTACCTTCATCTATCTTCTTGGTTACCTCTTTGATAAACTCTAAAAGATTTGTCAGACAACACTTCCCGTGCACAAATCCATGCTGACTATCCCTAATCAGACCTTTACTCTCCAAGTGTTTGTTAATCCTGTCCAATAACTTGCCTACCACTGAAGTCAGGCTCACTGGCCTGTAGTTCCCTGGCTTGTCTTTGCCATCTTTCTTAAACAATGGAACAACATTAGCCACCCTCCAGTCTTCCGGAACTTCACCAGTGGCCAAAGATGAAGCAAAAGTCTTGGCAAGGGCCTCTGCAATTTCTTCCCATCCTCCCACAATGTCCAAGGATGGACTTGATCAGGCCCAAGGGATTTATCCACCTTAATGCGCTTTAAGGCTGCAAACACCTCCTCTCTGGTAATATATATGCGGTTCAAAACATCCCCACTTGTTTCCTTTTTTTCCTTAGCAGCCATGATTCTCTCTCAGGAAGCACTGGGGAGAAATATTCATTAAAAATCTCCCCCATCTTCCGTGGCTCCACACATAGACGGCCATGCTGACCTTTAAGGGGACCTATTCTCTCCCTAGCCACACTTTTACTGTTAATACAGTTAGAGAACCTCTTGGGATTATCTTTAACCTTATCTGCCAGATCCATCTCGCACCCTCTTTTTGTTCTCCTGATTTCCCTCTTAAGTGTGCTCCTACACTTTTTATAGTCATCTAGAGATTCACTTGAGCCTGATAGCTTAAACCCAATGTATGCCTTCTTCTTTTTCCTGACCAGAGCCTCAATATCCCTCGTCAGCCAGGGATCCCTAAACCTGCCAGCTTTTCCCTTCACCCTAACAGGGACATACTGTACTCTTGATGTCACACTTGTCCCATTTGCGAGTCATTCCTTTTCCTTCAAACAGACTCACCCTATCAATCTCTACTAAATCCTGTCTACTGGCCCTAAAATTGGTCCTGCTCCAGTTTAGCACCTTAACCCGTGGACCTGTCCTATCTTTATCTATAACTATGTTAAAACTAAGAGAGTTATGGTCGCTGGACCCAAAGAGCTCTTCGACTGACAGTTCGGTCACTTGCCTGACCACATTTCCTAAGAGGAGGCCCAGTGTTGCATCCTCCTGAGTAGGGCTCTCTACATATTGATTTAGGAAACTTTCTTGGACACATTTGACAAATTCTAACTCATCTGGGCCTTTCACACTCTGGGTGGCTGAGTCAATACAGGGAAAATTAAAATCTCCAACCAATACTACTCTATTATTCCTACAGGTATCTGCAATCTCTCTGCTCCTCTAGTACCCACTGGCTATTTGGGGGTCTATAATACAGCCGGAACAGAGTGACCATCCCCTTCTTGTTTCTAAGTTCTAACCATATATCCTCATTTGATGATCCCGTGAGAATATCCTCTCTAAGCACTATTGTTATGCCCTCCCTTATCAATAGGGAAACTCTCCCTCCCCGCTTACTTGTACTTAAGTCATGCCTGTAGCTTCTGTATCCAGAAACATTGAGCTGCCACTCCTGCCCTTCTCTCAGCCATGTTTCTGTTATGGCTATAATATCCCAGGCTCCAGAACCAATCCATGCTCTGAGCTCAGCTGCCTTACCAGTCAGGCCTTGTGAGTTGAAATAAATGTACTTTAAACCAGAAGTCTTTTCCCTCCCTTTACTGTACCCCTGGCTATCCTGAATACTAAACTTGCTCTCGATGGCTAATGTATTTTCCCCTGACTTCTCAATGGCACCTCTCTTATTCAGAGTCCCACCCCCCTGCCAAACTAGTTTAAACCCTCCCGGGTAACACTAGCAAATCTCCTTGCGAGGATATTGGACCCCCTCTGGCTCAAGTGCAATGTGTCCCTCTTGTACAGGTCACCTCTACCCTAGAAGAAGTCCCAATGGTCCAAGAACTGAAAACCAGCCCCTCAGCCACGCATTTATCTGGCCTATCTGTCTATCTCTATCCTCACGGACGCATGGCACTGTTAGTAATCCGGAGATCACTACCCTTGAGATCCTGCTTTTTAACTTCTTACGTAACTCCCTATACACATTTCCAGGACCCCGTCTCTTTGTCTACCAATGTCATTTGTACCGATGTGCACAATGATCTCTGTCTATTCACCCTCCCCCTTCAGAACGTTCTGCAACCGCTCAGAGACATCCTTGACCCTGGCACCCTGGAGGCAACACACCATCCTGGTGTCTCTTCTGCGGCCACAGAATCTCCTGTCTGTCCCCCTCACAACTGAATCTCCTATCGGTATCGCTCTGTCTGACTGCACCCTTTCCCTCTGAGCCTCAGAGCCGGTCACAGTGCCACTGACCTGACTGCTGCTGCTAGCCCCTGAAAGGTCATCCCCCCCAACAGTATCCAAAGTGATACACCTGTTATTGAGGGGAATGGCCACAGGGCAACTCTGCACTATATGCCTTTCCCCCCCTTACCTCTTCTGGTGGTCACCCAGCTACCTGCAGCTTGCACCTTCGGAGTGACCACTTCCCTATAGCTCTTATCAATGGTGTTTTCTGCACCTTGTCATCCAGTGGATTATGAAACGTTTCATTGTAACTGACATGACTTGTTGTGGTATTTGCCTTGAGGAGACAAGTTTAGTTTAATTTCCAAGGTACAGATTTTTAAAGTAAAAATGTCCTTTGAAAGCATAATTTCTGAAAACCCATGCTATCAGATGGCATAGTTATAACAGTAATGATGCTGAATTTTAAAGGCAGGTGATTATATTCTGTCTTGTTTAAGATGGTCACTGCCTGGAGCTTCCATGATATGGATGTCATTTGTCTCTTATTACCTTAAGACTGAATATTGTCCAGATCTTGCTGCACATAGAGACAGCCTGCTTCTGCCTCTAAGGAGTCACAAATGATACTGAACAGTATGTAATCTTCAGTGAACGTTCCTCCATTACGAGGTCAGAAGTGGAGATGGTCATTGAGAAACCAGCTGAAGATGGTTAGATTGAAGACATTATTCTGAAGAAACTCCTGAAGCAATGTCCTGAGGGTGGGATTATTGGCCTCCAACAACCAAAGCCATATTCCTTTGAAATAGGTGTGACTCCAGTCGTTGGAACGTTGCCTGCAATTCTTATTGACTTTAATGTTGCTTGGACTCCATAATGTCACACGTTGTATAAAACAACTCTCATTTCATCTCTTGAATTCTTTAGTTCACTTTTGGATCAAGACTCTAATGAGGCTGGGAGCCAAGTCATCCTGATCCATGCTAAGCCTTACTAAGCATTTTTTTGCTCATTATGAGCAATTTGACAGCACTCTCAATGATGACTTCAATCACTTTGATGATCAGGTGTAGATTGAAGGGAAGGTATTGGTCAGCTTGGGTTTGTTTGGCTTTTGTGAGCAGAATTATTTTATAATTTGTCCATATTGTCGTGTGAATGCCGGCATTGTTGGTATACTAAAACCACTTGGCTAACAATGATGGTGGTTTCAGAGTGCACGTCTTCAGCCATTCTACCAGGATGTTCTCAGGGCTCAGGGCTCTTTCCTCCTTTCATTTCTTGATTTCACATGGAATTAATCTGATTGGTTGAAGACTGGAATCAATGACATTGGAGATCCCACATGGAGGTTAAAGTGGATCATTCACTTAGCACTTCTGGCTGAAGATTGGTCACAAATGTTTCAGCCTTATTTCTCACACTGAATCAGAAATAACTGCAAAACATGCCTGTTTCCCTGGAGTTCCTGGGTTCCTCCTGACACCCAGTTCCCATTTTCCTACATTCCCATTTCCCCCCCAGGCCCTTACAGACTAATACCCATCCTACCCACTTTCCTACTTAGTGTATCCAGCTTACTGATTTTCCCACTTAACCACATCCACCCTACCCATCAATACACCTTGTCATTTGCACATACACTCATTTGTTTACTCATTGAACAATTTTGGCGCATTTACTTTCCACAATTGAGTAGCTTGCGCATACAGGGGCGGGGGGGGTGGTGGGGGTTGTGGGAAGGGAGGATGGGTGGAGGTGGTGTTGGGGATAGGGCGGGGTTGGTGATGAGGTGGCTTGGCTTTGGGGCAGATTTTCTTTTCTCCCTCTGAGATTTCATGTGCTGAAGGAGTTCTGCAGAATCCTCTACAGGAAGCTCAGTCAGAAAAATTGGAGGAATTTAATTGGGTGTTTACATGACTGGTCATTGTTGGAAAACATGTTCTGATACTGACTGGAAGGTTTGAGCCAATATGATTGGTCAGAGTAAACATGGATTTATTGAAGAAGTATCATGTTTTTTCAAATTTGAGTTTTTTGAGGAGCTGCTAATTAAGGATAAGTGAGAATTATTGGATGCAGTATATCTGGATACTCAAAAAGCATTCGATGAAGTGCCACGCACAGGATTATTATAATTGAGCCGGAGGATGACATCTTTGACAAGTGAGCTGTTTATTCTCGTCAGTCACGTTTCACTTAATTGAATGATTTAACTTCCCAAGTTGGACAGCTATTGCAGATTGTGTTAGGAAACATTGATTGTTCTTGCAAAAAACAAAATCAATCATCATTTTGTTCATGGACTGAATTTTAAGATACGTTTTGTCCTGTATCTCTACTTATTTGATGGAAACAAGAGAATTCAGAAAAGTATTTCGAATCGGTCGAATTGTTTGGTAGTGTGGAGCAGCAAGGGGTCCATTTTAACTGCGCAGTTAGAAATGTTGCAGAAGGAAAAATACGTGATCATGAGCCAGTCAGTACTATGAAATGGCTGGATAAATTCCAACTCAAAAAAAAATTGGTGAATATTTTGTTCTTGGCCATTCTGCCAAACGTGCAAGCAATTGAAAGGATTGCCAATTTGCAATGATTTACCTCAGAAGGTTTTAATTTTAGTTTAAATTTTTGTTTCTGTTCTGAGCATGTATTCCACCTTATTCTATAAACTCACTTAAAAAGTCTCCCATCCATTTAAAACAGGCTACAAACCATCCAATCTTCAATATTACTCAATTATCAATAGTAATTGTGATAATAAATAAGCATTTTATAATTCCAGGAATCCATGCACTCGTCACAGTGGCTCTGGAAGGTGCTGTCAATGTGCATGAGCTTCATCACATTGAGTTTGGAACTGGATATGGATACAAACAACAGCTATCAATTGAAATGAAGGATATTGGAAAAGCTTTGATGAACCAAATCGTAAGTGATCCTGAGAAGAGCAAGACAGAATTGATCTTCTGTAACTTTCTCTACGAAAATGGAATTTAAAACAAATTGCTCCATTTATTCAGTAACGTTTCAATAAGCGGTTTTATTAATGTGTTGTTTGTGAATGTTCTTAATATCAATAAGTGTAACTTCCTCAGATGAAGAATTTTCTGTTCAGTTTCTTAACTAAGTTTAGAAGTTAATCACACAAGATGCTATTAAAAAGTATAAATAATAAAATATTTTTCTGCAGAGGGCAGCCATGGAAACAAAGTGTTGTGATGTTTCATGCACCTGCTTGGGAGAACCAGGTCCGATCGGTGTGCAAGGGATCAAAGGGCCGAAGGTAAGTTACTAATATATGTGCATGTTTAACAGTTTCATGATTGCTCATTGGAATTTAGAACAAGGAGTGTCCTTTCTATTCATTAATTGATGTGTTCATGTTTTAGGGACAAAGAGGTGCAAAGGGACTTCAAGGCTACCCAGGAGACGAGGGAGGACAAGTGAGTTGGTGCTTTTAACAGATTTGAATGTTTGTCCTTTAAAAGCAGCCACTGTTATTTATTTCTGGGGTTTGTGGCATTTACCAGGTGTCAGAGTAAAGAGAGTTTAACTTCCATATAAATGCACATAAGAGAAAGCTAATGCAGGTATCTCACAATATAGTATAGCTTGAACACCACCTGAAACTATAAACTGCTTTGAATGCAGGTTACAATGGAATTGATTTTAAGTATTGAGCGTCCTGTTATTTGGACAAACAAGCTGAATGCGTTTGCCACGTATCTATAGAGCAAGGTGAGTGATCAATCAAATGATCAAATGATCAATCTGATGTATAATGCTTGTCACTGCCAACTTAGCAACAAGTTAAATCTGGCATGGGTGAGGTGTCGTGATCGTACAGGAGGGCAAAGACCAGAGCCTTGAATTAATCTCAGTATTCCTCCTAACGCATAAATATTAGCTCCTGAAGTCTTTTTCAGATTGTGCAACCATGAAGCAATCCAGAGCAAACAGGTTTTGTTCTGACCTGTACTTCCTAAATTAATAATCGAGATTCTGTATGGGTTAACATGGCATCCTGACTTGCATATGACTCGGGATCTACTGCCTCGATAGGCAGTCATTTGGAGCAGTCCCGTTGGTACCCCTGTGAAATTCACAGCAGGTTAGTCATTGGCATGGAGAAGGAGGGTGGTCTATTTGAGGTCACCAATAAAGCTTTTTAGCAACTTAGAATCAATCCTAATTCTTCCAAACCTTGAATCACACGGCACTGATAAAATTGACTTTGCAAAAGGCAACTTGATAAAGATGAAATTGGTCTTAGAAAATAGGAACATTTAACCATCCTGTCTTGAGATGAAATGGCTGACAGCAAATCAGATGTATGTTAAAATCTCCTGCCCAATTTTCCTATAGTTCTCAGGCAGGTAAACTGGGGTGCTTCAAATATAGACAGTCCATCCATCAGCACCGTTTTCAGCTCACAGCTGTTAAAAGTCTCAAATTTATTTCCAGCCTCTGATGGAATTTACAAATATTTCTGAGTTTAGAATTTGAAGGCATTTTGTAGTTATTCCAAAATGTTCTAATAAGACTTACAATTACTGTGAAATAAGTAGCCCATACTGTGAATGCCCTGTATAATAAAATAGCTGCAAAGACATAATTAAACATTTCTTTGACTTGTTACGTCTTTATTTAACCATATCCATGATATTGCAGGGGTGGTAACTTTCTGCTAGGCTGACTCATAACCACTTGCACATAATTCCAGCCTTTGGTTATGTGAATGTAAACACGAGCATATTAGACAAGATAGTTACAATATTGCCTTACATTTGTATTTTTTTTCATTGTCTACCAAATAACATGCTGCAGAAAATTGTTGTTGATACATTCTAATCTAGCTGAGAGCTATAAGTGGGGACCAATTGCTTGCGGAAGTAGATAACATGATGGGGTAGACTAAGGGTGGCCCAGGTGAGAATCCTTCATGATGTATCGCATTATACCATATTGGCTGTGCAGATAGTGGCTCATGGAATTTTCTAATTGCAAAAATTTTCATGGTCTGCAAGTGGCGCCTCTCAAATTTCTCCAACAGACTGTCTAAGTATCTCATATGGATCATGCAGAGGAAACACATTGAAGAACTGAGATGATAAAATGTTTTGCTTGCTCCTTCAGTTTGTGTTATAGTCTGCTGCTATTATTAGCACTCTTTGATGCTAAAAGATTGAATCATGCGGTGGAAATTTATGTTCTAAAACAAATGTAATTACCATGTTATTTGAATTCAGCAACCTTGAATTAACAGGGTTAGACTATGCTCAAAATCTGTGACCAGTTTGGAAAGTTTGCATTATCTTTGTGGAGAATCCACTTGCTATGAAACTGTATAAATAATCTTAAGATGTACAAATGTTTACATCAAAACCAGAATGTAATAACTTAATGAATAATTCTAAAATAAAGCTGGGTTTTTGTCGATAATAAAACTCACCTTTTGATTCTACTGATGGAACCCATCTGCTTGTTGGCTGTACTGGTTTTGCATCACAGAATTGAAATCCGTTTGTTACTGATCAGGGGAATACTAGAAACAGACATTCACAAAACCTCAGAGTCATGCTCTGTGTATAAAAGCATGATTTTTAGTTCAGTATTGTTTTTGAAATGTGGTGTTAGTTTATATTAGTTTATATGTCTGGGACAAATGATTACTCAATGTTTTTCAAGATGTTGATGGCTGAATTGCATCCTCCCATCAGATTAATTGCTATGCCATGATGTTAATATCCTTAAATATCTTTTGAGTTCAACTTATTATAAGCTGTGCCATTTGGTTGAAGGCAACTTCAATGTGTCAACCACATCAGACATGATACAGTTTCAACTCCAATATTTAAAAGGTCAATAATGGAATTCAGAGGAGTTTGATTGGGAAACAAGGGAAATAATTTGTTTATTCTGGACTGAAACTAGCTCCCTGATATATTCCTGGAAGTTGTGAGGAGCCTAAGAGAGAGATTCTTCCCTAATATTGGAAGGAAGGAACCTGCTAAGACAAGGCTAGATGTTGTACCATGTTCCTGGACCCAATCAAGAAGTATTTTTAGTGATCCAAACCAGCTAAAACGTTGAGTACAGTTCAATGCTCACCTACACCCCACACTCTGCATCACCCCATTCTTCCACTTTGCATTTTCAAGTCTACTCAGTCTTATCTCTTCAATGGCCTTACAGGCATACTTCTCTTCCTCTGCACTTCAAATCCTGTTCATTCATTTGGCAATGGGAATTGCCCTAATCCTTATGCAGTTTCATGCCTCTCCTTGATAGCCACTCTCATCAAATACACTGCATTAAGTGATGGAGAATGTTCTATTACAATTTGATAGGTTAGTTGCTTCCCTGTTGTATGAGAAAGAGCATGGAGTATGAAAGAGAAGGAACAAATTGAAATGGTCCTCTTTTGCTTTTGCAGCTAGCAACTGCAGATGGGAAGTGCTGGGGAGCAATAGCGTTTCAGCATACATGGCCATTCAAGATGGGTCCTGCCAGTTACCTATCAATTTATACAATAGTTAGTCAGGCTGACGTGATTTCACGAAACAAGTGAAGTTACAACCTGCTTAGCTTGAATGTGGCAATATATTTTCTGTTTGTGGATGAAGAGTCTTCAACACCGTATGGATGATGAGGTCTCAAAAATGCATATTTGTTCTGAGAATGTGACAGGATTTACCATGCACCAGCTCAGATACTCACCCTTCAGTGGAATCAGTTCGATAGATAGCTGGGATTTCCTTGGTGACTCTCACTTTGCAGTAAACAAGGAAACGTGGTATTGTCAGGGTGGAGATTCTGAATCAGAGAGTGCAACCTTCCTTAGTCGGACACATAAACTGTATCGCACGGGCTACAAAATTTCAGGGAAGAATTATTGAGGAGCATGATGTATTTACAGACCATTCAAGAACACCAACTGATTAGTGAGAGAATGGAGGGATTCTTCACAAACATGAGTAGGTTGGTGTCACGGGATCACTGTGATGTCTTCTTGCATAGGGAGAATGGCCAATTCCATGAAATGTTAATCATAGTAATTTACTGAGGCCATGCATGCTTTGAAAATCTGAATGCCAACATTTCTTCCAACCTTAAAATGAAATGATCAATAACTTAGCTTGAGACTTAAAGTATCTCATTGAAGTGCACCAAAAACAAACACTGTACAACACAATGGTAGCAGGGAAATGTGGCTTAATTATAGTTCTGTTCAGCTTCACTAGTCCTGTCTACTCAACTGTAACTCGGCTTCCCCCACTGCTTGCACAAACAGCTGTGTAAATAGCACTTCCTACAATCAGTTAACTTGCTTTTAAAATTTGCAGTAATCCCCTGACAATACTTGGTTTTTAAAGCAGTAATTTTCCCATTTCAAACCACAATCAAAACTACAAAAAAAATTTAAAAGTATGGTCTTTACAAGATAAGCAGTCTATCTCTCAGTGCAGGCACTTTAGGACAGATAATATAAGGACAGACAATATGCGAGCCGGAACTGGGTGATTGGGACATGGAAAATAATGCAGATTTTATAGGAGAGAGAGAAGAGAAACTAGGTGAGCTTCTCTTAGAATCTGTACAATGTGGAAGTCGGCAATTCGGCATATTGAATCCGTATGGACCCTTCAAAGAGCATCCAACCCAGATCCAATCCCCCCATCCTACTCCTTTAATTCTGCATTACCGATAGCTAATCCATTTAGCTGCAAATCCCTGGACACTAGCATAGCCATTCCATCTAGCCTGCACATCTTTGGACTGTGGGAGGAAACTGGAGTAGCCGGAGGAAACCCACACAGACACTGGGAGAATGTGCAAACTCCACACAGGCATTCGCCCAAGGGAGGAATCAAACCAAGGTCACTGGGACTGTGAGGCAGCAGTGCTAACCACTGAGCCACCATGCCACCCCCCGGGTTCAAGTCTCAAAGGAAGAGAAAATGCAAGAGGGCTAACAGGAGAAATCAGACTGTGTTTTGGTGAGAATAATCACACTGCAATCCAAGCAGTTTGGATAGTGCAGGTGGTCAAAGGTGGCCAGGGAGTTTTTATTGTGCGCAAGTGGTCACTGTTAGTGAGGCAGGTTTCAATCAGAGCCAGGATGCCAATAAGGCTGTGGATGGTATGAAGCTTGTTTATTTCTTGCAATACATTTGTCAATGCCAATCTGTTCTTCATGTCCACTTTTAAAGGAATATTCTGGAGAGAAATATGGAGAGGAGCGGTGATTGTTGATCTACTGCTCGAGTCCAAGAGAATATTGCTCTGGGATATATAGGTGGCAGGAAAGAGGTTGATGAGGTTAACTATGAGTGAGCATCCTCTGTAAGAAAGTTGGTGAGATCTGAGAATGGGCTTATGTTTGTACAGAGGCAGTAACATTTGCCTGGATGGACCCTTCAGAGACACTGAGGGTTTCTATTGGCTTACCTCTTAGGTATGTGGCAGTGATACCCTCAAACCTTGAAAACCAACAAATGACAGATTAGCAATAGATTTAGGCTGCAATTAAGATGTACTAAATGCCCAGGAGAAGGGTGACATTGCTACAACAGGAAGAAAGTTACAAATTCAGCAGAAGTTGTAATTTTTTGAAGTGAATTTCTGTCAGCAGATTCTGGGAATAAAAGTGTGTGTATCTCAGTCTTTTTTTAGTCCTCTGCCAGTCACTGAGTGCCTCCCTTAGCTGGAGTGAAAATAAACTAAGATTTCACAATAAAACATGCACTTTGAATGAGATGCATTACTTTCCACAACAGCTTGTCCAGTTGGAGTGGCTTTAACATGAAGAAATATTCAACAATGCAATAATTAAGGACAAAGAAATGGTCTCTGAGCCAGAAAAAAGGGAGATTAGCATAGTTAATAGAGAGCTTTGGCTCTGGAAATGTGTTTTTTTTTTAAAGTTTTTGAAGGTGGTGAGTAAGGTGGAGAGGCTAAGTCATTTTGGATGGAGTTTCAGAGAGTAAAGGTGAAGTGGCTGGTGGTTCTTCACCAGCATCAGTGTCCAGCAACAAGCAAATCCAAAAAAGGGGTTGAAGTTAGGAATAGAGTAATTGGAAAGCAAAATTGCTGGACAATATGAAATCATGGTGGAATGTGTTGGTAAGAATGAGAATTTTAAATTTATTACACTGAAGAATTGAGAGCAAGTGAAAAAAAAATGTAAATATGAACCAGTGAGAACTGCAGTGATGGACAGGCAGGATTTATCATAGAATGTGAACCAACAGTGGGGTTTGAACATGTTAGTGGAAAATGGGAGTCTAGCAAAGGGAGCAATACAATCATATGATTCAACAGAACAAATAAACTGCCTGTCTTACTGGATTGTGCTTTAAAAAATCCAGAGAAGGGCAAAGATGTTAAATGTTGTGAATCACTTTGACTAAACTATTTACATTCCTTTTAATGCTTCATTCATCAAAACTTTACTAAGGGACAAACAGTACTTGCACATTAGACACTCTTTTTCCCTACAATATAGCAGCAGCAATATTAATCCCACCATTTCAAAATATCGATAAAATCAAACAATCAAATCCATATATATGAGTCAGAATTTTTTCTTACAAACATAAGCTGACTTAAAACAAACAATAATTGTAAATACCTCAATAATGGGGAAGCTTTTAGGAATGATAAGTTGGGTCAAAATTAATAGATAACGTTTCGGGTCCGGTGACCCTTCCTCAGAAGGTCACCGGACCCGAAACGTTAACTCTGTTTCCTCCTCCACAGATGCTGCCAGACCTGCTGAGCTTTTCCAGCAACTTTGTTTTTGTTCCTGATTTACAGCATCCGCAGTTCTTTTGGTTTTCAAAATTAATAGTTACTTGGGCAAATGTGGGTTAATTATGGAATACCAGTATTGATTTATTCAGAACAAATTATGTTAAAACACTTTTTTGAGCTTTTTGATGAGACAACCAAGTAGGTTGGTGAAGGTGAAACTGTTGCTGTGGTACACTTGGACTTCCAAAAGGCATTTGATAATATACCAAACCATAAATGTATGAGCAAATTTGGAGTTCATGGAATAAAAGGTAGAGGAGCGATACGATATGCCATTAGTTGAGTGACAGGAAACATAGGGTGGTTATAAATTTTGAACTGGAGGAAGGTTTACAATAGAGATGCTCTTCCTGCAGGACTTGTTCTGTGGGACAAAATTTCAACATTTGCGAAGTATTGCAAAATTGACAAGTCTTGTAAACTGTGAGCTGGATAGTAAAGAACTTCAAAGGGCTACGGACACATTGATGGAATGGAGTAACAGATGAAAATTAATGCAGAAAAATTTGGATAGAGACAATACAAAATTAAGCGGTTGCCAAAGCAGATGGATTTGGTGCAGACATGTATAAAATATTGAAAGTGGTAGGACAGGTTGAGAGAATGGTTAATAAGGTTTTATACAGATGAGCATAAAGGAAAAGAGCAATTTTGTTCGACAAATCTCTATAAAGCTCTGTTTCAGTCTCAACTGGAGTATTGTGGGCAGCACATTTTAAGAAGAATGTGAAGGCACTGGAGAAGTTGTAATTAAGAGCCACAAGAATGGTTCCAGAGATGAGGATCACTTATATGGATAGATTGAGGATATTGTGACCAGGTTACCAGGAGAAACATAATAACGTAAGAAGTGGAAGCAGGAGTAGCTATTTGGCTCCTCAAAAATTGGTGGCATAGTGGATTGTGAAGAAGGTTATCAAAGATTACTAAGAGTTCTTGATCAATTAGGTCAGTGGGCTGTGGAGTGGCAGATGTGTTTAATTTGGATAAATGCAAGGTATTGCATTTTTCTAAAGTGAACAAGGACTTAGCTAATTAATGGTAGGCCCCTGGGTAGAGTTGTAGAACTGAGAAACCTAGAGGTTCAGATACATAATTCTTTGAAATTTGCGTCACGGGTAGACAGAAGGGTTAAGAAGGTGTTTAGCAGGCTTGACTTCATTGCTCAGACCTTTGAGTGTCAGAGTTGGGATGTCAAGTTGAGGTTGTACAGATGTTGGTGAGATGACTTCTGGAGTATTACATGCAGTTCTAGTCGCTCTGTTACAGGGAGAATATTATTAAACTGGAGACATTCAGAAGAGATTTACCAGGACGTTGCCAGGAATGGAGGCTATAAAAATAGGCTGGATAGACTGGGATAACAAGGTATAGAGCTGGATGAACACAGCAGGCTAAGCAGCATCAGAGGAGGAGGAAAGCTGACATTTCGGGTCTGGACCCTTCTTCAGAAATGGATAGACTGGGACGTTTTTCACTGGCGTGTAGGAGGTTGAGGGGTGACCTTATAGAAGTTTAGAAAATCATGAGAGGTATAGATGAGGTGAAAAGCAAGGGTCTTTTTCCTAAGGTGTGGGAGTTCAAAACTAAGGGGCATACTTTTTAAAGTGAGAGGAGAAAGACTTAAAACAGGACATGAGGAGCAACTTTTTTACATAGAGAGTGGTTAGTATGTGGAATGAACTGCCAGAGGAAGTGGCGGATGCGGGTACAGTTACAGCATTTAATAGACAATTGGATAAGTATGTGAATATGAAAGGTTTGGAGCAGTATACCACGATATTGTGCCAACATTATGACCATATCACTTAAAGGTATGCTGCATATCTGTTATGGGGTATAACGTAACTGTGTACTACTACTGAATTTGTCCTAGGCTTGAAACACAGTCTGGAGTAAGTTAGTAAATATCAGCTGGGGTAGTGCTAGAGATAAAGTGTCTTCTGTGTCCCTGATGACCATGGCCTCCTTTTACCTGACCCACCACTCAGTTGCCTGTTGCATGCTTTGATGAGCTTGTCACCATAATGAACTCATAATGTATCTTCCTGGTTGTTTCTCCAGGGTGATCCTCAACGTCACTCCCTTAAATAAAATAAGTGAAGGCTTGAATGCCTATAAAAGACAGTCGCTTTAACTGTATATGTCCATATCAGTTAGGACCAAGTATTGCATCTTAACCACCCAGCACTAAAACTACTCACTGTGCCAGGATCATCCTGGAATACAAAGATAATTCTGGCCCCCTATTCCCTACCACATCCCACATCCTTAAACACTTATCCCTGCATTCTTTCCCATTGCCCGTGTAGTGCTTGGAACCAGGCGGGCCTTGTTGACTATGAGATCCCTGATTGGGGTTGTTAACTTGGGTCATTCAGGATCCACTGGCTGACCAATATAAACAGGGGATTTAGAATCTTCTCAGTTCAGGGAACTGACTCTGAGCTAGCTGGCCACAACCAGTGTACTGTACACATGTAAATAAAGGATGACTTGGTGATGGGATACCGGCCTCTGTGCAGTTATTTTAGCCCACAAGGAGCTCATAAACATTTTTTTCAAAGCTTAAGACCATTTGTTTAGTTGCCCCTGCCCGCTCTCTCTTGCCCGCTTGGCTACATTTCCTCTGTGATTCCCAAATTATTCTGCCCTAACTTGCAGCTTGGTCTATTTTCCCTCCTGTTTCCCAGCATGTCCTCTCTGAGCTCATCTTGCTCTGCTTCTTTGACCCTATCTGATCAGTGTTGGTCACCCAACTTCCCTTCCAGCCTCCCAGTGTAGCTGATGTTGTTAATGGTTTTCTCTCTCCAGGGAATGATCCTCCACATTAAATCTGCTGACATCACTTGTCACCTCAAAAAAACACTTAAAAAATTATCTTAAGCTGTCGTCTCTTCCTAAATTTTAGTGAAACTTCAATGCTCAGTTAGCTCCAGTTATAAGTTTTCAATCCATCACAACATTGGAGCAGCTTTTAGCAAAGTCACAAATGACTTTGATAAAAGCTGCTCCAATATTGCCTGTGACTAGTGGTGTGCCGCAGGGGTCAGTGCTGGGACCTTTGTTATTTGTTATTTACCTAAATGATCTGGATGTGAATGTAAAAGGCATGATTGGTAAGTTTGCAGATGATAGAAAATTAGGAGGTATCGTTGATTGCAAGGAAAGTTATCAAAAATTACAGTGGGATCTTGATCAGATGGTGAAGTGGGCTGAGGATTGGCAAATGCAATTCAATACAGATAAATGTGATGCATTGCAGTTTGGAAAGTTAAACCAAGGTAGGACTTATACAGTAAATGGTAAGGCCCTGAGGAGTGTTGTGGAACAGAGGGACCCAGGAGTACAATAACATAGTTTGTTGAAAGCGGCATCATAGGTAAACAGGGTAGTGAAGAAGGCATTTAGCTTATCGGTCAAGGCATTGAGTATGGGAGTTGGGTCGTTATGTTACAGTTGTATAAGTCATTGGTGAAGCCGCACTTGGAATATTGTGTACAGTTTTGGTCACCCTGTTATGGGAAAGACATAGTTAAACTGGAAAGTGTGCAAAGAAGATTCATGAGGATGTTGCTAGGACTAGTAGACCAAATTATAGGAAGAGTTTGGCCAGGATAAGACTCTATTACTGGGAACTTAGGAGAATAAGGGGTGACCTTACTGAGGTGCATAAAATCATGAGGGGCATAGATAGGATTGATTGATTTTATTGTCACATATACCAAAATGCAGTGAAAAGCTTTCTTTATGAGCAGGACAGAGAAATCACAGCAGCAAAGGATGTACAGATGAAAAAAACTTAGAGGCATACAGGTTACATTGCAGGTTACATTATTTGCGGCTAGAGTTCATCCATTAGTCTGATAATGCCCGGACAGAAACTGTTCCTGAACCTGCTGGTGTGTGTGTTCAGCCTTCTGTATCTCCTGCCTGACGGAAGACGTTGTAGGAGGTCATTATCACAGTGTGATGGGTCTTTGATGATGTTGGCCAGCTTTCCATGTGAGCCGTGTAAATAGAGTCCATTGGTGGAAGGTTGGCTTCTGTGATGGTCTGGGCTATGCACACCACCTTCTGTAGTTTCTTACGGTCCTGGGCTTATGCATATAGTCTTTTTCCCAGGGATGGGGAATTGAAAACTAGAGGGCATAGGTTTAAACTGAGAGGGGATAGATTTAAGAAGGATCTGAGGGGCAACTTCTTCATGCAGACAGTGGTGCATGTATAGAATGGGCTGCCAGAGAAAGTGCTTGAGGCAGGTACAATAGCAACATTTAAAAAACATTTGGATAGGGTCACGAATGGGAAGTCTTTAGAGGGATATGGACCAAATGTGGGCAATTGGAACTAGTTGAGTGGGCACCATGGTCAGCATGGACCAGTTTGGGCTGAAGGGCCTGATTCCATGCTGTATTATTCTATGACTCTATGACTGTATGTCTTCCTTTATGACCTGGACCATGATGAACTATTCCCTTCTTTTCAACCTGTTTGCATCCTTGACATGGTTGATAATGTTATCTTCTGCCAATGCTCCTGCTCAGTTTTCCAACGAGATGGTACTGAATTCCTCTAATTTAGTTTTTATCGATCCAGTTATAGCTGACCAATCACCTGCGATGCCTTTTTTTGAATTCCCGCACCTATACCTCTGGAGCTTCCCGAGGATCCATCCTTGGCTCTCTACCATTTCTCATTTCCACACTACCCTTTGGCACATTCATTGAAAACTCTTGGGTTCCACATGCATGCAGATGACAATGAGTTCTACCTCACTGTTTCAAGCTTACAGAGCAAACAGGCTCGTTTCTATAGTGTTATTACTGAACTTGCTATAAGGTGGCTGCCTGCACTAAGTTTGTGCCTCATGGTGGAAGTCACATGATTATGGCTAGCCAGAAGGCACTCTAGTATAATTTTGCAATTTTTCTATCCCAAATACTCACTGACATCTCTCCTAGTCACTCCACTGCCTCTGATTTGTCATGTTGTTTATCTGACTTGCAGTGCTGGATATCCAGAAACTTCATTCAACTAAGCATCAGGAAGAGTGATGCCGTCATCTTTCCTCGCCATCACAAATCATGTTCCCCAGCACAAACTCTTTAAGTCTACCGGTTAAGCTTCTGAGGTTGAACCAAAACGTAGCAGTCTTGATGCTATTTTTTATTCTGAGCTGACTCACCAATCATATATCTACTGTATCACTAAACTGTTTTTATTTCAAGCCCATAATATTGCCCATTTTTGTCCTGCCTCGGCTAATCTACTGCTGTAACCCTAATCTATGCCTTTCTTACACATAACAGTGTTAATACACTCCTGACTGGAATCCCACATTCTACCCTCTTTAACCTTGAGGTCACCCAAAACTGGGTGACTCACACTTTGCCCACATCAAGTCCTATTTCACTCATCCCCCCTATCCTGCCTAACCTACATTGATTACCATTCTGGCAATGCCTCGGTTTAAGTCTCAACTCTGTTTTAAGATCCCTCCTGTCTATCTGTGTAACATCTTCTGGCTTTACAGGCATTTGAGATCTTTCAAACTCCTCCAATTCTGGTTTCTTAAACTTCCTGAATTCACTTTGGTCCGTTATTAATGCACAAGCCTTCAGGTGCCTAGGGCATATGTTCAGGAATTTTTCTTTGACCCTCTTAGCTTCTCTGCCTCTTTTTTCCTCCTTCAAGACATTTTAAGACATCCTTTCTCTTTGAACAAACTTCTGGTCATCAATTTTGATATCATCTCCTATGACCCAGTGTCAGTGTTTGGTTGCTAATGCTTTATTAACATCAAATGTGTAATTTAAATGCAAGTTTTTGTTGCCAATCCAATTGATGTCCCTGGCTGTAGTTTATTACTGTTGCCATGTCTTACTCTCATTAGCTCACACTATCAATTTTGGCAGCTATTAGACAGGAAATGATGCAAAAAAATATAAAAATTTCGAACAGTTGGGCCTCCTCAGTACCTTCCCTACCAATATGATATCGCTTCAGATATAGAACCATCCCAATTTATATCCTAAAACACTGTTTGTGATCAATAAAACAGGGCTCTGCCAATCAGCCTTTTATAGTAATGACTAGAAAGTATTTACAAAATGCCAACCAGTATTTAAGGATTGTGGTATTTATTCCATCAGTGAAACTGACAAATTCATTTATCTCTGAATTTTAAGAATGATTAAGGCAGAGGTTTTAAAGAGGTTGTTGAGAACTCTAGCTATTACCTTATTTATCTTTTTAAACAAGTGTTTATGCTTAATGCCTGCAGTTTTAAGTGACATTGCTTTGATATCACAATTCCATAACATAAAACATTATTGTTTCTTTAGGGTGAGAGAGGTCCACATGGATATAATGGTACAGTTGGAGATGATGGATGTCCAGGTGCTAAGGGCTTCACAGTAAGGATATGTTCCTAATCTCTTCATGCTAATGACATTAAAAAAAATAAGTATCACAGATGAGTCTTACAATTTTACAATCAACTGTATGTATATTTCAGGGAAGACGAGGTTATCGAGGACAAAAGGTAAACATGGATTTTTAAAAAAATTTCTGGTACACTTTTGCATGAAACTTGGACATTTCTTTAAGCCGGATCTTTCTACGTTTACACCGTGTACTAAAACCTGTGTCCTCTTCTAACAGGGTAGTGATGGAGACATTGGCATTGATGGAATAACTGGAGAGCAGGTATAAATTTTTTGAACCAGACTTGCTTGGAAAGACCATTCATAAATGCAGTATAATGTCGTAATAAACTGTGAGATGACAGCATATAAATCAAACTGTGAAGCCTTAGACATCTCTTCAAAAATTAGGGTTGACTTGCCTGTACCATGGATACAAGTGAACCATTGGTTTGGGTGGTCAGCATTTTTGGCAATTACCAAGGGAGATCCATTCTATGTGGGCTCGTCTCAAATTTGTGGAAATTTTCATTAAACAGCTCATATTGCATGTTTGCTCCCTTTTACCCAATTATACACAATAGGCAATTATAACATTGATTTGTGGGGTGCAAAATTGAGGTGGATTGCTCATACAAGTGTACATGTCATGACTGAAAAGACCAAGTAAATGCAAAAACATGAACTCTGAGGCAGAAAAATTGGGTCGTTATACACAAAGGATTAAT
Source organism: Rhincodon typus (assembly GCF_021869965.1). Classification (NCBI taxonomy): domain Eukaryota; kingdom Metazoa; phylum Chordata; class Chondrichthyes; order Orectolobiformes; family Rhincodontidae; genus Rhincodon; species Rhincodon typus. Next base: position 128,510,419 of record NC_063333.1, read on the forward strand.
TTATATCCAGTGATCTACATAATACATTTAATATATAGCATGTAAGGGTTAATATACTACTTAAGAATATGGTGTTCTTACAGGGAGATTATGGACTTGCTGGACCTGCTGGTGAAAAAGGCATTCGTGGAAAACCGGTAAAATCTTTCCTGTTGTCTGTTAATAATTACTGAAACAGAGAAATTCCCTGCTTTGTGGAGAATTGTCCTGTTTCAATGATATAAAAGGGAAAAAATGCAAGTGCAGGAAATATATAATAATTTTCTTGGCATTTATAGAGACAAAAGGCAAGATAGTGTTTCAGGTACAGTTCCTAGTCTAAATTTTCAGGCATCCTTCTTTTCCCTGCCAACATTGAAAATTGGAATGGCTGTATTTGTTGATATCCAACAACATGCATGCTAATAATGGAATCACTGAAATAAATCAAAATAACAAATGGTAAAAACTTAACAAACCTTTAAAATGTAAAAGTATAGATGCAAAGAAAAAATGTAAAAACAATTAAAAATTGGCTTTATAATGCATGTACATATAAATATGAGTATTTAACAAAAATCAGAATTGAGTATACACTGTCAGATTATAATAATTGAATGGGAGGTGGCAGTAGACATTCTCAATTGGAAAATTGTATACCTGCGGTTGGCATGGATTTGCAAAGTTTCCATCAACCCCTAGTTATTGTTTAATTGTGTGAATGTTGTACATACTCTGCCTACTGAAATAACTTGGGGGACCCCCTCCCATCAAAACATCTTTAACAATCCAACCGCCAAAGTTTGCTGTTTGACAGGATTCAGTGCAGGCACAAGCCTAAAGAACTCAACAACTTCTTTCTGTGCCGTTTCAATGGGCAAGATTTCAACTGCTGACTTCGAACAGGGTTTCTTCTTTCTCAAAATCCAATTTCACTGGGCTGGTGTCTATGGTGTACTGTCTACACAGATCCAATGTACATCACATAATTCATAGTTGATGTGCTTCCACCTGATCCATGCTGATGTCTTTCAGAATATAACATTTCTTTTTCTTTTTCAAGGGCTCCACTTGAGATTTTATAGAGTCATACAGCACAGAAACAGACTCTTCAGTCCAATCAGTCCATGCTGAACATAATCCCAAACTAAACTAGCTGCACTTACCTGCTCCTGGCCTATATCCCGCCAAACCTTTTTTATTCGTGTACTTATCCAAATGTCTTTTAAATGTTGTAATTGTCCCAACATCCATCATTGCCTCTGTGCAAAATATTTGCCCCTTTTTTTTTTAAATTTCTCTCCTCTCACCTTTAAAATATGCCCCCTAGTCTTGAAATCCCCCACCCCAGGGAAAAGACAACTACTATTAACTCTATCTGTACCCCTCATTATTTTATAATCTTTTATAAGTTTATAGAGGACTATTCTTGATATCCGGAGATTATATTTTGTTTCTTTTCAAGGGCTCTGCTTGAGATATTCTGGAAGACTAAATTTGAATTCCAGAGATTATATTTTGGTTTATGGAGTCTCCTTTTTAATGCTCAATATCTCCTTTACAACCTCCTTTATACTTCTCATGCAACATTACTTTTTGCATTCGTGTTGATGTATGAATCATTTGAATTCACATAACAGCAGAATTAGAAAAATGCATCAAAATCCTCAATAATTATCAACTGTTTATTAAACTGACACATTCTTATTGACACAAAAGGCCATTACATTAAACATGTCTTGAATAAAGTGTTTGATCACTTACACACATCTAGAATATTTTAGCCAGGTAGTTATCATCATTATTTCATCTCAGATCTAAATCTTAGATTAAAATTTAACAACTGACACAGCATTCATTAAAAAAGCATTCAGTACATTTTTCCTTTAGCTTCTGAACATATGACACCTTAGACTAGAGATTCCACATTCATTTACAATAACTTACAAACATTCATTAACAAAACAAGACCAGCTTCATTAGAGATGTTTAAAAATATGACAGAATGGGGCAAAATAGATGGATGCTAAGTGTTTTCCGTCATCGAAACACTTGTATAAGAGGATATTAACAAAATTAACCACAAGAGATCTCTGATGGAAAGCAGGAACATTTTTTTTAGACAGATGGTTGTGAGGCTGCGGAATGCAGAACTGAGGTTAATTACGGAGACAGAGATCCTATCTACATTCAAGTGAAGTTTAAATAGGTGGTTGAAGGAAGAAGAGATAAAGGGATAAGAAAACAGTAGATAACTAAAACTTAGATGATTACTCCTAGAGAGGATCAACATTGCTACAGACTAAAACAGAAATTGCTGGAAAAACTCAGCCAGTCTGGCAGCATCCGTGGAGAGAAAGCAGTATTAACATTTTGGGTCCAGTGACCCATCTTCAGAACAGGTTGTAGCCAGGAAAAGTTAGTATCTATGCTAAAGATAGGGTGGGGGAAGGGGGAGGAGTAAATAATAGGTGGAGATAGAGCCTAGAGAGAGAACAGCTGGACAGATAAAGAAATCCACAACGGTCAGCCTGGGAGAATGAATAGCTGCAAATTGGGACCATTAGTGGCTGACAATGGGTTGTTTGTGATAGCAGCCCATGTGATGACAAGGCCTGGTATGTGGGGCTGGGTTAAGGACATGGGAGAAGGTGCTCAGGCCCTAAAGTTGTTGAACTCAATATGGAGTGCAAAAGGCTACAGGGTGCACAAGCGGAAAATGAGATGCTGTTCTTCCAGCTTGTGCTGAGCTTCGCTAGAGCACTGCAGCACTCCCAAGAGAGAGATGATGGCCAGGGAACATGGTGGTGGGTTGAAGTGGCAGGCAACTGGAAGCTCAGAGTCACTTCTGGGGACAGACCTTAGGTGTTTTCCAGGCGGTCGCCTAGCCTCATCTTCCTAATGGGAGATGGAACAATTCAAGAACCAGTCCAAAGCTGATCTCGGCTGCTGATGGCTCCCTTCCTTTTTCCTTATTCCAGCTGCGTAACTTCAAACCTAAATCTGAAACTCAGGGTCGGGTTATCCTGGAAATCAATCCCTGTCACCAAAATTAGACAAACCTTCCAGTCTTGTTTAAATTCTCAGGAACTTGGTCTCTTTAACCCAAATATCAGCTGTTTCCCTGCAGCCCACCCCTTACCCTAACCCCACCACCACCTCATTCTGCATTGTGAACAACAGAAACTGGCTCTGCTGTCTATCAGATTCTTCCAAGGCAGACCGATCTAAAAGGCTCGGGGGTGCCTTAAGGAAAACCCCGTCGTCTAATACTACACTTTGTTCCATGCAATAACTTGCCAATGAAAATGATGGGTGCAGATTTGACTCTTCCATTTAACATTATATAATCGTTAGCTTAAGCTTGTAAAACAAACTTGCACAAATGTCGTGTTCCTGATCTTCTGTGGTTTTGAAAGGACAATAAAAATTGGACAAATTTGTCAGTGGGATGATAACTCCCTCATCCAATTTTCATTGTGTCGTCTGCTCAGGCCACACTCAGGCTACTCTACTTTAGTAAAAAGAAGACCTTTGTACAGTTTAATCGTTGGTGAGTTCTTCTGAACCATGGATCGCAATCATTACATTACGAAATAATTAATACTTTTAAGCTAAGACTTGTGTCATATAAACCACAAAAATTGGAACTCAAATGGTCACCATTATCTGAATTTGCAATAGTTACTATGGCCTTTTAGTAAGCATCAAGCGCAAGAATCAGATTTTTGTCAATGGAGTAGTGGGGGAGCTACCATGCTTAGATTACCATTCTTATTGCATGGAAGGACAATATTTTTCTTTGATTTTTCAGCTAAAGCAAAATTGCAAGATATGAACATTAACTGGACCAATATACCACTTTGACGGACAGGGCTTTGGGTACTCTGCAGATTCCCTGAGTGAATTATAGTGTTCATCTGTCTGGAGTGCAATGTGCTGTTGAAACCAATGAATGAAACCATTCCTAACCTATGGAATCGTTTAAATTCAGCTGATGAGTTTAAATTTATTTCTGATAACTAATACAGCTTCTCTTCATTTCTAGGGTAGAAAAGGCCAGAAAGGTATTCTAGGTGATCGTGGAGAGACCAGTTCGCGTGGAGACCCTGTAAGTAATCTTTAGAAAAAGGCTAGCATGAACATAGATAATCAAAGACTGTGCAGAACATGTTTTCTGCAGTACTGTTCAAACCTGTTTGATAATGTTGTCTATGGAATGCAACTGCTTAGGATTAATTCAATTGAACAATGGGGGGTTTTGATATTAAACTGATGGCTTGGAGGTTTTGCAAATATTAAAGTGTATCATGCTTTTTTTTAACAGTCAGCTGCATTTTCTGTACCCCCTACACCTTGTTATCTCAGATTCTCCAGCATCTGCAGTTCCTACTATTTCTATTTAAGATTTGCTCAAACCTGGTTTGAAGATATAAAAATCCTGTTGCTAGAAATGGAGCTGGAGTTTGGTGCTCCCCAACTCATGGCTGTAAAGGCTAGGGTGGGGGAATATCTTCCCACTGCTTACTCGGCAATCCCTGACACATCAGAAATGTTACAGGAGTGGGAAAGGAGTTGGAAGCAAGCCCATTCTTGAGCCTTTCGAGGCTCTTTTTGTTGCCAGTTAATGGCAACTTGACAGCCTTATCCCACAGCCAGTGTTTTTTCAGTTGTGAGCGGAGGCCCATACCATGTGGGAAGCCCAGCAGCTTTATCTACTTGGGCTCTGACAATCAAGAGTGGGAGGAATCCTTTGGAGCTACTCTGAACCCACTGGAGGCATACCTTGCCAATTTATAGGAACACTCAATCATAAGTATCTGGAAAAGGGATATGCCATTTGGTCCCTTGAACCTACTCTGCCATTTGATAAAATCATAACTGATCTAATTTTTTTCTTATTCATTCATGAGTTGGAGGTATCACTGTCTGGGTCAGCATTCCTAATTGCCCAGAGCGGAGTTAAGAATCAACGACATTGCTGTGGGTGTGGGGCTACATTGTGCCAGATCAAACAAGGATGTCAGATTTTCTTCTCTAAAGGACGTTAGTGAACCAGACGGACTTTTATGATAATCAGCAGTGCTTACATGGTTGTCGTTAGATTAGCTTGTAATTCCAAATGTGTATTTGAAGTTCACCATCTGCCTTGATAGGATTTTAACCCATGACCCCAGAACAATAGCTGGGGTTTTCTAGATAACTCGTCCAGTAACATTACCATGATAACGTTATCTTCCCATACTTTTCTGTTCAGCTCAGGTACTTGAATTCCTTGTGAATCAAGAATCTATTTAAGTTAGCCTTAAAAAAAAACTCAATGACCAGCCCTTGACACTTATCTGGAAAAGCGATTTCCACAGATTAATGATCCTGTGAAAAATAAAAATTCTCCTCATCTCCATCTTAAAAGGAAAATAACATTTTTAAACTGTGGCCCCTAGTTCGAGTCTCTGCAGTAAGAGGGAACATCCTTTCAGCATTTGCTCTGTCAAACCTACTCAGTCTCCTACATGTTTCAATAAGATCACCTCTCATCTTCCCAAACTCCAGTGGATACAGGCTCAACCTTCCCAACATTTCCACATAAGATAACTCCCTCATCCCAGGAATCAGTTGAGTGAACCTTCTCTGAACTGCTTTTATTATAATTATATTCCTTTTCAAACATGGAGATGGAAACTGTACATAGTATTCCAGATGTGGTGTTACCAACCCTCTTTATGACTGCAGAAAAAACTCTTAGACTCCATATCCCTTGCCATAAATGACAACATTCCAATGGTCTTTCTAGTCACTTGTTGTACCCACATGCTAACTTCTGGCAATTTACATACCTGGGTGACAAAGGATCTCTCCGTACTCTAGAATTCTGCAGTATTTCTCTGATGAAATAATGTGTTGCTTTTCTGTTCTTGCCAAAATAGAAAAGTTCACATTTTCCCGTAGTATACTCCATCTAACAAAGTATTTTTTCCCATTCAGTTAACCTATCTCTCATTTCACAATGCTACCTTTCATAACCCTCCTCCTGAAGGGTAATCAGTGCAAGCCCTATGTTCCCCTACTTGCCCATCTTGTCTCCACTCTGACCTTCATTGAAACTACTGAGTATGATTTACCTAGGCTCCTAAACATGGAACTGCCTGTAATCCCAGCTATAGGTCCCAGTGGCATTGGAGCAGTAATCGTACATTCAAACCATATAAACCGATTTCAAGAAGGTCAGCAAAGCAGACACATACTTGCTTTAACCTTTATAAAATAATGGAATTGATTATCAGCACTAAAATTGAGGGCTATACTTACAATATTAACCTAGTCTAAAGTGGTCAACGTGAATTGATAAGGAGAGATCCTATCTGATCTTTACTGTCTGATTACATTTTACAGGCCCTGAATAGTTTCACTTATTTTGTCTTTAGCAAGTATTAACTTGTAGTTTAATATAGGCTTGCTGCAACATGATCACGGATCTTTTTTACCCAAAAAAAAGCATAGAACAAATGCTGCAAGATTGTTATCAAAACTAGCAATTGATTCTGCTTTATGTTTCTTTTGATGAAATTTAGTTTGCAAATCTTATGTTTCTGCAGATTGCAAGAAGTGTTGTTTTTTCAAATCCACTATTGTTCTATTCTTGAACATACATTCTATTTAAATGGAATATAAATCACAATTTCTTATTTCAAATCCAGTTTCTTCTATCTGAACCTCTAGCAATTTTAAATCACTTTATCCAACCTGTTCAATCTTGAGTCTTACTGAAGTCAAACTCAGCTTGATGACTTAAAGAATAAATTTGTTCTCAGTGTGTTTAAATCCTTGCTCCCTGTGTGTAACCCTTGTCTGCTCGACGATTTTCCCATTTGGTAATTGACAAATCCATTACTTGTTTTCCTGGCTTTAAGCTGATTGTTAATGAGAGGCAACAACTGTGGTTATTATGATGTGAGATGAATTGTTTAAAAATGGAATCAGATGCAACAAGGTCTCCTAAACATAATTTTGCAGTTTTCTTTTCCAGAAGTTTTCTGACTGCTGTCTACACCATGAAATCTCACTGCCACATACTCTCAGAATTGGATCTCTCCATCTTTACAATAACTTATCATTCCTATATTTACATTAAGCAGATACATTACCTTATTCAGTTAAGATTGACAGAAAAGTCAGTGGATTTTCTCACCAGTAGTTAGAAAGTAATTCCATGATTCTAATTCTATGACTAGAAACACCTCAGAGCATTTTGCATGCAGCAAATTGCTAACTATTGTTCGTAATTAGATAAAAATTTTGGAAATGTTGCTCACAGCAAGGTCCCAATGACTACTTAATTTACATTTTGTATTGTTGGTTGAAGGAAGACTGTTTTGCTTCAAGTAATGACATGCAGACTTTAAGATGCATCAAGATAAGGCCTTATCTGACAACAAAGCATAGCATTATGAACTGAAACAGAAGGTACTGGAGAAATACAGCAGGTAGGGCAGCATCAGTGTAGAGAAAACCAGTTAACATTTCAAGTCCCATGACTCTTCATCAGAACCGACAATAAGATCCCCAGCATCCAACAGTTGGGATTTGGGATCAAATGTTATGGGGAGAAAACAGGATTAGACTATTGAGTTGGAAAATCTGCCATGATCGTGATGAATGGCGGAGCAGGTTTGAAGGGCCGAATGGCCTCCTCCTGCTCCTATCTTCAATGTTTCTATGTTTATTGTTAATACCCTATTGATAAAGCAGTGTATACTACTGAGCTAAGATCCACACCATCCTAAGTCAGAGAGTGGTGAGTGACACCACTGATCCCAATGTGACTGGTTATTGTACAGATTGTAAAATGGATTTATAATTAAAACATCCTGAAAAAGTTGATAGGCCAGATTCTTTCCTGACTGGTATAGGTTTGCAGCAGGATGCCAGCCAAAAACAAATGCCACTAACTGACTGCGATTTCGACCTAGAACAGTTATTATCCATTTAGGCTGCTTGAAAGGTGGAAAACCCACTTCAGTGGTGGTGTTGGGGTTTGAGACATTCCAGTTTTGATTCAGCACTCAGTTAAAGCGTAAGTCTGTCATTTGTGGTCTGTACAGCACCATTGGGGAAATAGAATGGAATGGGTTAGAGGAGGTAATCACATTCCCTTGTTCCCTTTCGTGGAGAGCAGTAAGTAATTCTGTTGAATCCTAAAGGGGAATGGTAATATCAATAGAAAAGATAATCAAGTGGGACGTTGTTCACTCTCCTCAACTCCAAATGGACTGAGTTAAGTAAGTTATGATGTTGGACATAAATGCATTGGAATATGGGGATCAAAAATTAACATCTGTTTACTAGTGTATTGCCCAATTTGAAATCCCTACACCAGTACAGATCTTGTTGACATACTGTAGCTAGTTCCCAAAGTGCAAAACACTGGTTTGAACAGCTTCTTGAAATCCACTATTTCCTACGAAAATACATTCCTCATGGTGCGTACAGAATTGGTCTTAGCAAGAACGAGTGCAGTTTGTCGAATCATTTAGACACTGGATTTGACCAAACTGTTTACTGTTTCATTTTAAGCAAAGTTTTTTGTGCCTTTTGTGTTTCTTAGGGCGAATCTGGAGCAAGCAATAATGTCCAAGGTCAAAAGGGTGAAAGAGGAAACCCTGGCCAAGTGGTAATTAGTTTTATTTCTCTAACGTATCTACTTGGTGATTTATATTTAGTAACTTACATTTATGATTCACAATTGATATTTTCTTTATGGACATGATAATCATAAATGGAATAACAGTGAAATGTTGTGTTACAGGGTGATCCAGGTAAAAGTGGTAACCCGGGAAAACGTGGTGGTGTTGGAAATCGTGTAAGGAAGTCTCCTTTACTTCATCAGATTCTGTGTGGTTCTATCATGGATATTTATCTAAATTGTTATTTTTCAAATCAAATTCCTTATTTCACATTTGCTGAATGAACCCCAAATGGAAATAGAAGAGATGGCTCAATTCAAATGAAGTTAATTGTCTCGAGAACATTTCGGATTAAGAACAAATTCTCAAGTTGACCATTAAAGATATACATTCCTCTAAAATTTTGTGCGTGAGGTTGTTGACTTGTTCGCTGAGCCGGCTTGTTTCCATTCAGACGTTTCATCACCATGCTAGGTGACATCATCAGTGAGGCCTCTGATGAAACGATGTTGTTCTACTCCACTTGGAATTTATACTGTCCAGTCCATTTTGGTGAGTAGTGTCATTTTCGGTTTTGTTCTTTATGGGTTTATAGATGAGGTCCAATTCTATATGTTTGTTGATTGCTTTATGGGTTGAGAACCATGCCTCTAGGGATTCCCGTGTGTGTCTATGTTTGGCTTTGGCTACTATAGTTACCTTGTCCCAGTTAAACCAAGGACCTTCGTTGTCCGAGTGTAGCTGGGACAAGGTAACTATAGTAGCCCAAGCCAAACCTAGACACACACGGGAATTCCTAGAGGCATGGTTCTCAACCCATAAGGCTATCAACAAACATATAGAATTGGACCTCATATACAAACCCATTCAGAACAGAACCACCATAACGGGCCAGACAGTATGAATTCCAAGTGGAGTAGAACAACATCGCTTCTTCGGAGGCCTCACTGATGATGTCAAATAGCATGGTGATGGAATGTTTGAATGAAAACCAGCCAGGTTGGTGAGCAAGTCAACAACCTCACATATGCTCCTCTATTAACTATCTTAATTTAATAATGAAATATGACCATAAATTAATTTACTGTTTGAACTAAATTAGAAATTTACAAAATATACCCTTAATATCTAATCTTGCTGATAAATTGTAATGTAAATAATTTAAATGGCTCAAAACTCGGATTGTAATGGAGATGGAAGTAAATATATATGTGTAATGGAAATAATATGGGATGCAAAGTTCAACTCAGGGTTGAATAGCATATTGAGGCTTCAAACATTTTGGACTAGATTTTCTAGCTGGAGGTTGGGACTGGGAGACAGGACTAATGCTGCATCCTGTTCTTGTCTCACACCAGGGGTTAGAATTTTTCAAGGGTCCAGGGCCTACATAATCTGGAGCAAGTCTGACCCCTCTGAAATTGAGACCTGGCCAAGGCCAGAGCAGGCCAGTCACAAGGTTCATTTCCCGTCTCAAACAATTTTAGCCCAGCTCTTCCTACGCAAACAGTGAAGTATCTTTGTACATTTGAAGTGCCATGACCACTAAACCCACCCCCTCATGACATCTATTTGCTGTCTAACACTCAGCCTCTCACCCCTCACTCATTATCTAACTTATGCTCTGATTTCACAAGCCCTATTATTACAGCTAGAAGTAGTTGAATAACTTGTAAATCTTTACAATTAAACAGATAGGTTCTCAGGACCCTTATTGTACTGGATTCCAGCAATTATAAAATGATTAGGCAGTTAGATTACAGCTAAGAGTCCATGAAACTCCTCACAAAAACAAACAGATTTCAGAACCATGATCTCACAGTTGTCTAGACTAAGTACGTAAAGAGAATGGCTTAAATAAGACATTGCCGTTATACTAAATTGCACTTTCAATATTGTAAAACATACTCCATCACTTTAGACATGTCGTGAATTTAAAAATTCATCCGAAGACTTTTTCTCATTTACAATGTTTAGCTTTAATTTGACACTTTACCAGTGGACATAAGCAACAACCAGGTTAAAATATTGTGATAGGTAGCTATATCTTCCAATTTCACACCACATATTCGACCAGAATAAGTACAAATACAGATTTGTGAATGAGTTGCAAAGGAGGCAAAACCATTAAATTTATCTTTTGAACACATCTTGCATCTAATCCATGGGAGATGCATCCATTCAGCTAGTTTACAAACTAACAGCAGCATGCCTCCCTGAAAATTGAAACAAATTTGCCAGATAGAGGCTGTCAATAAGGTTATATTCATAAGAACATAAGAACTAGGAGCAGGAGTAGGCCATCTGGCCCCTCGAACCTACCCCACCATTTAATAAGATCATGGCTGATCTTTTTAACACTCAGCTCCACTTACCCGCCCACTCACCATAACCCTTAATTCCTTTACTGTTCAAAAATTTATCTAGCCTTGCCTTAAAAACATTCAGCGAGGTAGCTTCAACCGCTTCACTGGGCAGGGAATTCCACAGATTCACAACCCTTTGGGTGAAGAAGTTCCTCCTGATCTCAGTCCTACATCTGCTTCCATTTATTTTGAGGCAATGCCCTCTAGTCCTAGTTTCATCTGCTAGTGGAAACAACCTCCCTGCCTCCACCTTATCTATTCCCTTCAGAATCTTATATGTTTCTATAAGATCTCCCCTCATTCTTCTGAATTCCAATGATCCCAGTCTACTCAGTCTCTCCTCATAATCCAACCCTCTCAACTCTGGAATCAACCAAGTGAATCTCCTCTGCACCCCCTCCAGTGCTAGTATATCTCTTCTCAAGTAGGGAGACGAAAACTGCACACAGTACTCCAGGTGTGGCCTCACCAGGACTCTATACAGCTGCAGCATAGCCTCCCTGTTTTTAAACTCCATCCCTCTAGCAATGACAGACAAAATTCCATTTGCCTTTTTAATTACCTGGTGCACCTGCAATCCTACTTTTAGCGATTCATGCACAAGGACACCCAAGTCCCTCTGCACACCAGCGTGCTGCAATTTTTTTACCATTTAAAACATAGTCCATTTTCCTGTTATTCCTACCAAAATGGATGACCTCACACTTAGCAACATTGTACTCCATCTGCCAGACCTTTGCCCACTCACTTAGACTATCTATATCCCTCTGCAGACTTTCAGTGTCTTCTGCACACTTTGCTCTACCACTCACCTTAGTGTCATCTGCAAATTTTGACACACCACACTTAGTCCCCAACTCCAAATCATCTATGTAAATTGTAAACAATTGCGGTCCCAACACTGATCCCTGAGGCATACCACTAGTCACTGACCGCCAACCAGAAAAACACCCATTTACCCCTACTCTTTGCTTTCTACTGGTCAACCAATCCTCTATCCCTGCCAATACATTACCTGTAATACCATGCAACTTTATCTTATGTAGCAGCCTTTGGTGTGGCACCTCGTCAAATGTTCCTCTCAACAACTCCCTTATTAGGAACAGACCTCTCTCAGGTCCTGCTTCCTCCACTGCTCTCGAGAAGATTGCCAATGGCAGAAACAAAGGCAAGGCCTCTTTTCTTTCCAGTCCTGACTAAGTTTGATCCCAAATGGGACCATGAAAATCCAGCTCTTTCAGTCAGCTTGAATCAGTAGCCAGGGAGAGAGATAGTTTAGGTGGCAGAAAAAGGAAGTGCCAGACATACTGGTTTCACTATTTCCAGTCTTTAGGATGAAGGAATTCTGACTCATCAATGACTGGATGCTTGTAAAACAAGCTGAGTTAGTGAAGGTCAAAATACACATGGCACCTGGTTATTGTCCTAACAGGTTTATTTGAAAACACTAGCTTTTGGAGCGTTACTCCTTTCTCAGGTATAGTGAGAAAGGTGGTATCAAGGCACAAAATTTATAATTAAATGATCAAAGGATCATACAATTGATGCGAATGTATTGAATAAACCTAAAATGTCTGGCTGACTTCCTCCTGTTAAATCTTTAATCAGTTAGAAAGGAAATGCAGGTTTCGATTGATTAAAATGTAAATCTCAGAATTTCCTTCAAGTAACTGCCCCGAGATAACTAAAGGTTTTAATAGCGTATACAAGAGGTTACATCTCAGGTCAGACAATGCATTTTAGGTGTGAGACCTTGTTTAGAATCTGTCTGTGTTTTAACCTGGAGTCAGACTGGTTTCATTTCCAAAGCAGGAATTTGTAAAATGCCCCTTTGACTGACTGTGTCTACAAATTATGTAGTTTTTGAACGAAATAGAATGTATCTGCAAAAATAGACAGCTTCTAGCAAGGCCTCACACCTAAAATGCGTTGTCTGACCTGTGATGTAACCGCTTGTAAAACATCGATAAAACCTTCAGTTATCTGGGGGCTGTTACTTGAAAGAAATTCTGGGATTTGCATTTTAATCAATCGAAAACTGCATCTCCTTTCTAACTGATTAAAGATTTAACAGGAGGGAGTCAGCAAGCCATTTTAGGTTTATTCAATACATTCGCATCAGTTGTATGATCCTTTGATCTTTTACTTATAAATTCTGTGCCTTGTTACCTCTTTTCTCACTACACCTGAGGAAGGGGCAATGCTCTGAAAGCTTATGTTTTCAAATAAACCCTGTTGGACTATAGCCTGGTGTTGTATGATTTTTGACCTTGTTCAACCCAGTCCGACACCTGCACCTCCACATCATGAGTTAGTGAAGAGGATGACAAAATGTTAAGGAGTATGGAGAGGACCAGGAGAAGTGGATGTGTCATAAATGCACATGTGAAGGAAGGTCCTATGAGTGCAGATAAACTCCTGAGAAATAGCTATGAAGATGTGGAAGAGTACGGGGCCAAGATAAAATGCTTAGAAGAGTCATGAGATGGAATAGGGAAACCTAATATAAGTTTACTGTATTTATTTTATGTGTATTTTAGATAAAGTGGAATGTCTTCATTTTTTCAAAAATGTCATTTGATAAGAAAATGTTACATCATAGCATTATTATGGGAATAACTAATTATAAGGAATGTTTAAAATTATTTTTCCATTTTAATAGGGTCCTGTTGGTGGAAGGGGACAGATGGGTGCACAGGTAAGATTTACTTTGTTCCAATCATGGTCTTTTCAAAGTTTTTATAAAGCATTAAATGGCACGTAAAAGCTTGCAGTGTAGACGGCAAAAGTGAAAGAAATTGTTCTCGGCTGGCATCTCGGGATTAGCAAAGTTTGAAGTGCATTAATATTTTATTTGTGTGGAAAGCGTTTGTGCCACATAAACCCAAACAGCAATATTGATAAACAAATTGAGGTTCACTATGGCAATGCCCTTGCTACCCTCAGTGTTTCCTGTAGATGCTTTTCAACATGAAGGAGTACTGATTCATTAGTTGAGGGGGGTAGCAGTCAGCAGGAGATTTCCACATTTGACTCAATCCAAAGCTACCTGATTGAGTTCAGAGTCAAAGTTGAGGACTCGAAAGGCCATTCCCTCTTGACTGTACTACTGTGCTGCCATCTCTGATGGATCTCTCCTATTGCTGGGATAGGTTATACCCGGGGATAAATATTGGAGGTGTCAAGTTATAAGGTTTATTTTGGTGAATGATTGTGTAGGATTTTGCTTCATTAGTCTCTGGAACAACTCTTTCAGGTGTTAGTAAACAGGACTTTGCAGGGTCGACAGGGCAATGTGTACGTTTTGGTGTCGATGTCAGGCTGGGGGGGGTTCATTCAGTTTTATTCTTAATTCATTTTTCTGTAGTGGTCAGTACAACTGAGTGGCTTGTCTGTTATCTGAGACTGCAGTTAAAAGTCAATCACCTTGGAGCTTGGAGTGACATGTAGGATGAGATGAATTAGGACAGAAGATTTTGTTCTCTAAAACGAGCAGCACGTTAGGTTTTCTAATTAATTGAACTTTAATTAAAAGCTGTCCTGCTGACATTTGAACTTGTATCTCTAGAGCATTCATAGAGATAGCTAGTTGTCTAATCTAAGAACATTACCATTACGCGATTAGTCCTTTTAGCACCCACTCCATCTTTAGCAATGTTCAGGAATAGGAAGTGGTGTTCACTGAGTGTGAAAAGGGTGACTGAAAGAAAATAGTGGCTCCACAGTGTCACTGTTGCAACTGCAATATATTAGAGCTGATTTTAGCCAGAATTGAAGAAGTGAGGTTTCCTGAAACGGAAGTGCAGAAGATCGCGGTTTGAGGCATTATGAAATTACATTAGTAATACAACAAATTGGGTTCTTACATGAGAAACAAAATAGAAACATTAATGCTAATTGCTGGTGAAGACTGAGGTAGATGAGAGGGAGGAATGTACATTGGCAAATCAGCAACGGCATATAGATTTATTGATTATACACCAATTTCTCTTATTTATTCTCTTAGTTAAAATGGTAATTGGTCGTGAAACCATTAAATAACACTTATCCTTGCATGTAGGGGCCTAAAGGAAGAGATGGTGCTCCAGGCCCTCCAGGAGATCCAGGAGTGCGAGGCATACAGGTTGTTAATACCTGGATTTGATGAGTATAACAGCATTGTGAATGCTCAATGTTTGTCTGTTTCTCAGCTACTGTTTCATTAACATTTCAATGAGTTCCTGAACTGAATTTATTTTGAGGTGAAAATAATACAAAGGTTTGTGAAGCATTTAAACGTTTTCTAATGTTTAAGATGTTACTTTTTTCCCTATGGATATATATGGGAGAATTTTCAGAATCACAGTAGCCTAGATAAAAGGCAGACTTTAAGTGGAGACAACAAGGTGCAGGGCTGGATGAACACAGCAGGCCAAGCAGCATCATAGGAGCAGAGAGGCTGACGTTTCGGGCCTAGACCCTTACTACTATCTCAGACTTTAAGTGGACATGCCCCATGTTTGAATTAGTGTGATAATATATTATGAGTGGAATTTTGACAGCTTCTGAATGATGGGGGCTATGGTAAGAATTGTGGGAAAATTGAGTGAGATGTTGAACAATGACCAGCTGGACTTTGACCCAAAAAATCCAAAATTCCAACTAATTGTCAAAAGGTAAGTCAGGATTGGGTGAGTGGGGTGACGCCTATTTAGATGGATTGTTATTCATGAGCAGCTTCATTGTTATCCAATCTCGTCTCATTACTATGCAGTTTCCCATTCATCCTTCCAATGGACAGAAGTGAGACACCAAAAATTCCCCGTATGAAACCCAGAGCTGTTGTCGCTTGCTGTTGGAAGCCCACAGCTAGGACCTTAGGGCACACACCTTGGGCAGCAGCAGGATGCACCTAATGACCGTGGACAATGGATCCAACATGTACCAGCCTCACTGCATCATCATGGCACAATGCACAGTCTGCTCCCAGAATACTGCATTTTGGAATGCATTGGCATCTTTCATTGCACTGCTGCTTTGAGAACGTGGCGCAAGGAGGGACAGGCATCTGATTCCATGGATTCAGCCGGTGTTCTTCTCAGGGTTCCTCGCTTGCTCTCTTAGCATTCTCTCACTTTGTGCCTGTGTCGATGCTCACCGGGCTGTCCATCGAAGACATTCAAGAGGGTGGCATGGTGGCTCAGTGGTTAGCACTGGATCTGGGTTCGATTCCAGCCTTGGGCGACTGTCTGTATGGAGTTTGTACATTCTCCACCTGTCTGTGTGGGTTTCCTCTGCATGCTCCGGTTTCCTCCCACAGTCCAAAGACATGCAGGTTAGGTGGATTGGCCATGCTACATTGCCTATAGTGTCTAGGGTGAGAAATGCAAAGATAGGGTAGGTGGGTCTGAGGGTAGGTGTGGACTCGATGGTCTGAATGGCCAGCTTCCACACTGTAGGGATTTGATGATTCTGTGAGAGTGGACACTGGTCAGTCCTGGGCATCTATCAACTACAAGTCAAGGGGTTTAGTTATCCGGGCCAGCGGTGCAGGAAGGAAGCTGGGGATCTTAATTGTGGAAATTTGACGCAGTGTGCTAGAATGCAGAGAGAATTGCAAATTGCAAATGTATAAGGAGGGCAGGTGATGATAGAGCATTGAAGGGAAAGTGGTTGTGTGGGAATGGCTGGATAATTGACAGTTAGCAGCGCCTTAGCTTCCACGGTCGGGGGGAAGCAGTGCATTCCTAGATTGGACATGTTTACCCCGTTGAGTGGGGAGAAGGGAAGTTGTTGGGGAGGGCTAGTAAGAAGGGTCAGTGTAAATTTGGGGGCTCGCCAATAGCAAGAGGCTCAGCCTAAGACCCACTGTGTGAGGAATGACTGCTGTTTCATTCCATTGTTCTGTATATAAGAAGGGCATGACAGAGCTGAAAATGGCTACCACCACACACACACTGGGCGAGATAAGTAGTTCATTTGGTGAGGGAGGAAAATTCAGCTGTGTACGATGTGAGGCCCTTCAAAGGGCAACAGTACTACACAGATACCCTTACACCAATGTGGAAAGGTACCTGTAAGTGCTACATTCCAGGTGAACCTTTGGTATTAACCTCCAGTTCAAATGCTTGCCTCCACTCACACGACCACTTCATACAACATTATGAATATCACCCTCTAATAACTGTGATGTACAACCAGTGTTAGCAGCCTGGAAGATTGAACCCAGTTTGCAATGTAACAATTACATTCCAATAGCAAATGTTCTTGCACAAAGTGTAGAAGCTGCTCACTTCACACCTTAGATCATAAAACATTGTGCAGCCCTAAAGATGGCTAGTTTCTGTACCTTCAGGGTTCTAGTTGCAGCAGGACAGGCATTCATTCACACAACTGAACGCAAATTTACTCAGGCAATAACATAACAACAGAGAATTGTCATTTGTCTAACCCACATGCCCTTGCAAAGTTTTCTTCTTTCTTTCCCTCTGACTACATCTCAGTTCAGTTCTAGGTTTTGCTATTGCGTTGGAGGGAGCCTGCCTCACAGGGGAGCTTGTGGCTTTGGAGTTTTTGTTGTTTGACCCTGAGAGCATTTGTGGCTGGAGGGCCCTAACGTGCTCTGTGTGTCCTTCCCAGAGGCTGGTGCAGGCTCCTCAGATTGACTTCCCACTGGCTGAAGGCGACAGGCAACATGGGGATGGAAGGCCGTGGAGACTTCTGCGTGGCCTATGGGTAGTTCTTCCTCTGGCTGGGTACCTACTGGCACCACCCTGTCTCCTTCAGAGATAGGGGTACCCTGAGTGAGGTCAAGGTCCCTCAACCATTCTCCTCCTGCTGCTGGTGCACTAATGGCTAGAACAATGGAGCGTAGATCTGTGCATTTGCGGCAGACACTGTGCTGGAACAGCTTGGCTAGCGGTGGACCAAGCTCTACAGCACAGGTCTTCATTGCTATTATCAAAATAATGTCAGGGCCCACATTCTTTGCAATCCTCTGTGCCTTCAGCGGTTTTCTAAAATCCCATGGGTTAAATCGAATTGGCTGAAGACTGTGATATTGGGGACATCTAGAAACTTACAATCAATTCCACAGCAGAAACCCACACCCATAACTACCGAGGCTCATGCCCATGACAGGTGTTAAGCCTTTTGCATGAGGAAAAACTAAATAAAATGCTGGAAAAATCTATCTGTGCATAAGCACGTCCTTAAGGCATTGCTGGAGACTGCCAAGTACTGGAGAGGAGGGTTTCAACTGACATCTGCTGTTCTCTGCTTTCCACAACCTTTCCCCTGTTGTCAAACATGGTTCACCTCCCTGGCCACTTTTCCCTGACTTTTGATATTGATCAGGTTAACATTGGAGGCAACCAATCTTCTCTTCTTCCAGAACTGAGGGACTGCAGTCGGGTTGTCATTTGGTGCTCGGAGCTGGTTGGCGGAATGTAAATATTACTGCGTGCCACTTACAGTCCTTTACCTACACAGTAAACCAGCTCTAACTCTATCCCTGCAACTCCCATGTGCGGTGATGGTGATGATAGTGCTGGTGGTGACAGTGCTGGATTGACTTCAATAAAACTCTGGAATTAAGAGTCTAATAATGACCGTGATTTCCATTGTTGGAAGAAAAACCCTTCTGGCTCACTCATGTCCTTATCTGGTCTGACCTACAAGTGACTTCAGACCCACAGCGATATGGTTGACTCTTAACTTGCCCAGAGGGCAATTAGGGATGGGCAATAAATGCTGGCCTAGCCAGCAACGCCCACATCCGTGAATGAAGAAAAAAACATTTCTGTCGAATTTTCTCTCTCACCCTTAGCTTGGTTTGTCCATGTTTTCTTGTTTTAGAACATTTATGCTTTTCAGCTTGTAACAGATTTGAGATGAGATAATTTTGTTGTCTTTGAAAGGCAGCTTCTACTTTTTAAAAAAAAAGGTTTGTGGAGTTTAGTGTGACAAAAGCCGCATGGGTAACTGGTGATGAAGAGTCTGTGGTAGCCAAGATGGGATATTGAGCTGCAAAGCCTTGGACCCCACCTAAAGAGAATGAGTGTTGTGCAGTAATATTTTGTTGGAGACCTGAAAGCTAGCGTAGAGAGAAAGGAAGTGGATGGTCATATTTGCCTCCTTGGTCTGAAGAGAGAGATCAGGCCATACCAGCAGAATGGCACAAGCTGCTGGAGGAGAGAGGGATTTGAGGATTGGAGGATGAGGAGGCTGCAGATTGGTGCCGGTTTGCTGCACACTCCATATCCTGGTACTTACTTGAGAGACTAGCTGTTACACCAAGCAACTGTGCCAAAGAGTCACGCTGAGGAGTCACAGTAAAAGGATGATAATGATGATGGACAGGATCAAGGAAAGCACCAGATAACTGCAGGCCTTTGAAGGATCACTCTCGACCTACTGATTGAAGACTGCTTTTGAAAGATGTCCTACAACCTTGGACATTAGAGTAACATACCATGTGCCTTACCTTTCACAGTTGAGGATCCATCAGTCGTATCCCAAGGTGAAAGTCCTGTCTGTTGAGAACTGCCACCCAATCAGTCTGGAAGCCTTTCTATGCTCAACACTGCCACCCAGCCAGTCAGAGACTACTGCTGGTACTGCACCCACCTAAGGCATTGAATCAAGGAGGGATCCAGGCATCAGTGAGTGATGGCATGAAGCAGGTCAAAGGACAAGGTCACGGAGAAGGAGCCAAGAGTTTCACACTAAGATCACTGGAGATGGCTTTCAGAGGCTCCACCCCATTCGTGGTGCTGTGATCCCTTAACAGGGACTGAATACTCTTGATTGAAGCCCCAATGCCCCCTCCATTTCCCCTGCCCCCTTCCTTTCAACTCCTGAGGCCCCATAAGCAAATATTACTTTTTGTGCATCCTGCATAACCCTCCATGTCTCCTGTCTGCAACTGAGTTTATATCAGGGAGGTAACCAAGGACAGTGAGAACACAAGTGATGAAGTGGAGGTGGAAGTATACAGTTGTGGTGACAGAGTGGATAGTAATTTGTTTAAACAATGACTTTGAGAAGATTTATTCTTAGATTAAAATGTCAGAAGTCACACATTGCTTCTTCGTCAGGTGAAGCACTCAGAAAGCTTGTGTTTTCAAATAAACCTGTTGGACTATAACCTGGTGTCGTGTGACTTCTGACCTTGTCCACCCCAGTCCAACACCATCACCTCCACATCATAGGTTAAAATGGAACTTGTTTAAAGAAGCGAGGAACAAATATGGCTGATGGGCTATCTTTACAATCTGGAAACAAGAATGAGCATTCACTAACTTAAATGATATGAGGTGTCATTTAAGAAATGCTTGTTACATAAAACAGCTAAGTAACTCCATAAATGTGCCAAGTTTGCAATGATCAACCTGACTAAACTTGCTTTTGTTTCATTTAAAACAGTTCAGTTCATACATGTCCCCGAAGAAAACAGTGTTCTGAATGTATTTGTTTTTCCTTGTACTTAATAATTGAAGTGTAAATGAAAGAGGTTTTTACTATGCCTTAACAGGGAGATAAAATTGACTACTGGGTCAAAAACCCCTGTGGCAAAATGTTACTCTGTGGTTTGTAAAAACCCATGTTTAATGATTACTATTAGGAAACAGCACACTAATATTTGTTCTACACTGAGACACAACCAGCACTAATAGGATGCAAGCATTGTTGGCAATGCCAGCATTTACTACCCTTGATAAAGAGGTGGTGACCTGCCTTCTTGAACTTCTGCACTCGTGTGGTGTGGATTCATCCTAGAGGGATTTGCAAGTCTTTGACCAGTGACTGTGAAGGAAAACTGCAGTTGATGGTATTTCCATGCGTCTGCTAGCCTGGTCTTTCTAGAGTTCATGAGTTATAGCGATTTGCCGTAAATGGATATTGTGGAAGATAACACAATAGCCATTATGAGTTAATGTTTATAGAAGAGTACGGGTGCTCAAAGATTCCTAACAGTGCAGAAAGAGGCCATTGGGACTGTGCTGACCCACCCCTCCACCTCATTAATATAATCTCAAGGACGGTTTTTAACCATGGCTAAACCACCTAACCTGCACACTATGGGCAGTTTTTAGCCTGGCCAATCCACCTAATCTGCACATCTTTGGACTGTGGGAGGAAACCAGAGCACCCAGAGGAAACTCACGCAGGCATGGTGAGAACATGCAAACTCCACACAAACAAAGCTGGAACTGAACCTAGGTCCTTGGCACTGTGCGGCAGCAGTGCTAACCACTGAGCTACTGTGCCACCCATGCTCTTTATTTAGTTTATACTAAAGAAATATTATTGCATTATTTAGCTCAATTCGTGGGCAACAAACTTTCATTTATAAATCTAAAAATACTTGCAGTTTATAGCTGTGCATACATCATCAATATAATGTTGGCGTACAATATAGGACCAAATTGGTTACAGTGTCTCTTTAATTCAAAGTAAAGCAACAATAGTATAGAGGATCTATGAAATAATCTGTGGGACAACTGGATCATTGCTGACTTAAACCCACGTACCAGAGTTTACAAACAATTATTGAGAAGTATTTTCTTGTTGTAGGGGACACCAGGATCTCCTGGTACTCTGGGTCGAAAAGGAGAAGTGGGAACTCGAGGTCGGCAGGTTTGTATTGGAAGTGAATCTTCGTATGTCTGTGAGAAAGACAGTTTTTGGTCAGTTTTATGAAAAATATTCTGTTTAGCCGTTGTAAAGGAGATTACAGGATAATGTAGAGACTACAAACAGATACAAATAGCTGTTTACAATTAGAGCATGTCACAGCAGCTGCATGCCTCAGGGCACAGTACTGTTCAACCCGGTTGCTGAATCATACTGATTTAAATGAGTGGAAATTATTAAAAGTTCAGTCCAGGATTTCCATGCAAAGCAAACTTTGGCAAGCAAAAGTGCTGCAATCCAATTGAAGGCATGAGTTTAGGTGCAATAGATGAGGGCTATATATTGACGTTGAGGTAATGATTCAGGAGACATGAAAGTGGAGGAGCCCAGAATAGAGTCAAAACCTAAGCATCAGTTTGGGACTGTTGTGGGAGAGTGGTAGTGTCCCTACCTCTGAGCCTGAAAGTCATAATTTGTCAAGTCTTAACCTGCTCCAGCGGTGTGTCATTACATATCTGAACAGGTTGATTAAATGTATCTAGGTTGTTGAGTACTCACTTAGACCTGGAAAACAGAGCTGATGTGAAGTGCTTTGGCCTGGTCTGAGTGATACTCAATATTGATCAAGAAGCAGGCATTTCAGACAGTTCCTGAAAGTGGAGCAGCTTAGCAGCCAATGAAAATATCATTTTAGATGGGAGTTGGCTCATCAGTTATGGTAAGTTTTACTGTCCTAATGGACAGAAAGCAAGGTCAGGCAGATCATGAATCTGATGCATGACTATCCACGTGGGAATTCACACAGTCTTGTGTGGAGATCTGCAATGAGTACACTAATGTAAAGTTTGGCTCTGTTTCGTTGAAGAATGCTTCTCCAGACAACAGTGTCGCTTAGGTTTTTTTGTTGAATCTCTTACCCACGGCAACAATGGCATCTCGTGGCCAAACATGGTACTGATTGAGCTATCGTTCTGAGCCTGAGATCTTAATTAATATCCTTTGGTCAGAACTGCAAGTTAGTAACCTACAAAATCTTTAAACAGAATTCACTCTAATATTAAATATAATCCAAACAGTTCAGTTTAAAAACTTCATCTTTAAGACTATTTCTCTTTGTTAATGAAGCTCCGAATGAATGCATTGTTTTAACTTATCTCTTGCAACTTCATTTTTTCTTCCTTCTGTCCAAGTCAGCAAGGATCATTACTTCCTTATTTGGGCACACCATCCAACTGAGCATTAACAGTTGACATCAGCAGGGTGCATGATAGTCAGAAATATCATAGTTGTGTCCCCGTCTAACCTGCATTTGTACCTTCCAGCATTCCATTGTGGAATGGTGGGCACAAACAGCATGCTTTTCCCATTCCAACCCAAATACATTAAATCCAATGATAGCCCCCCTGCTGTAACCCTGACTGGGAGTAACTAACTCAGCACAGATAAAGAGATAATTGAGACCTTCCCAATATTTGTCAATACATAACTGTCCTGAAGCAGGGAGAAAGTTGATAAGCCACATATTTATTAAGCTAAAGGCAAAATACATTTTAAATAAAACGCAAATTACAGACACAAGAGTCGCAAGGGTAGAAGCTCAACAGCAGTTTGCATGTCTTTAGCCTAAATATGGTTATGATGTCTTTAGCCTAAATATGGTTGTGATAGACATCTGTGTACTGGGATGACCTATGTTGAATAATTTGTCATGTATAGAACTGTCCAATTCTGACAATTGATAGAAATTATTGTATCAGGTTGAAGTGTGCATTAATATGTATCATTTTTTAGTGTATATATTACACTATTTGGACCTCTATTGATCACATCCCATTTTATATGAATACAATACATTATTGTTGGTGGGTGCATAAATATCTCTGCAGTTCAGTGCCAAATACACCATACATTATGGTGGAATCAAAGTTTAATAAAAATTGACTTGTCTGATCTGATGCTGCTGAAACTTATATCGTGGAGAAATGAGGTTTCATTACACTAAAGACAGTAGTGATCATCACTGTCATTGGTAGTGAAATATAGGTAGGTGATTGACTTTGGGTTGATGCTTGAAAAGAAGTGAAAATAGTGCTGGCTGGTTGTGTGCATGTGCCAGTGTAGCACCAGAACAAAAAGACATTAGTTTTAATTGCTGGTCAGTGCTGAGCTGATCTTAGGAGTGCTATGCTTTATCCCAAATGCTAGAAGGGGACGACTGAGTCGAAATTTCAGCTGATCCTGTTACTGACCATTCTCCAGTAATAGAGTGGAAATTCTGTGTTGGCGACTGATTATGTTTACATTCTCAGCAACGTTAAATCCCAAGCCTACAAACCTTGCCCAGGTGTACCTTCTGAGATTACAGTGCCACCTTTACCTACTCCAGAGTTTACTGTAAGAGACAAATTCAAAACCTCTAATGAGAAGTAGGGCTGTCTGATCATGTGTCATGCTTTAAAATGAATGATAATATTAGCAGTTAATTGCTTCATCTTATGTGGGAAATCCCATCCAATTTTAAACAAACACACATACAATGCACATTGATAAATTAACTTCAAGAATCCCAATTCTTACATTAGATTTCTAATACCTAAATTAGATTTCTTTAGTGATTATGAAACAAGCAGCCACTTTAATCAATACTTCTGTGTTATTTATATGACAGGGTCCGACCGGAGAGCCAGGCCCTCTGGGAATAGATGGTGACATTGGTCATAAAGGGAAACATGTAAGTTTCATGATTTACCATTAATTTGATATAGACGACATGTTCACCTCTGAAATGGACCAAGTGGAGTTTGCCTTTGTTGAGGGTCAGGAGAACAAATTATGAAGGAGAGGGAAAGGTGGGACCAAAAAAGAAGTAGTGTGTAACAGGATTAATCTTAAAAGAATTTCATTTGTGCAGTGCCTTTCATGGCTGGATACTTCAAAGTGCTGTCAGTCAATGAAATAGTTTGATGTGCAGTCACTATTATAATATGGAAATGCATTTATTTTATTGGCACACAATACAATATACAATATTCTTTTATTGTCACAATATTCTTTTTATTTATTCATACACGAGGTAGGTACAATCACAGCCAGAATAGAAATTTACCTGCCAAGAAAACCTATGTTTCACTATAAGCATGGGGCTAAGATCCCCAAAAATGACATCTGGTCAAAAGCCTCCAGCATTTTTTTTCCCGTACAGGTTTGTAAGTGAGTTGTACATCTCTCATCCAGAAATTTGTTACAATATGCAGCACAACTACATTAACTTTGAATATAGTCCTCCATTCTAGCTTCCAAGCGGGATCAAAGATTTCCCAAACTCTTTACATCCTGCCAGGGTCACTGAGGCGAGAGGACAATGGGAAGTGATGCTTCAGTGAAACTGATGGGCTGGGAAGCTTTGAAACAGTGAAACTGAATAGACCTCCAGACAGGTCCAGTGGGGAGGCTGGTGCTCATAATTCCTCTTCTGAGAGTATGCTTTCACCACTTGATAAGTGATTTCCAAGTTTTGAGAAGTCAGTTTTCCTGTTTTGTGCTTCACTCACCTTGAGCTGCATGCCTGTGCTGTCAGTTTCCACTGGTATGTGGGAGCAGCTTATGTCAGCTCTATCTTTGACCTCGCTTGAGGAGAAACACCAACGTAGGTTGCAACAGGAGCAACATCGTCATTAGCAGATGCCATCTCCTCAGACATAAGTTGTTCCATGGGCAGGAGAGGATGGACACGAGAGATCCAAAGAAGGTGAGACCCCACACTCCTCATGTGTGGGCACACAAGCTCGAGGCCCAGGCTTTCATAGAGGCATATTGCTGACATCAATAATCACCCATCAATGAGACCATCTTCCCAATGGACAAGGTAGTCACTGCCTCTTCTAGTGCACTGTCTTGTACAAAGGGAAAGCTGTTACTATGAGAAATGGATGATTTGGAGAGAAGGGAAGGGCAACATTTGTGGCATGGATGTGAGAGAGCAGTGGGAGCGGGGTAATGTTAACTATTCAGATGAGGGCGTACAGAGGCACCTGGAGAGTGGGGAATGAGTGAACCTGCAAGATATATTCATTTGAGAAATGATGCATAGCTAAATGGTGGGGAAATCATGGGCAGTGACACCTAAAGATGTCATGCCACTCATTTTTCTCACCCTTCTGAAGCCCTTGAATCTCTTCATGCACTTTCTCCATGTTGGAGACTCCACTCGCCTGTTGCTCACTTCCTTGCCCATCTTCACTAAAGCCTGCTCCGTTTGACAGGCTGGTCTCTTTCCCCTGTCCTTGGCAAACATCACCTCACTTTGGTTCTTTAGATCCCACAACAAGGTCTCCAGGTAGAAGAATCAGAGGTCTTCCTCAGTCCACTCTCCATTCTTGTAGTTGCTAGAGTACACAGGAATTGGTGGACAGTTTAACCATCCTGACTGCTGCTGGGATCCCTTTCACAAGAAATCTTTCCTTAGACAGATGTGAAATGTCATCCTGCCTATGCTGTCTCAGATTGGCCAGGAAACCTGTAAGTACAATGTTGATACTTTAGCTGATTAAAGAATGCAAAAGCTCTCTTCAATTACAGACGAGTGTTTGACCCATTACACACTTCCCTGCTGCATGCAAGTCTGTTATGTCAAGATTCTGCTTGGTACCTGCAGTCTGTAGGGCAGAACGTTCAATAGTCCTGTCAGGATAAAATATGCCACCAGTTATATTGGTCGAATAGAATGAAACATTGAAGCACTATTACTTCAGTAGGATTTCTAAGGCCAGAAATTTGACATCATCCCCTTTGAAAAAACAAGAATTGTGCATGAAGTAGATTAAAAAAGGGAATTTTTAAAATTCATCTGTGGGATATGGGCATTTATTGCCCGTCCCTTGTTGCCCCTTGAGAAGGTGATGGGGAGCTGCCTTCTTGAACCACTGCAGTCCACCTGCTGTAGGTTGACCCACAATGCAATAAGGAGGGAATTTCAGGATTTTGACCCAGCGACAGTGAAGGAACGGCGATATATTTCCAAGTCAGGAGGGTGAGTAGCTTGGAGAGGAACTTGGAGGTGGTGGTGTTCCCATATATCTGCTGCCGTTGTCCTTTTAGTAGGAAACAGTCGTGGTTTGGATGGTGCTGTTTGAGGACCTTTAGGGAATTTCTGCAGTGCTTCTTGTAGATAGTACACACAGCTGCTACTGGTGAAGGGAGTGGATGCTCGTGGATGTAGTGCCAATCAAATGGGCTGCTTTATCTTGGATGGTGTCAAGCTTCTTGAGTGTTGTTGGGGCTACGCTCATCCAAGCAAGTGAGGAGTATTCCATCACATTCCTGACTTGTGCCTTGTAGATGGTGGATAGGCTTTGAGGAGTCAGGAGGTGAGTTACTGGCTGCAGTATTCCTAGCTTCTGACCTGCTCTTGTAGCCACTGTTTATGTGGTGAGTCAGTTGAGTTTCTGATTCATGCAAGTAGTCCTGTTTGGTGGCTTCAGCGGGTAATACCTCATCTTCAGGTATGCCTGGTGCTGCTCCTGGCATGACCTCCTGCACTCTCCGTTGAACCAGGGTTGATCCCCTGTCTTGATGGTAATGGTTGAGTGGGGGATATGCCGGGCCATGAAGTGACAGATTGTGCTAGCATACAGTTCTGCTGCTGTTGATGGCCCACAGTGCCTCAAGGATGCCCAGTCTTGAGCTGATAGATCTGTGTGAAGCCTGTCCCAATTAGCACGGTGATAGTTCCACACAGCATGATGGAGGTTATTCTCAGTGTGAAGGCTGGACTTGGTCTCCACAAGGACTGTGCGGTGGTCACTCTTACCGATACTGTCATGGACAGATACATCTGCACCTGGCGGATTGGGAAGAATGAGGTCAAGTATGTTTTACCGTTTTGCTGGTTCTCTCACCACCTGTCACAGACCCAGTCTAGCAGCAGTGTCCTTTAGGATCTGACCTGCTCAATCAGTAGTATTGTTGCTGAGCCACTCATGGTGGTGGACATTGAAATCCCCACTGAACTGAATGGATGGTTAGGCCATTTCAGAGGGCAATTGAGAGTCAACCACATTGCTGTGGGTCTGGAGTCACATGTAGGCCAGACCAGGTGAGGATGGCATATTTCCTTCCCTATTGTATGAGATAGTTTCAGATAGGGACTAAAAAGATGAAAATTTAGATTTTTAGTAATATTCAGCAGCCTTGAAACTGCATTTGTTGAAATCGTCAGCAGTTACAAAATTGGCCCGAGTAATAAAGTTCCTTGTTCAAGTCTGATTTAGAATGATAGATATAATTAGATCTGAAAGTACAGGAAGTTTAAACAGAATTGGAAATGTTAGGCATGAAGTCTTGCATGCATTCAAAATAACATCAGTTACTTCAGTAGCTTACAATGTCATTGTTCAGATCAGATCATGAAATAGGAATGACAAAAGGCTTTGGCCTAAACTTTCTGGTCAGTGTCAGACCCCTCTTTCTGACACTGAACAGGGAAGCAAACAGCCACTGACCTTCCTCTGATTCTCATGGCCGACTTTCCAATGTAGGATACATCAGAAATCTTTCAGCACAGGAACATTGAGAGGGAGGAGCACAGAGGATCAGAGCAGAAGTCATGCTTGTTTTTTATGGCTATTGTATTCTGTTAAGTAACAGTTTAAATGACCCAGGATTTCATGTATTAATAGGAGTATGAGTGATTGGGTGAAGGTGTAGATGTTTAAGTGGATTGGATGGATGAGAAAGGGTTAGAGGTTGGGTGGCAGGGTGGTATGTTATTAGTGTGGCATTTGGATATGTGAGGAGGCTTGGCAGGTGAGTAGGGTGATAGGTGTTTAAGACTGTGAGGTTAGGGGAGTTGGGTTGGGGAAATTGGATGGTTATGGCCATGGTTGAGAGTTGTGGTGTTGGTTGGGGTGTCAAGGCAGGGTGGATATGAATGTCAGGAGGATTTAGGAGGTTGTGGATGTTGCAGTGTCAGGAGTAGGGGGAGCTGAGATGTGGAAAGAGATGAGGTTATTAGGAAAGATTTCTATGGTGATGATAGAATAGGTTGCTGGGTGTTGGAGGGGCTGGGAGAGTTGATGGGAAGTGTGATATTATTTACTTTTGAGTTTGGACTTTTGATATTTTAAGCTATTGGCGTAAGAATTTTCTGTTTGTCTGGAGGGATTTAATGATTAACTTGTAAGTATTTCTGTACCAGTGATGACTTTCTATAAAACACAATGTGAGAGAAAGACT
The DNA here is from genome assembly GCF_021869965.1 of Rhincodon typus. Classification (NCBI taxonomy): domain Eukaryota; kingdom Metazoa; phylum Chordata; class Chondrichthyes; order Orectolobiformes; family Rhincodontidae; genus Rhincodon; species Rhincodon typus. The sequence continues at coordinate 128,539,298 of NC_063333.1, forward strand.
TCCTTGAGAATAATGGTTTTTTGTTTACATTGGGAGAAATTTACAATTGAAAAAACAACAGCTGTGCGTTTAGCTTCAGTTTGAAAGGTCAGGGATGGTTTATTTCTTTCTTTTGACGAGAGGAAACGTGACTTGCTTAGAAAGGTCTTTTTGTGTTTCAATTAAGCAATTCTGCCGAAGTCTTGCTGAAGCTGGATATGTAATGCAGTTGTTCATGAGAAAAAAAGTTCATTCCAACTGTTAGGAATTAAATTATCTCCATGTAATGAGTTTCGTAAAAGTTCCAAACTTAGGCAATTCTGCAGAGGTCTCGCTGAAGCTAGATATGTAAAGCAGTTGCTCCTGAGGAAAAAAGTTCATTCAAACTGTTATGAATTAGATTACCTCCATGTAATAAGTTTTGTAAAAGTTCCAAACCAGAAGTGTTTGGGTAAAACCCTAAAGGGTTACTTGAAGTTGAGAAAATCTAAGCTCAGTTGTATGAAGGCTCCAGGAAGAGGCTATCAGACTTATAATACTCGGAGCTGAAGCCACAGATAAATAAAACTTATAGAGGTGAAGAGAAGGGAATTCTCTCTGTTGTGAGTACTATAATACAGTGCTTTTTGGATTAACGGGATTTTACATTTTTACCTAAGTGTTTTGAAATCTTTAAACATGTGTTATATGTAAATAAATGGTTTATTCAATTTTATCTTCACTTCATTTGCATCAATAAACTTGTTTTATTGCTAAAACCAAATCTCTGCATTGCATGCTTATGTTTCAGTGAGAGACCACCTCATTATAAAACAAAAAGACAAAAAGAAACAAAAGTTTTTGAGAAGAATTGTAGCTCAGGTTGTGATTGAGGTTGTAGACTTGCTCGCCAAGCCAATATGTTTGGTTGCTGGTGTTTCATCACGCTGCTAGGTAACATCGTCAGTGCGCCTCCGGTGAAGCGTTGGTGTTCTGTCCCACTTGTTATTTATATGTCTCAGTTTGCTGGAGTGATAGGCATTACTTCTGGTTCTGTTTTTCAGTGGTTTGTACATTGGATCCAGTTCAATGTGTTGTGATGTTATATATTTAAAATATATATACAAAATATCATGCAAGAAATGTGAAAAACATTACATAGACCAAACTGGAAGAAAACCGATAATAATGATACATGAACACCAACCAGCCACCAAGAGACACAACCAGTTCTCACTGGTCTCAATACACACGGACAAAGAAGGACACAAATTTGACTGGGACAACACATCCATAATAGCACAAGCCAAACAGAGATATGCCAGGGCATTCCAACTGGAACTCTATCAGCAAACACATTGAACTGGACCTGATATGAAAACCACTGATAAACAGAACCAGAAGTAGTGACAACCACCCCAGCAAACCGAGGCATATAAATAACAAGCGGGACAGAACACCAACGCTTCACCGGAGGTGCACTGACAATATTACCTAGCAGGGTGATGAAACGTCTGCAACCAAACCCACCAGCTCAGTGAGCAAGTCTACAACCTCAAAAAGAAACAAAATATAAGCTGTGAAGCTGGATTTCAATCTGGGATTTGATTTGTCTGGTAATAACATCAGCTAGGACCTTAACAAATGGTAGTATCAAGGAGGCTAGGAGAGAGAGGGACAGTTGGCAGTTAGGATGGGTCAGTTGTATAGATACCCAGAAGTTAGATATGGCCTTATTTTGTCTAGATTTCCTATGTAACTATCCAGGTTAGTGAGTTAGGTTTGTCCTAAGTCTCTGACTCTAACTCAGAATCTGAGACATTTAATGCACAGGGTCCCAGGGAGCAAAGAAGTGGCCCGTCAGATGTTTAACCTTTTGCGATAATTTCTATGAAGTCAGTGAGTCAGAATCTTTGGGGATATATCCCATTTCCAACTTTGCAGAGTCCGGAAGATCTGATCCACTTGTTTATTCCATTCACAGGATGAAGGCCAGCACTTGTTGCCCATTCCTAACTGTCCTTAGAAGGTAGCACTGTGTTGCTTTTCTTGAACCACTGCAGTCACTGTAGGAACATCCACAATGCTACCAGGGCATATCTTTTAATCATTTGGGGCTTTACAGCACCACATGGTAGTTGATTGTAGCTTTTACAGTTTGTAGCTCGTGAAGAAATTCAGTTTCTGTATATGTGAGGAATTGTTGCTAATTTAGGATAAGATTTTATGAGCTGCCTCCTTCAGATTGAGTTTGTTGCATCAGGGACTTTATAATAGTGGTGGGGGGGAATAGGAAAAATCACAGTAGTTGTTAATAACTCTACAACACTCTAGAGCTGATTAACTATGTATTTCATGTATAAGCGTTGTTCTGAAAGTGTCAAATAGTAACATATACCTACCCCCATCATATCTGGAATATAATTGTATTATCAACCAAATACTAACCAGTTTCTTGGGATATTTAACAGGGTCAACCTGGAAATCCTGGGGAGAAAGGCATAGAAGGAGTAGATGGACCTCGTGGCATTATGGTGAACTTTGTTTCCTTTCAATTTATTCTTCTTTCTAACACGTTTTCTGTGCAAATAAACAATGAATGACAAATGATCTGAAAGAGAAAGAAAGTTGAAGGTCCATTTCCTGGTCATGTTGAAGTATCTCCTTGATTGTATTCTTCCTTATCTTTTACTCAACTTCAAACTGTAGTACGTTTTTTCCAAGAATTAATAGGTTGAAATAACAACATATTGTTTGCATTTGAAAAGTTCAAATACGATTTGCTATTTATAATACTGTAGGAGATTACAATTTTTCAAACAGCAGAAAGGATACAATAATGAAAGGTTGCTTCTGTGAAACAAATAGGATTGTTTCAGGCTAATTTTAGAAAGTAATATTTTCACCGGATGGATTTTAGTAACTTAATTGAAAATCATGCATTTCTTTTCACCCTATGAAAGAGTAGTTATAGTTCTGATCCTTTTTCTCAATCCAGTAGCTGTGTCAGACCGTACATGAGTGAAGCATCCCTATGCAACCAAATAATGCATTGTAAGCAGCCCAATACCAAGAATTAACCCATTTAGTAGTAACATTGCACAATTCATTTAATATTCTGCCTACAATATTCATTTGTCGATGTAGGGAATTTAAATATCACACATTAATCTAGCTTTATACAAGCTAAAATAACTGGTCAAATTTTAGTCAGTTGGAATATTTTGCCATTGCACAGATGATAAGGTGAAAAGTTTAAAAGACTTCAATTTGAATGACAAGCCTGAAACATCAAAACCTTTTCCTTTTTTTAGAATGAAACTATTGAAGTCACATTGCAACTATCTTTTGTTTTGATAGAATCTACATTTTAAATCAATAAATCACGTAAAAAAGTGTTTGCAAATTTTGTGACTGTATTGCAAAATATGTTGTTTATCATACAGGGGCCAGATGGCAAGAATGCATTTGGATCCAAAGGAATAAAAGGAAGAAAGGTAAAACAATTATTATTGTTGTTGCATGTAGTGTTAATTAAGAGTCCCAATGAAAGCATGAGTGAGGGTATCAGAACTGATGCATTGTGCCACATTTCTATCTCATGGTCCTTGCAAACATTATATTTACTCTCTATTCTGCTACTTGATCTGAAAAACACTACTTGCTGTTTTTAAAGTTTGTTTTGAAAAGATGTGTCATTCAAATGTTGATTATTGTTTAACCCATTATAGCAGCAACGTTCCTGGAAAGGCAGATCATTGATAAATTGCAACTGACTTATCATTTGACTTATCAAATAACAAAATTTTGCTAACTGTTAGAAATGAGAGGGATTAATCAAAATGGAGAATGAATTTTCTCATCAGATGTAATGCTTAGCTTGCTTCTATGTTTCTGTGATGTTATTTTTAGGCATCTTTTAAATTAAATGGTTTAAAGTATACGGAAAAACAAACAATGTAACAAGAACACGCTAACCTCTTGGCTCGAAACCCAAATTCAGTGGCTCCTAAACTGAAAAATAAATGGGCTGTCTGGGAAGGCAAAGCAGGACTCGAATGTTAATTAAAGTCTGCATACCATTGTATCACTGGAATGTGACTAATTTTATTTACAAATAGTTGTTTTGATGACAAAAAAGAAAAAGACCACAAATTTCCTTGATGCCTGGGGCACACAGATGACAAGAAAAGTTGGTTGGGACTTTGAAATGTTGACCAGTGTTCGGGGAGAGAAGACAAAACTAGTTTCCAGTGGGGTCCAGGGTAGCAGAGTTCCAACCATCTTAAAGAAAGTCACTTAATTCACTAAGGATTGTTTTTCCTGCCAGAATTTCTGCGGCTTCCACCAACTTTCCATGAATAGTCTAGAGACAAAGAAGAATTAATACCAAGTCCATTGACAAAATTTGCCCATCATGGCTCTTGGTGGAAATGTGCATGTGCTGCAAATACCATTTTGGGCACCAAACAGCACTCACAGACAGCACACAATTAACCACAAATCTTCATTGCACACCATTTGGATCCAAAATTCCTGCTCAGATAATGTCAAGTGTGGGGAATCACTGGAGTATGTAGAAACTGAGCAGCAGTCCTTTGGCTCTGATATCTTTGGCAATGGCATCAGTGCAGTGTTGACATGCGGGTGGGGGTATGTCAGTCAGAAGGGCTATTACTAGTAGCAGCAGTAGTGCTGGGTACAGTGCCCAATCTTGGCCTTACAGGGCCTCTAAAGAAACCTGGTGAAGGTATCTTTTGTTCTAGATAGTAGTAGTAAAGGGAAACAATTTAGTTATTTTGGTGAGCAAATCAAACCATTAAAAAATGACGCAGCTCAGAGGCACGACAAAGGAAAATGACTTATGGGTAAGATGGTAGTGCAGAATACCAGCCAGGTTAATAAAAGAGGTTGTTTTACCATCTTCAGCTTGTCAACTGGAAGAGAAGGTCAGTTGATGAGGAAGTTCAATGTATGACAAAGTGTATGAGGTATAGGAGTATCGTAGTCTTTGATGCTTTCATCTGATCATGGTCTCAATCTTGGGCATCCTAGTAATGTTCAGCACCACTGCCTCAATGGGGGTCAGGGTATAGTGTCACACCTTCGAGTTAACACCAGTGTGTGCCACCTTTTCCGACAGGGGAGAGGGAATTGTGTCAGTGAGTATTGTGAAATCTGATTGGTTGAAATGGCTGCTATGGTTTTGTAATTATCAGTATGACCAAGCTTTGAAAGTATTTGTGAGTCTTGAAACAGTGCTAATTGTTGGCAGATGAGAGATGGGGATGAAGTGAAATGAGCAGTGGCTGAAGTGCATTGTGTAGTTGGTACAATATGGCATCTGGAGCTGCATATACTGATCTTAAACACTTGTATAAAGTCATTGATCCTCTTGCAGCACTGCGTCCAGTTCCTTGAAGCTTGATGTCTGGCGTTAACCTCCATAAGTGGTTGCTCCAAGTGCCTTTTGATCATCTGTAGATACAGAACTTTAGTCCTCTTTTACACTTCTTCCACCAATGCCTGCAGGAGATCTTGCAAAATTTTGCAACCTATGCTGTCCTATGTTATGCTGTTTTTCACTGGTATTAGACAGCTTGATTTTGGCACTTTGCAGATGTATCCAGCCAGTGTTGATGATACAAGCTGGATGTTGCCATCATTTAAAACAGCCAGCAGGAGTAGGTGTGCTGTCTGTATTGCATTGATATAGGTTATTTGTGCTTCATAATCTCCGTGCCAGGTTTCAGGCAATCAAACTAAACCTCCCTGAGAGCTTCAAGTGTTTAATTTTTGGTTGACTTGATAGCATGTCCTTCAGAGGGCAGAATTGTATCGCTCTTAAGTAAAGGATTTGAAAAAAAAGCACTTGTATTTTGCACAGCCCAGTTTCTGATTCAGAGCTGTATGTAATTATCGCTTGGATTGGAGAATATGGTACAGAGACTCAGGACCATTATATGTAATGCATTCAAATTTTTGGTGAATGAAAATTAACCAGAGAAAAATTAATAATGCCATGAAATTGGTGCTCTGACTTCAATTCCTAATTCTCTGGTCCATGTTACACAGATTGCTTCTCATATTCTAACATTGTATATAGAAGGTTAACACACTGTCATGGAATTAACCCTTGCACATACACCCTAAATCATAGCATCAGGAAAACATGAAAATTATTTATATTTGTTGGCTAATGTAACTTGCCAAAAACATTGAGTTGCCTATCTACAACAATGTATTAACTACTCGGGACTGAAATTTGTTTGAGGACTATTTTAGCAAAATCATAAGCTCACTTAAAGTGACGTATTTAGAACTTGGTTCAAGTCACATCCAATAATTTGTTGCAAGTATGATGTGATCACTTAAAATGGAGCACTTCAATATTAAGATTCTTTAGTTCATGACACAAAGAGAATTTGCTTACCTAATATTGCCAATTCTAATTTAACAGAGGTGAGAACCACTTGGACACAAGGACAATGTGCTTATTTTATGTTGCAAATTCTAATGTAATGGAGATCTAAACCACTTGACAACAAAATAGTTAAGTAATCTCAGTGATTTTCAAAGTAAATTTCATATTCACTTCCAAACTTTAAGATAAGCCACATCTAATCCACCCGGTACAAATAGACGGTGCTACAAGTTTGATTCTGTAATTCTCTGCTTCCATTCAGTAAGAGTTTTTGTTGGGAAATCCATGCTTCAGGGCTAGAGAGCTATTTCTGAGCAGTGCTGTCTTTGAGTTTGACTTCCCTGCACTGAGTACAAGAAACACTGGATCACTTCTTACAAAAGTTTGCAACTTAAAATAACTTTACTCAGATGCTAGTTACTTTAGAGGTATCTGCAATGTTGCAGTAAATAGTATGAAGTCAGTTAAAATACAGATAGTTGAGTAGGAAGTTGATATATAATACACTTGTAATAATATTTTAACATTATCATAGCAATAATGGTGCCATAGGAAGACCAGAAATTTTGATAAATTGCACCCTTAATAAAACAGAGAAAAAGAAATTAGTCAAGTTTTATTTCAATATGCAGTAGCCAGTATATGTAAATTGAACAATCAATTTGATTAACACAAATTTCCTTAATTTCCCATATATTTTTAAACACAATGGTTTTAAAAATGTTAAAAATGTGTTTATCTTAGTTTTTTTTTCTAATTTGCCACTGTAACTCCAGTCCACATCCTGCGTAGATCACGTAAGTGGTATTCCCACTGCACTTCAGCCTGTAAGAACCCAAGTGGCAATTCTTCATGTGACAGTGCAAACCCAGTGTTGCATTAACAATATTTCATCTCCAAATCAAACAACTGGAATATCACACAGGTAAAACTTCTGTTTGTCAATATAGTTGGATATTCTCCCTAAGCAGTAAGACACCTTGACTATAACGCTTATGAACAGATTGGTAAGATGTAGTGATTGGAAACAGCTGGATCTTGTTGACTACGAGATCCTTAATTGGGTTTGTTAACCTGGGCCAATCAGGAAAGTCTCGCCTGACCAATATAACCAGGAGATTAGGATCTCCTCAGTTCAGGGGACTGACTCTGAGCTGCTTGGCCACAGTGTACTGTGCACAAGTAAATAAAGGAAGAGTTGGTGATGGGATGCTGGCCTCTGTGCAGTTATTTCCATAGCGACAGCAGAGAACAATACCTGGCTGAAGAATATTTGCTCGCCACAGTCATCTTAGAGTTGGGTAGCATTTCTGGCTTCATGCCTTGATCAGAGAAGCTTGACACATTTGATCCTGCTGTCAAAGATTGGGCCCAGTATGTGGAAAGAATGCAATATTTTTTCTGGGTAAATGACATTGGGGCAGATGAAAAGCAATGAGTAATCCTTCTGACTGCTTCTGGACCCGCAGTATTTTTGGTTTTAAGGGGCTTGACATTCCCAGAGGCACCAGACACTAAAATCTTCCAAGAGTTTATGGAGTTGGTTAATGAATATTACAACCCCAAACCTCCTGTAATTCTGAGACGCTATCGGTTTTATTCAGTTGTTAGAGAACTGGGGGAATCTGTATTGGGATTTTTGACGAGATTGTTAGGACTGGCAGAGGCATATGATTTTGGGTTAACCCTGATTGAGATGCTGAGATGTGGGAATAATGATGTAACTATGCAGAAGTGCGTGCCAGCTAAAGCCCAACTGGACTTCAAACAGACACTACAACTTGTCATTAGTAAATGCAGCAAGAGTAACATAGGAGCTGAAGGGCATCCTGATGGATGTGGACACCCTCACCTGCCTGACTGAACTTGGGGAACACAACTTGAGAGTAGGCAATTGCAAAGCCTCACTTAGGACGTATCCTGAGCAGAGGCACGCTAGACCAGTTTACAGGATAACCCTACAACAAAGCTGAGCCTCGGACAACTGGCTAAAATTTTCTTCAGGATTTGGGCCGGCAAGCCATTGTAGCTGTTTCCAGTATGCGAGACAACAATGGAGTCTGAGAAGGCCTGACTTAAGTAAGAAAACTCATAGCCAGGAGAGTGCACACCCTGGAAAGTCCCCCTACATGTAGGTTGGAACAATTAAATTGCTTAGTGACATCCAAATCGGAACCGATTAAAATTAATGTTTGGTTAAATGGTCACCCTATTCCAGTGGAGGTTGATACCGGCAGAACTGTATCGGTGGTTGCAGAATCTATCTTTAACAAGAATCACTTGGGACCCCAACCCTTAAGTTCGTGCAAGACCTCAGCCAGACTGAGAACATACACTGGGAAACAGTTGTAGATTAAGGGTGTGACTTCGGTTCCAGTCTCCTATGAGAAGCAGTTGGTGCAGTTATCACTGATGGTAGTAAAAGGCCCGGGCCCAAGCCAGTTGGGGTGGAATTGGTTGAGAAAGATTCACCTGGATTGGCTCAACATTTTTAGTTGGAAAATGGCTGCCTCAGTGAAATCCTGGTGAAATACCCAGTAATATTGCAGGAAGGGCTTGGGAATATCAAAGGGTCTAAAGCCACTTTACATGTTGACCAGGAAGCAATTCCAAGATTTTGCAAGGCCCGCTCAGTGCTATTTGCCTTGTGGGCAAAAGTAGAAGCGGAAATCAGGAGGTTGGAGAGTGAAGGAATCATCAAATCAGTGCAGTTTGAGAAATGGGCAGCTGATTGTGAAATCTGATGGCTCAGTTTGTCTTTGTGGAGACTTTAAGCAAACGGTAAACTGCTTCTCACAGCTGGATAAATACCCGATCCCTTGCACACAGGACTTGTACGCAAAGTTGGGGGCGGGATGGGGGGTTGTTGGGGAGCTGTCCTTTATGAAGTTGGACATGAGCCATGCCTACCTGCAATTGTGACTGGATGAGGAGGGTTTATATCAATCTACAAGACTATCATTTGGGGTATCATCATCCAGCGGGCCATGGAGAACATTTTATAAGGGTTACCCCAGGTTGCCATTTATCTGGATGACGTATGAATAAGAGGGAAGACCAATAAAGAGCATTTGGAGAACTTGGACTTTGTGCTTAAACATTGCTCCCAGGCAGGTGTATGCATAGAAGGGGAAATTGTGTGTTCCAGGCACCCCAAGTGACTTACTTAGGTTACAGAGTCCACAAAACCAGGTTACACCCATTGGAACATAAAGTGAGGGCAATCAAAGGAACCCTAGCTCCCAAGTCTGTTCCGGAGCTTAGGTCTTTCGTTGGGTTAGTGAATTATTACGGAGAATTCGTATGAAATCTGGTGTCCATCTTGGCACCTTTACACCTGCTGTTGTAAAAGGATCAGCCTTGGAAACGGTGGTGTAGCGAAGAAGTAGTCTCTAGGGAAGTGAAAAATCAGCTATCGTCATCCTGAAGTGAGAGGTGGTGCTGACGTGCATATCCTTCCTGTATGGTAACAGGGTAGTATTGGCTCACCGGTGGCATAACGGAGGGGAACGCCCAATAGCGTGTGCTTCCTGGACTTTGGCTGATGCCGAATGCAAATATGCCCAAATAGAGAAGGAAGATTTGGCAGTTGTCTTTGGTGTGAGGAAGTTCCACCAGTACCTTTACAGCTGGAAATTTGTCATAGTAACAGATCACAAACCCCTGCTAGGGCTACTGAAAGAAGACAAGGCGTTGCCTCTGGTGGAATTCAGCATTGGGCCCTTATTCTCAGCGCATACAAGTACAAGTTAGAATAACATCCAGCAAGCCAAGTGGCTAATGCGGATGCCTTGAGCCGCCTCTCATTGGCAGATACTCCACCAGTGGTGCCTCCCCTGGAAGTGCCTGTTTTGTTTTTAAAATTCCTGGGCACCCTTCCAGTCACCACTGACAATATCTGACTGTGGACACAAAAAGATCCTGTCCTAGTGAAATCAAAACAGCTGGTGGTAATGGGGAAAACAGAAGGGCCATCACAACCAGGGTTTAACCCTTTCTGGACCTGACAAGACCAAATCACCATAGAGGATGGCATCTTGCTGTGGGGAGCAAGGGTGATTATCCCAAGTGAAGATTGCTGCTAGACACTGGCTGAACTCCACCAGGGTCATCCACGGGTTTCCAAGATGAAGATGTTAGCAAGAAGCTACGTCTGGTGGCCAGGGTTGGATGCTGACATAGCTGTGTTGGTGGGGCAGTGCCCAGAGTGCCAACAGGGACAAAAATTGCCACCAGCAGCACCCCCACATTCTTGGAAATGGCTGGGTAAACCCTGGACTCGGTTGCATGTTGACTATGCCAGTTCTTCCATGGGTTCAATGTTCCTGATCATATTGGATGCCCATTCAAAGTGTTTGGATGTGCACGAAGTTCATTCAGCAAACTGAAGGGTGACAATTGAGAAGCTGCGAGCATCGTTCACAATACACGGACTCCCAGAAATATTGATTGCGGACAATGGGACACCATTTACCAGCTGGGAATTTGAATATTTCCTAAAGTCAAATGGCATGCAGCACATAAGGACAGCTTCATACCATCCATCATCCAATGGTTTAGCAGAAAGAGCAGTCCAAGCGCTGAAGGCAGGCTTGAAGAAGCAGCCTACTGCTTCACGCAATACCAAACTGTCCCAGTTCCTGTTCGATTGTAGGACCACTCTGCATGCAACAACGGGGATAGGTCCAGCAGAGCTGCCGATGGGGAGAAGAGTCTGCATCAGGTTAAACCTGATATTTCCAGACATGGGTAGGAGGGGGTATGAAACGACAGCAAGAACTCCAATGCCGGCCACATTCCACCTCTAAGCGAGAGAGACAGTTTAGCTCAGGGGACAAAGTTTGGTGCTGGAATCAAGGAAATGGCCCTGTATGGGTACGAGGAGAGGTTGATGCGAGGTCAGGTCGTGTGACTTACAAAATTTGGTAGGTGATACAGTCCTGAACAAATATCTGAATCACCTGAAAGCTGTTACCTTGCAAACGGTGCAGGAGCAAAATATACCTGGCCCCTCAGAACAGCCAGAAGGCCTGCCAGAAACTGTAGATTCTTTTCCTCTGTCCACTGTCAAGGAAAACTCAGAGTCCGAGATGGATGCAGCCTCGATATCACCGGAAGAAGAGGAGGAAACTCTCCCGAGACGCTCCAGATGCATGAGATGGGCTACGGTCTGGTACACGCCACTGGTGTCAGAGTTTGAGTCAGAGGAGCCCGACCTGGGGTGAAAGAAAAGTTACAAGAGAAGGAGCAGGCCTACATCCCCGGACTTACTAAGGGAGGGGTGGAACCAACTGGATCTTGTTGACCAATACAACCAGGAGATCAGAATGTCCTCAGTGTGCAGGGGACTGACGCCGAGCTGCCTAGTCACAGCCAGTGTACTGAGTACAAGTAAGTGAAGGCTAGCATGGTGATGGGATACCAGCCTCAGTGCAGTTATCTTATAAGAATTGAGGTTAATGGGTCTGAGTGTACAAAGTTATTACTGGTTTATTTGTAAGAAAACACATAAGCTATCAGAACAGACAAACTCACAGTGCTCATCCAGCTAGCACTGTTCACTCTGAAATGGTATTTCAATTTAAATGTTAAGAACTGGCAAGCTAGATCTACTCCTCAAGGCATAATTAATTAAACTAGCTGCTTGAACAATCAATAGCAATGCCTTGGAAGATTCCGTGCTTGCTGGGATAAGATGTCAGTTGACCAAGTCTACATAAAGGACTGAATCAATCTTGAAGTTGCATCACCAGATAGGAAGGAAAAGATTAAGAATCGCATTCATTTGGCAAGTTTAGGATATTTCGAAGCTTTGTTCAGTTAATGAATTATTTTTGAAATATAGTCACTCTTTTTACCTAGGTAAATGTGGTACCCAATGAAGCACTATGTCTTACAATCTATAAGTGAGGTAAATGGGCAGAAAACTGTTCTGGGTTCATGGATACATTGGCAGGGTATTGCAAGAAGCACCTTGCTCTCCCTAAATTATACCATCAGATCTTGTAAATTTAAAACTAGAAAAACTGTGTTGCTAATGCTAAATTGAGAATAAAGGATTGTGAAAATAAGTGGATTAGCTAGTACTATTTAACAAATAACTCCTGGATAACCTCTTCATTTAGATGAAACTTGTATAATATTCCATGGATGATTTATTATAAAGATAGAACCAAACATTGGTCTAGCTTCTTTAAATGTGGTCAATATCAGAGACTCAACAGTTAAAGATCGCAGAGCTAGTGTTTCTGGTTTCTGTCATCCTAATATAGGATAGCTAAGAGCTGTATTAACATTGGCTTTGTTGCCTGGCCCTCGAGATACAAATGCCTTCTATGTGCACTATTCAAAATGGCTACCTATCTGACAAGACAAGGGACATGAATGTAAGAAGACAAAGGGAGCCACAAGACGCTAGCTTTAACATTACTGGCCTACTTCTTTAACACTTATCAGCCCAGCTGCATTTCATCCTGTACAGAGAGGTCGCAAAGAACCAGGGGTGTGCCAATGAGGATTCGGACTGCACAATTGACCACTTGTCCTTTCTTCCTGATCATTGGGAATTGGATATTCTTTCCTGAAAAGCTCAGGAAAATCAACGTTTACAACTCATCGGGTGATTAAATAGTTCATATCTAATATTGTTTCCTCATAAAGGTACTAATAACACAGATAGCTCTAAATATTCCAGAGGAAAATAGTTAATACAATTAGTGATGATAATATATATTTTTGGACTAAAATGATTGCTCTTGAATCACATTTTTTTAGGGAACACGTGGAAATCCTGGAAATGCTGGTCCACAGGTAACCATCACAATTAATTAAAAGAGAATATTGATGTAAAATGTAAAGATACATTATTATGGCTTATCTGTATTTGTCTATCATGGATTTCAGGGAGAGGATGGAGATCCTGGATTCCCTGGTAATGAAGGATCAAAAGGAACAAGAGGTCGCAGGGTAAGATTTTCATTAAATTGCTATTCTGAACAACTCCATATAAAGGAAGTTCTAACTGCGCATCATAGGTCTCAGACGACCACTTCTATATGTGGTGTTTTTTTAATTGAACTTTCAATGATTTTATAAATATATTGGATTGTAACCACAGTAGAAAGAAGTTAATTCATTAGCTATTCCTGCAACCTCATTTATATCCCGTGTAACAGATCAATGAAATATTTAAGAAACATTTGACAATTCTGAAATGAAGTATATTAATAAGTTATAGTTACAACTGATGTGTAATTGTAGAATTTTTTTATAACTATCGCTGATATTTATTGTTGATGAAGTTTCAAGTGAAATAATGTGATATTCTTGTAATATTAGGGTAACATGGGCGTTCCCGGTGATCCTGGTGAGCCAGGCTCAATTGGAGATCCTGGAGAAACGGTAAGATATGTTCCACAAAATGAGTAAACCAATCACGATAATAATCAATGTGCAGACCAAGTTCTGGATAGGTGCCACAGCACATCAAATGAGATGTGCTTTGCCTGTAATACGAGTCTTTAGTACTATCACAACAATGATTTTTGATTATTATTCTTTCTCTATGGTTTTGTACTTACCGTCAACTTAAGCACATAAAATCAAAACACTTATCAAGACAAATGTCAGTAATAATGACAAAATTACTTCTAATACTTCACTCGTGCTCTGCCCAAACACAGGTCCTTAATTCAGCTTATTGTCTTTTGACTCTTTACCCTGAACTGTTTTCTTAGCAACTTTTTTGTCATTAGTGGTTGGTACTACCTTCCACTCTCAGGCGCAGGGTGAGGAGGCCTCAGCAGGAATGGGACTTATGCCAATAGTATGAGTTTTATTCTGAATCACATGCTAGCTGTACAGACAACTATGCCAATTGGCCCCCATTTCCCATACTTATCACAAGTTCAATCTAACCGCAAAACTAAACGACCTATACATTTTGAACTTTCGATAGTAGCCCGAGCATCCTCTGTTAGTCTTTTGGTGCATTGGCAAAAGTGACTTGTTCTCTATTGTTTGCTTTATGTATTGTGCCCAGATTTTTAGTTGATCAACATTTCACGCTCCTGTGCCTTGTTCTTGGAAAAGACCTTGCTGTTTACTGAGGGGCACTTATGAAACAGAAATGGTGCCTAAACTGAGTGACAGTGCCACTGGCACTGTAGTTGTTTGCTTTCTGAGAGGTGTGCATTATGTTATTAGGTACTTCCAGCTTGGCCTGTAGTGCATTCACCTTGTGAAGGATGTGTGGGCTCCCGTCTCTGATGACCCTGGACAAAACACTAAAATTATGTTATGATCTGGTTAGAGATCAATAACTTTTTGTTTAAAATAGAGAAATTTTGAGATCCCCTGTGCTTATTAAGAGAATAAACCACAAGATTTAACATTTTCAACAAATTTCACCATACACTTTAATAGATTAAAACAAGCTACTTTGAAATTTAAACTCTCATGTCCAGAATTAATGTGAGGTAAATATGATTTGATAGATAGACTGTGAAGGGACATCCCACAGGGTGCAAAAAGTAACAGATACCTCCAAGGCAGATCCCAGAGATTCCTCAGCAACCTGATAATTAAGAGTGACATTGTGGACCACCAAATCTCCTTTATAATGGATACCAATTCTTCACTCTTGAATATCTAGCTTCAAAACTGCCTCAATAACTGCTTACATCCTGGTTGTTCATTCTCTTCCCCTGAGATTGTATTCCACAGGATTCCCGAGGCTGCTCACTGAGACCTACTCATGGATAATGGCAGGTTGCAAATCAAAATGTTCTGACCCAAATAATGCCAGGAACCAACTGTTAGCACATGTAGATAAAAGAATAGCCAGAGAAGGAAATACATTTTCTAAGTAAACTTGTTAGACCACTTGAGTGGGGGAAGCATCCCAGGATCACTGCTATTTCTAATATTTATTCATAACTTGTATTTAGAAACTGAGTAAACATTGTGAAATTTACATCATGGAGGTCAAAACCCTGGAATCATTAATGAAAGAGTAATGTATACCTTTCAGCCTTTAAATTACATTTACAGGGTTTATAGATGTTTAAGGGGTGATTTGATAGCTGTTATTAGAATTTTGAAAGAACTAATCATGTAATTAGATAGAAACTGGTGTGCAATCCTAAAACAAGAGGATATGATCTTAAAATCAGACACAGACCAAAGGATGATTGAAGTGGGGAATTCCCTCTAACATAAAGTAGTAGATGCTAATTCAATTAATAATTTTAAATCTGAAATTAATGAAATTTTGTTAGCTAAGGGTATTAAGAGTGTTGAAGCCAGGTCAATTAGGATATACATCAACCATGGTAACATTGAATAACAGAACAGGCTTGAGGATCTAAATGGCCTTTTCTGGTTCCAGTATTCCTCAATCTTAACAGTTCATTTAACACTCGCTTTGAAAGAAAATAGCATGTAAGGGTGTAGTGCTTGAAACGAGGTGGATCTTGTTGGCTATGAGATCCTTGAGTGGGTTTTTTAACCTGGACCATTCAGGGAGTCCTGGCTGACAGATATTAGCAGCAGATTCAGAGTCTCCTGTCTTTTAGGGATTGGTCCCAAGGTGGCTGGTCAGAGGCTCTGCACTGTGCACATGTAAATAAAGGCTGACTGGGTGACAGGATACTGGGCTCAGTGCAGTTATTTCAAAGGATAAGATTTTAGAAAATGAAAATCTAGATTTAAGTCAATTTTTATTGCATTTCCTATGGCTCAGTAAGTTCATTGAGAGAATAATTGAGTCATACATCTAAGAAATGTCCAAGATTTAATAACAATTGGATTTTGCAACTTAGATGTTCTCAACTGAGGCAACAGTAGGAGTACTTCTATCTCACTGCTTTAAGCAGCAAACAAAAACACAGCCAGATTTCAGCTCCTGCTTATATTCTAGCGATTGCCATGAAACTGTAGATATTGAGTGAGGTTAAGACCAGATTCTGCTGTCATATTATTTATGACCAATGAGTTAAAAATGAGTTCAGAGCTACTTGGGCAGAACAGTGAAATGTGGTGATGACACAATATTCTGAAAAATGCCAATAGCTTCAGGGCAAAAGGGGAGAAAACATTAATAACACTGAAAAAAATTGTATCCTTTGAACAAGTTTTATTTTTCCTTTATTTCAGGGCCAGAAAGGACCACCAGGTCATGCATTGGAAACGGTATGTAACTTGCTGTATATGTAAAAAGTAATTGTGTATCAAATTGTAGGTTTTTTTTCCCTAAAAGTTTATTTGTAAACTTTAGTTTTCTCATTTTCTTTGCAGTCTTGTGGCCTTATTGCATATATACGAGAGAGCTGTCGTAAGTAACAATTCTTTTATAAGTTTCGTCTCAGCGTTTTAAGCTCCAGTCTTACAACAAAGTTGGGAAAATTGAGAAAAGTATTGTACTTGAAGGTTTTCATGGGAATGTGAAACCAAATTGTTTTCATATTTCTTTAGATTGTAAAGATGGTATCTTTTTATTTCACTCTTGAGTGTAAACTGAAGTAGTAAACGAACTGTTTTAAAACTAAAGGTGTGGAAAGATTAGTTGCACTTTTAAAAAGCAAGTTATTGAAATTCATTGTAGGTCGTGTTAACACTACTGCTTCATTCAGACAGTGTGGGGAGCCTGTTTATACATGGGCTGGCACCAGGGCATATCTGCAAATTGAGAGTCGGCGACAGGTTGCTGGCTGATGTATGGAGTTGTAATTGGGAATGACAAAGGCCATCAGTCTAATGACACCTGGCTTCTGGCTAGCTGAACAGCTTGTGGGTGTGCAGAATACTGGCAGAAGCTTTCAGACTGCTGCAAAAGGCATATAATGTTCTTTCCCTCCAAGTTTCTTTGAAAAAAATCAACTCTGAAGAAAGTCACATTATTTTCGCTCACCAGTTTCTCGTCTTCTGCAAAGAATTGCAAAGAACAGAAAATCCAGGAAAGCAAAAGGAACATCTGTGCAAACCCTGTGTAGTTGTCCCATTGAATTGCTTCCCCAGTTTTCTCCCTCCACTGATGTCTCCAAGTATCTCCTTGTGTCTGTCTGTATGCGCATGTGGTGGGGGAGTTAATATAAGGTTACATACAATAGCATATGTATTCTCTCAAACAGTTATTACACTGGTGTTACCTAAGTTTTAATGGATAATGTCAACATTACAAAATTGTGTCAAGGAATTTAATATAAGTAGGTTTAGTGCTTGTACAGGAACAGAAGCAGTTGTAAAATAACTCCATGATCAACACTATATTTTCACAAGGTATTTTAGATTGTAATTGATATCCTAACATAGAAATTAGACATAGTCACCTCATTTTAGATTTACCCATTTAATTAACTGAAGGATGAGCAGCACAGATTATTCAGTGAGTAGAAATATGCATCTTGCTGACTGCTTTTGTTTCCTTTGAACAAATCAATCACCATCTGATCCCAAGTTAAGCACCAAAGCCATCTCTAACTACCCAGTAAAAATCAACTGAACACAGACAGGGATTCCTGTGACCCTCCTAGTCTTTATGGCTCAGATACTGAATGTTTTAATCAGCAGAATGAATGAGGGAGCCTCCAGAATGTCTGTTTTGCTACTGTGGAATCAGTAATTCAGAAGAGACAGCCCCATAAAATGTTGAATCACATGATAAAGCTTTCTGTTTGCTTTCTCTTCAAAGTGAATGTTTGCTATAACATCTCCTTTAATCAGGGTATCATACAAGATTTTTTTGGACTGTTGTTAGTGATCAATGAATCAAATCAAGTTTGAAATGCAATTTGGAGTTTGTTTTTAAATACAGAAAGTAGATAACCTTGCCTTTGCATCATATTTTCTCAAGATACTCAACTAGAAACCAATGAAATATAAGGAAGACAAAAATAAAGGAATGGCAGCCTCAAGACTAAAGTCAAGCAGTCTTTCAGTTTGTGCCATTGTGTCTGCAGCCATTTCTCCTCCTTAATCTCAACACTAATAATTGATTGAAGTATTCAATCCCACCCCTTTTTAATAAGACTGAAATATAGTTCTCAAGACTACAGCTTTGTAAACAGAAAGATATCCTTCATGGTAGCATAACTAAAACTTTTCTGAGGTTTAGCAATCTCACATATTTACATTAAATTAAGCTGCAAAACCATTTATAAAATGTGTTTTTTCAGATACCAATAGTTAGACTATTGATTATTGTAGTAGTTTAAATTAACAGGTGATAATAAAAATGTTACATTGGAAATTCATCATTAATTTTACTTTTCTTTTCTTCTTTAGCTTGTTGTTCACAAAGTAAGTAATCATCATAGAGGTTTGCAAATTAAAACATTTGCCGATCCTTTGAATTCTGTCCCTTGCTTGTTTGAATATATGATACTTTTTAATATTTTGCTTCTCTGCATTGTTCCAGGAAAAGGAAAGTGCCCTGCATACCCCACAGAGTTGGCATTTGCTCTGGACATGTCTGAGGATGTAACACCAGCAATATTTAAACAGATGAAGACCATTGTAATTAATTTTCTCAAGGATATTAGCATTGCTGAAAGTAACTGTCCCACAGGGGCTCGTGTCGCTGTTCTCACCTACAGTAACGTGGCAAGGCCTTTCATTCGATTTTCAGCCTTTAAGAAGAAACAGTTAATGCTGAAAGAATTAGATGCACTCTCATATGAAAGATCGAGTAACAGACGGAATATTGGCAGTGGTATGGAATTTGTTGCGAGAAATACTTTTAAACGTGTACGTAACGGTGTCCTGGTGAAGAAAGTAGCTGTCTTCATCACGAATGGAGGATCCCAAGACACTGAGGCCTTAGCCGCAGCTGCCACTCAGTTCTTTGCTTCGGGCATCACTCCAGTCATCATCTCCTTTAAGAACATCCCAGAGGTAGAACAAGCTTTTCCGGTGAGTAAAATTATTATATACACATATGTTTTTAACACTGAATTTGCTGCTTTGAAATTGTAAAAATTTGTTAGGCGAAAGTGTAAGATGAGCTAGAATCAGGATTATAAGCAGGAAGATGGGCATAATTTCATGGCAGCATTTCTTGGGTGGCACCACAATTAAAGTCTGCAGAGACCAATTTTTGCAGCGCACAGCCTTTACAAGTTCCATGGATGCATGAGTTGGCTGGAGGTGGGGCATATTTTCCTCACTCGGGCAGGCATCAAATTGGCCAGTGGTCCCAGCACTGCCACGCAAAGGACTGCTGGGATTATACACAATCCACACACATTCTAAGTACCAACAGCCAGCAGTGTGGTTGTATTGCAGCAGTGACCATAGGGCAGACAGTCAGATTGGAAAAGCCAAGGTGGTAATGAGCGCACAGCTTGGACCTGTGGAGAATGGGTGTGCCCACAATCAGGAAAGGAGCCCAGTGAGGAGGTGCGGGGTCGGGGGGGTGGTGGCGGAGGTGAACCTCCCTTTTCCCACACGATGCCTGTGCAGGCTAACCTGCCAGGCTTCACCTCCATCCTTGACTTCCTCCCACTGACCTCAGAATTGCAGCTACACTGGAAGTGGCCACTAACTGGCCACTTAAGGGCCTCGATTACAGTGGGGCTGCCCTAGGCTTTGCCTGACCTCTGTAAAATTTCAGAGGTGGGTGGTTTGGGGAATTTTACAGTTCCCCTGCCTGCAAACCCACTGGCCACTATCCATAAAATTCTGTCTTTAATTTTCAAGATCTATTTCATAAAACCTCTGAAACGTTCAAGCTGTGTGAAAGCTGGGAAAGGTTTTGCTTTCATGCATACCTCTGATGTGCTGCTTAAATCATAACCATATTAGAGGTTACATTTATGGAAAAGTTGATCTTAGATTAGTTTAAAAGTAGATTTCAAGCCACTAGCATGCAAAATTTAGAACTTGGGTAACTGCTTAGCACCTGAATAATCTATACTACGCAGTTAAAAAGTATTAAGGCATACAAACTAAATGCAAGTTTAGATTTCCTACTGTTTGATTGTAACTGCTCATTTGCTGTCGGGAAAGGAAGTATTGTTTAACCGTTACAAATATCAACATATAAAGTTGTGAATATTTGTGAGGTCTCAATGGGATCACAGTTTCTGTGGGATTAATGGATAATTTTTTAGGATTAGGAGAGTGCTCCTTTTTTCTTTTGTTTTAAAAGAAAGCTAAAAAAAAACAAAAGATAAGATAATGCTTCCAAGCATTTAATTTATCTTTTACAATTTCTTCTGGCCCAGGATCTAGTTCTTGACAGGCTTCCCTGTTGCCAGAGCAAACCAGCTCAGTTTATGAGTTAAAAATGTAGATCCGTCACATATTTGAAGGAGGACCCTGCTTCTTTCCGATGGACGTTTTCCCTATTGGCTCAAAGTAAGTCAATATTGGCATGACCACAGAAAATGCTGGAGAAACTCAGCAGGTCTGGCAGCATCTGTGGAGAGAGAAACGGAATTAATGTTTCGAGTCAACCATGACTCTTCTTCAGAATGGCTTATAATGTTGGAAAACTGTTTCTGCCAGTGGGGGCAATTGTGATTGGAGGCCATATTTCTATTACAAAATTATATTCCTTCATTTACAGTCATGGAGATGTTTTAATTTTGCTTTTCTTTACGTTTTTTCACAAGAATGCAGTGGTTGTATTACCAAGACAGCAACAACGTTCCCAGGAGCTGTTACAACAAGTCTTTTTATGTACACTTTGCTATGGTACGACTTTACGTTTCTGAAGCCCTCAGTCTACAATCTTGTGATTTGCATGCCCTGCCTGCAACACCTTATTCACCTGTGCCTTTAATAATATAGTTGAAGTTTAGGCAAATATATTATTTTGTGGAGTGAATTCCTGTAGTCTTTTCCCAAGATCTGTCAATATCTTGTTTAACAAAAAAAATTAATTATATATTTTAATATGTAAAAAGGTGATGTTTAATGCTTAATATTTCTACATAGGCAGCTATAAAGCACATACTTCAAAAAACATGGATCCAACACCCAAACATTTTGGTCTCAATTTTTGCTTCTGGATCAGGAGCACAGAGTTGGGACAGTTCCTGACTCTGGAAAACTAATCCCAGAAAATGTACCCCAGATGTTGGAATTTTCATTATGGTGTGGCAGATTTCTCTAGGAGTTTGGCGGGATGACACCAGAATAAGTGCAGTGACTGTTGGATGTGGAGGTGAGCTAGGTGGAAGCTTTCCCATGCCCCGTACATTCCTTTCACTCACTTCAATGGTCACTCATAAATCTCTGTGCCAAACCACACCTTCTACCAAATCCCTTGTCTGTCATATCTTGCATGTCAATTTATCACCAGTTGTCCATCCTGTATGGGCCCTCATGTCTTCCATGCCAAACTATTTCTGCCATCTGACCCCATGGCTGCTCCTAACCTCTATGCTTACCTATACCCTCCACCTGCTGCTAATGGAGCTATGACAAGATATTTCCAACTCATGCCAACCGATGTCCTTGGACTCACCCTATATCCACCATGGGCAGTCCTCCACACTTACAATAAAAGAAAATAAGACAAAATTTGAAGTATCTGTTACAGTATTGTGTATTTTTTGAAAATGATTGTATATACATATACATATACAATATATCATTATATAAAAACGGAAAGAACCGTGGATGCTATAAATCCGGAACAAAAACAGAAGTTGCTGGAAAAGCTGAGCAGGTCTGGCAGCGTCTGTGAAGAAAAAATCAGAGCTAACGTTTTGGGTCCGGTGACCCTTCCTCAGAACTTATTTCTCATGAGTTTTTCTTCAAAGGTGCTGCCAGACCTGCTGAGCTTTTCCAGCAACTTCTGTTTTTGTAAGTCATTACATTACTTGTTTAAACTATATAATCAAATTAAGGAAAAATATTTCATTTGATTGATTAATTCTAGAAAAATAAGTATTATATATCATAGTATCAGTTCATAGAGTCCAGTTTTGAGCTGTTGATAATTGCCAGCGTCCCACTGTGAAATAAAAGCATGTGAAATCAGTCAGGCATCACTAATCCAGTAATAGTTACCCTCAGGTTTATGTCAACAGACAGAGTGAAAGAGCAAGCATTTTTTTCAAATATTTAAAGGCCAGGATGTTTAAATTCTCCAATAGCTTGACAGTTGTTTTGTTGCTTTTGATAGTTCCTTTTGACAGCTCCCCTTCCTAATTTTGGCAGATGTATTTGTCAGTTCTAATGAGCCTCACTGTTCCAATGAGCTTTTCTACTTTTTATGCACATTAATGCCTGCTTTTAATAAATCTAAAGTGAACCTTGCCTCTCCCAAAAAGCAATTTACCTCTCAAAGGGCATCTTGTCTTCCCCAAAGGTATTCTGGGACTATATCCGAAGGAATACCATATCTTTCGGAAAGACTACCTGACTATCCAAACAAATCTATAAAGTTCCATTCTGTTCCTGTCAGGTCCAAACTGTACCCATCGTGATTCACAAAATGTGACTTAGCCCCATTCTCACTCTCACATGAAATGGTTAAGTTCCGCATTTCGGGGTAGGATTTCAAATTCTTTGCTCTCCCTGTTTACAATGCTCTGCATCGTTGTGAAAAAGCCGCCCTATTAAATAAATTGGTATTTTCTTGTCTTTCTGTTACAGATGAGTGTAGCCCTGATGACCAATGTCCAAGAAGAACTGCCCCATTGCTTATTCCAGTAAGCCTGGACATAGCTTTTGTTCATGATGACTTACGGCAAATGGAACCTACACAATCTGAAACAGTTCAGCATTTCCTGAGCTCAATGCTTAATCAGTTTGTCAGCTCTGCAGAACCTAAAACCCCTGATCTTCATCCCCGGGTGGCTCTGGTACACCACACACCAAATTACACACCAAAATACGGGAAAGTTCCTTTTAACTTAGAGTTTGGAGTTTTGGATTACACTGCAAAAACCCTAAAGAAGAGACACATCCATGACTCATTTAATCCGCTAGAGGGCGCCACTGGCATTGACAGTACCATTGAATGGACCTTGAAAAATTTCTTCTCAAATCTCACAAGTCAGAGAATTTACAAAGTTATTTTTACAATATTTTCAGGGGAGACAAGCATTGATGAGAAGAAATTACTGGAAATATCCCAAGAAGCCAAATGTAAAGGTTTCACGATATTTGCACTGGCCCTTGGGGAGGTATTTAATGTCACAGTCCTGGAGGAGTTTGTCAGTTTTCCTTTTAATCAACATTTACTTCATTTGGATAGAGCCCCGGAGGCTGAAATTGAATACGCGCAAAAGTTTGCAGTGAGTTTTCTGAATAATCTGGCAAGTAAGTGCAGCAACAACTTAAGTGGAAGTTTGTATAGCATTATACGATAACCACAAATGCAATTGTTTACCCAGTATTATTTTCGTTTTAATTTAAGTGAATTGTTATTTATCTGAATTGACTTCAGTTATGTATTGACCTTGATACATCATTGAAAACCTGCATATTTATTGTACCTGTTACTCGTTTAAGTGGACATGGTGATAAGCAATTTCAACCTTCCTGCTGTCATACTGTATGACATGTGATGCCTACAAATTGTACACTATTTTATCCCAAGTATGTTACCGTGACATCATGCAGGCTGGCAAATGGGTTCCGTTAAGTGTAAAATATCTTTTTCAGGTGCCTTTTATTTTACCACCAATACATATTTCTAATAACCACTATGATAGTTTAAACAGAAGAAAAAATATTTCACAACATCATTATTCATTTTATCTGCAGCATTGACTCCTGTGTCATTTTTAGACTTTATTTGATGACTTAAGTTTTGCCCAAAACCTAATACTTTCACCCAAGGCTCTGTGAGCTATATTTGGATTGTATTTTCTGAACATCTGGAGGGATGCATCAGTTTCAATCAGCTGCATTGAGGGGATATTTTTCCCTAATTGTTCGAACATTCCAGTAGCTTTGGAAAATCAGCAAATTTCAAAAGCTTGACAGAGATAAAACTTATGTTACACTTTAGTATAAGAAAAGATGTGTGTGTTTAAGAAAACAAACAAAAAAATGATACTGTTAAACTGGTAACGTACTGGTTTTGAGCTGCATAAACCAGACAAAATATAAAGAGAGTGGGGAATTTAGGAGTGAGAGAGGTTGGTGTCAGAGAGGGAAAAAAAGAGTGGCAACAGTACTTTCTGAATTTATTGTGAATTCATATTTAAATCACCAGTTAAATGTTAAAGTCAACAATTGATTTGAAGCTACCAGTTAGATTTCAGCATGTGAGGTAGATTTTTGTTTCGGTGTTGGTGAGAAACAGAACAGCAATAATTGTAACAAGTTACAGCAGATCATCAGTCATCATGGATATAATGTTGGAGTCTTTTTCCCAAGGTAGAAATGTTAATTACTAGGGACATAGGTTTAAGGTAAAAGGGCGTAAGTTTAAAGGAGATGTGAGAAGCAAGTTTTTTACACGGAAGGTGGTAAGTGCCTGTAATGCGCTGACAGAGAAGGTGGTAGAAACCAATACAGTAGCAACATTTAAGAGGTACCTTGACAGATATCGCAGGGAATAGAGGAATACAGACCGCTAGAGGCAAGGGATTTATAATTTAGAAAGGTGTCATGTTTCGGTGCAGGCTTGGTGGGCTGAAGGGCCTGTTTCTGTGCTCTACTGGTCTTTGCTGTTTGCTCTTCGTATAACAGGTTACAGCAGATCAGCAACCACTGTAATAGGTTACAGTGGATTAGCAGCCTGATCCTTTCAATTGCTAGAAAGAAATATTGAGCTGCATGTGTATAATCAGTGGCTGATCTGCTCGATCAGCTTAATGACATCGCTGAAAGTGAATATAGAGCCCAGAGATCCTAATTTTCAATGTCAAAGTGACAAAGAGAGCCAGACATAAGGAGAAAGCTTTACAACATTTTATTTTAAAATTCATTCTAATTTGAGTTTTCCTTAATGACAGTTGCGATGTGAAATTGGATTCAGCACCATATTGTGGTTTCCTTTCAGGAATCAGAATGGTGTTTGATGTGTACTTTGACAGTTCTGGTATAAATTGTTCCAGATGCTATATAGATGAGGGAGTTAATTTACACGCCTAAAGTCTGTGTGCAAGAAGTAGGTGGAAAATGATGTCAATCAGCAGAATCAATCCCACTTTGAAGAGCAATGTCAAAGCCAATACGGTCTCTTAACCTCACGCAGCCAAACATGTACTAAGTATGTTATGGACCAGACCAAGCCCCATCAAAACATGTCAAGGAGATAGTCTAGACCCTAACTTTTTCTTATTTTAAAGAGAAGTATCAGGCATTGCGTTCTGGATGCAAATTGATTGGTCAAACTTGTAGCAAAACACAGTGCATTCATACACAAAGTTAAAAGCCAACAAAAGAAAGAAGAAATTGGAATAACTTAACTCGATTGGAAAATCTAACAAAGTAATAGATTGTTTAACTACTAAACAGTAATATAGTAACATCCCACAAACACATACTTGGCAAAGGCAAATTCAGTAAAATAGATTGTCTCACAAGCAATCCTCCAGCCCAGGAGGAAAAAACATCAAGAGAAATCTCTGAGAGAGAGTAGAAGAGAGAGATATACTGCAGCTTCCAAATCCAGCTTTAGGACCCCAGAAGCAATTGATACTGAAAGCTTAAAACTAAAGAAAATCCTGGTTCTGTGTGAGCTTGACACCACCCCTTCAGACTGCTTCAATTGTTCAAACTTAAAAAAATCTCCAAGGCCTCACAAGCTGTTTACTTTATTGGATTCAAATAGACAACAGGGTACGTCTGTTTTAAAATGTCTCCAAAAAAAAAACCAGGACAAAATACATTTCTTAAAGCCATACTATTGTCATGAGTAGCAGGAAGAACCACCCAGATTGCTAGTTGATTTCTTCTGTCCATATAATTCTACAATAATTTGATTCTTTTTCTCCCATTAGTAGGGGAAAGAAATCATGAGTGAGAATGAACTATAGTGTCATAAACATTTCCACAATGGATGACAATGTACTTGAGAAGAAATACTGGGGACTTGTGGTAACATAATAGCAATAATCCTGGGTGATTTTAATTCAACAGGCAAAATCAGGTCGGTAACCCAAATAAGAAAAAAACATAAGTGAAATGGGGGAAATCACAGCAAGTCAAGCAGCATCCATGGAGAGAGGGCAAGCTAACGTTCCGAGCCTAGATGACACTTCATCAGCGCTGACGTGAAGTGCGCCTTTATGTAATAGTGGGGTTGTGGGGGGAGGGTGGAGTGCTGAGGGAGAAAGAATGTTGATAGAGCAGATTAAATGATCAGAATTTAAGAATGGCAGAACATTGGTGCGTCTAACAGCCAGACTGGAAAGAACAGATAGTCCCACTGGACTTGGGGGAGGGGAGACAGGACATAGTGACAAAGAATGTAACAAGTAAAGCTCAAAGAAAAGGAAGGAGTTAGAGTTGTCTCACAATCTGTATGTGTTGAACTCAATATTCTCATCTAAAGACGAGATGTTGTTCCTCCAGTCTGCACCATGATTCACTGGAGCACTGTAACAAGCCGAGGATAGACAAGTGGGCATGCGAGCAAGATGCTGTGCTAAAATGATTGGCTACAGGAACGTTGGGGTCATGCTTACGCACAGACCCAAGGTGTTCGTAAAGCAGTCACTCAGTCTGCGTTTGGTTTCTCCAATGGAGAGTAGGCCACATTGGGTGCAGCAGATTGGAGGAGGTACAGGTGAAATGCAGCTTCACCTCTAAAGATTGTTTAGGCCCTTGGATGGTGATCAGGAAGGAGGTGAAGGGGCAGGCATTATACCTTCTGTGGTTACATGAGAAGATGCCGTGGGAAGGGTGGTGGTGTTGGTGGTCAAGGAATGGACTAGGGTGTCCCAGATGGAACAGCTGCTGCAAAATGCAGACAGGCGGAGTGAGGGGGAAGACGTGTCTGGTGATGGCATTCTGCTGGAGTTGTCTGAAATGGTGGAGAATGAGCCTTTTATTTCATTCATTAACGGGATGAGGGTGTCGCAGGCTAGGCAGCATTTATTGCCCATCCCTAATTGCCCAGAGGCGGTTCAGAGTTAACCACATTGCTATTGGCCTGGAATCATATGTAGGCCAACTAGGTAAGGATGGCAGTTTCCTTTCCTAACGGACATTAGTGAACCAGATGGGTTTTTCCTGACAAAAGACAATGGATTTATGGTCATCATTAGATTCTAAATTCCAGATATTTTATTGAATTCAAATGCCACCATCTGCCGTGGTGGGATTCAAACCCAAGTCCCCAGAACGTTACCTGGGTCTCTGGATTAACAGTCCAGCGATAGTACCACTAGGCCATCACCTCCCCTTTGAATGCAAAGGCTGGTGGGAATGAAAAGAGAGGACAAGGCAGACCCGATCATGCTGTCATGAGTGATGGGAAGGGGCGGAAGCATGGGTGATAGGTCGGATGCAGTTGAGGGCCGTATCTACCACAGTGAGCGGGAAACCACAGTTATGGAAGAAGCAAGCCATGTCAGCAGCGCTGTTTTGGAAGGTGGCATCATCCAAACAGACACAGCATAGGCTAAGGAACTGGGAGAATGGGATGAAATCCTTGCAGTATAAGGGTTATAAAGAACTGTAGTGAAGGTAGCTGTTGGAGTCAGTGGCTCTGTAGAGGACGGCAGTGGACAGTTTTTTTCTGAAATGGAGATGGGGAAGTCAAGGAAAGGAAGAGAAATGTTGGAGATGGACCATGGTAAAGTTATAGGGGGGTGGAAATTGGAGACAAAATGTACAAAGTTTTCAAGGTCCAAGTGGGAGCATGAAGCAGCACCGAAACAGTCGTTGATATACCAAGAAAAGAATTGTGGGAAGGTGCCAGTGTAAGGCTGGAACAAGATTGTTCCACATATCCCATAAAGAGGCAGGTGTAACTGAGACCCATGTGGGTGCCCATAGCTGCTCCTTTGACTTGGCCGAAGTGAGATGAATTAAAGGTGAAATCGTTTGGTGAGAGAACAGGTTCAGCCAAGCAGAAGAGAGTGGTGGTGGATGAGGATTGTTCAGGCCTCTGGTCGAGGAAGAAGCCAAGAGCTCTCAAACCATCCTGGTGGGGAATGGAGGTATAGAGGGATTGGACATCCATGGCGAAGAGGAGGCAGTTGGGGCCAGGGAACTGGAAATTGTCAATGTGGCGGAGGGCATCAGAGGAATCGCACTGTAGGGGAACAGGGTCTGGACAAGGGGAGAGAGGAAGGAGTCAAAGTAGGAGGAAATAAGCTAGGTGAGGCAGAAACAGGCTGATACAAAAAGCATAGCATGCTTTCAATGTAGCTTCTTTGATCAGCATCTTCTGGAATCAATTAAGTAATAGTTTGTAACAGATTTAGTATTATGTAAAGAAACAGGATTGATATGTTACAGAAACACAATGTGATTGAATTTTATGTCTGGTTTGAAAGGGAGAAGTGTGGATCTAAGAGTAGGTTTCAAATTTTGTGTGGATGTGAAAACTGACCAAGCTGAAGTCATCTGGAATACCAGGCTATGTACATTATCATAAGAGTCATAGCGGCAGATATCTAAGGGAATACTTCAAAATGTTGAGACTAAATATATTCTTGCTAAAAAGAAAAAAATCCAAAGGGAGTAACCATTAACTATTGTTACTATAGAAGTCAAAGAAAGATCAAACTTGAAGACAAAAATGTAACTGTACAAATGGCAAGTCAGATGATTGGTTCAAATGTATAAAAGAAGCTGCTGAAACTGACTAAAAGGCTAATTTGGAGAAAAATATTAGATTATGCAAGGCAACGAGCAAAAAATGTAAAAATGTCTAACCTCTTGACAACTCACCTAACCTAAACTTCCCTGGACACTATGAATAATTGAGCATGGCCAAACCACCTACCCTGCACATCTTTGGACTGTGGGAGCAAACCGGAGCGCCCAGAGGAATATGCAAACTCCATACAGACAGTTGCCTAAGGGTGGAAACTGTCTAAAAGGCAAATCTGGAGAAAAATATTAGATTATGCAAGGAAGCTAGCTAAAAATGTAAAAATGGATAGCAAGAGTTTCTACTGGTATCTACAAAACAGAAAGGAGTAAGTATTGTGAGAATTAATCCTGTGAAGACTGAGAATGGGGAGTTAGTAGTAGATAGTAAGAAAATGGCAGCTGAAATAAAAAGTATGTTGCTTCTATCTTTATTGTAGATGATGTGAAACCATCCCAATAATAGCTATAAATCAGGAGAAGGAAGGTAGACAGGAACTTGGTAAAATTACAATTATCAGGAAAGTGATACCAAGCAAACTGATGGATTTGCAGGCTGACAAGTCTTCTGCATCATAGAATCCCTATGGTGTGGAAACAGGTCATTTGGCCCAACAAGTCCACACTGCCCCTCTGAACAGCATCCCACCAAGACCCATTCCCCTACCCCTGCATTTCCCATGTCTAACCCACCTAACCTAAACATCACTGGGCACCATGGGCAATTTAGCATGGCCAATCCACATACCCTGCTCATCTTTGGACTGTGGGAGAAAACCGGAGCACCCAGAGGAATATGCAAACTTCACATAGATAGTTGCCTAAGGATGGAATCAAACCCAGGTCCCTGGCTTTGTGAGGCAGCAGTGCTAACCACTGAGCCACCATGCCACCCCAATCTTGCTGGACTTTATTATAGGGTCTTAACAGAGATGGCTAATGGTGCAGTTGACGCATCAATGCTTCCAAAATCTTCTCAATTCTGGGAAGATTTCATCAGATTGGCAGGTAGCCAGTCCAACCGTTCTATCCAAGGAGGGAGGGAGACAGAAAACAGGAAATTATAGACCAGTTAGCTTAATGTCTGTCAGGGTAAAGATGTTGCAATTAATCAATCATTAGGGAGGTTGGAAACACATCATATTAATCAGGAAGAGTCAGCATATTTTAATGAAAGGAAAATGACATTTAACTAATTTATTGGCGTTCCTTTGAAGAAGTAACGTGCTGTGGATGAACAGAACCTGTTAGCATGCTAAACTTGGATTTCCAGCAAGCATTTGACGATGTGCCACATAAAAAGTTATTGAGCAAAGTAGGAGCTGATGGTGTAGGGGAGGGAAGCGGCATAGTGGGGCATATATGAGCATAGTTAGAAGATTTGCTGGCTGGCAAAAATTGCATGCATGAGTTATTTTCCATTTGGTACATTGTGACAAGTGGGAATCCATGGGTACACTGCTGGGGCCTCAACGTATTTACAATTTATATCGATGATTGTGATGATGGAAAGTATGACATGGTAAGTAAATTTGCAGATAATGCAAAGATAAGTAGAAAAGTACGTTGCAAAACTAGATTGTGATTTGCAGTCTGATACACCCAGATAAGTCATATGGGCAGAAAGAGATAGAGTATAATGTAGTAAAATGTGAAGTATCTTACTTTGACGGCAAGAGTTAAAAAAGCAGAGTATTATTTAAACAGTGGCTGGTTGCAGAATCCTGAGGTGCAGAGGGATCTAGATGTTTTAGTGCATAAAAAATTAGTACGTAGTTATAGCAAGTAATTAAATAAAGTGAATGGAATGCTATCATTTGTTAAGATGGGAATTGAACATAAAAGTAGGGATTCAGTTGTACAGGATATTGGTGAGACCACATCTTGAATACGATGTGCACTTTTTGCCTTCTTATTTAAGGAATAATTTGGATGATTTGGAGGTGGTTCAGAGGAGATTTACTAAATTTTTACCTTGAATGAGTAGGTTGTCTTATGAGAAAGGATTGGACAGAACAGGCTTGACAGGGTTGCTATGGAAACGATGTTTCCTCTGGAACAAGAGAGTACTGGTTTAAAATTAGGGATTGCCCTTTCAGGACAGAGATGAGGAGAAATATTTTCTATTAGAGGGATCTGTGCTTAGGAAGTCTCAGGCTCAGAAAGTCGTTGCATATGTTAAAGGCAACGTTTGATTCTTGTTAGACAAGGGAATCAAAACTCATTGCAGTAGATGGGAATGTCAAATTCAAAATCTTACAGAAAGGTGATGGCCTGGTGGTGTTATCACGAGATTATTCCTTCAGAATCTAAGCTAATGTTCCAGATACCCAGATTGAAGTCCCATCCTCACCTGGTCTGGCCTACTCGTGACTCCAGACCCACAGCCATGTGGTTGACTCTCAACTGCCCTCTGAAACAGCTGAGCAAACCATTCCATTGTGTCAATTGCTACATAAAAAAGCACAAACACATCTGCCATGATGTTGTTGAATGGCAAACTGTGCTTCACGTGCCAGATAGGTTCCTGATTCATATGGTTGTATGTCTCCACAGTCATAAATAGCCACTAAAGTCAACAGCGATAAAGCACTGAAGGTCTGTATCCTAAAGCAAGGTTTCTGCAGGCATTAATTGTTGTCAGACACGAGTGCACTAGACCATAACCAGAAGCAGAAGCAGCAACAGTGCAGAGCAGTGCAAGCTGCTGAAACAGGCAGAAAAAAGAGGAGGAAAAAGAGAGGCAAAAATTAAATTATCCCATTTTCCCCCAGTTATACTTGATGGACTACTTTGAATGAGTACAATATTCAATCCCCCATTTACTGGCATGATTAACTCTGCACATCTTAACCTTCCCTCTGTCATTATCATATTGGCTTCCACAATATAAAATTATATAGGCCACCACAAAATAAGCACATCTATATTAAGTTTGTAAAATAACTCCGTATTTCTTGTAAATGAATCACCCTTATGGATTTGCCTAGCGACTGTCTTCTCTGGGTATTTAAGACAGAATAACTAGGTTCTTGATTAGTAAGGGATCAAGGGTTACAGGGAGAAGGCAGGAGAGTGGTGTTTAGAAACACATCTGCCATGATTGAATGGTAGAGCAGACTCAATGGGCCAAATGGCTTAATTTTGCCCCTTTATCTTATGGTGCGTGTCTTTGCTGTCTGGCTTTCTGTTTACTGCAGTATGGATGGTGTAAGGCTGCTAACCTTTAGTGGAGGAGGGTGTGATGGCCCTAGAAGGCAGCTCTGAACTTAGAAGATAACAAGGTGTAGAGCTGCATGAACACAGCAGGCCAAGCAGCATCACAGGAGCAGGAAAACTGATGTTTCGGGCCTAGACCCTTTCTGAAGAAGGGTCTAGGCCCGAAACTTCAGCTTTCCTGCTCCTCTGATGCTGCTTGGCCTGCTGTGTTCATCCAGCTCTACACCTTGTTATGTCAGATTCTCCAGCATCTGCAGTTCCTACTATCTCTGAACTTAGAAGACCTGTTTTTTGAAACTGTCACTTTGGTGTAAGCAGCAGCAGTTTTAATTGGCTATCACACACTAGTGCAGGGCACTGGAGGAATGGCGATACCAGAATATTGAATGCTGTCTTCCTGAGAGGGGGCAGCAGGTTCATGCTTCACAGTTATTGAAACTTGGGCAAGGCACTGTCCCAACAAACCTCGCATTCTGTTTGAGAACATTTTTTGGAGTGTTAAGATATCCTGTGAGCCCCTTTGAACAATGGTGTGTGTAGCTGTAGTCACAGCAATTTGATCATACATGGCAGCAAGCTGACCCTGTGTGTCACTGATGTCCATGCTTCCAAGCAGCTCTCAGGCTTAAGATTACATAGGATTACATACGATATATGACGCCTAAAAAGGCCATTTGGCCTAATTAGTCCGTGCTGCACTTGAAACTCCTTCCATCATTTGTTACCTAAATCTGACTTTATAACCATTTATTCCCTTTCCCCTCAAATGCTTGTCTAACCTCGCTTTAAATGCAGCTATGTTGTTGGCCTCAGCCACTCTCTGTGATAATGAGCTCCACATTCTCACCACGGTTAGAGTGAAGAAGCTTCTGAATTCCCTGTTTGATTACTTGGTAACTATCTGTTATATTGATAACCTTGCGCTGTTTTCTTCCCTGTAAGAGTAAATATGTAAATATTCTCTCTGCCAAAATCATTGATAATTTAAAATGGCTCTGGTTAGGTCATTCCCTCAGCTTCCCTTACAAGAGAAAAGACCCAATCTATCAATTTCCTGATCTGTATTCCTAAGCAATTCTGGTATCATCCTTGTAAATCTCCTCTGCACTTTCCCCAGTTCCTCAATATCCTTTTTATAGTATGGCTGCCAGAACTGCATGCAGTATTCTAAGTGTGATCTAACCAAGATTGATACAGATTTAGCAAAACTTCTCTACATTTTAGTTCTATCCCTGTAGAAATAAAAACTAATAATGGTTTTTTTTTAAATGGCCATGCTAACCTGTAGTGCACCTTCTTGTGATTGGTGCATTTATACTCCAAGATCCCACAGTTACTTAGTCCGTCAAGAATGGTACCTGCAAAAAAATGTGACCTCCCAAACACATGAGCTCATTTGTGAGGGCTAGCTATCACTTGCCAATCACTTGCTCATTCTGCATTTATTAATTCTTCCTATAAGTTGTTGCAGCCCTCTTCAGTATTTGGTGGAATCCTGAAATTGAAAACGTTTTATTTTTGATTCCACTGTCAAATTGTTAGTATTAATTGTGAACAACGGTGATCATAAGAGCACCACTTCCTATTTTCTGCCACTCTCTATAACAACTCTTTACTCCTCATCACTTCTTTCCATTCTAAAGTCAGCTAGTCTTCAAGTTACAACTTGTCCCTCTGACCATATTCATATGAGACATCTTATTCAAACCCTTTTGAAAATCAATATAAATTTCATCTGTTACATAACCAAAGTCTACTCTCTCTTTTATCACCTCAGAAAATTCAGTAAGGTTGGTTAAGCAAGATTTTCCCTTTTTAAATCCATGCTGACAACTCATTGTTCTATTTCAAGATAATACTATTTCCTTTAGCAAGGACTACCTTATTTCTCCTCTTACTGATGTCCGAAGGATTCTAGAAATGGGATGAACATGTTCTGTTCCCCTTCCAAAATGTAGGGATTATGCCAGCTGTCCAGCAGTTATTTGGCATATCATTTTTAGGACAAATTAGTAAAAATGAGTTGCAATGTCTGTACTATCGCTTCTTTTAGTTATGCTATAAAATATTGAAGAGATCCATCTGGACCAGTTGGCTCTGTCCTCTTCAGGTTTGTCTAAATTAGTTATATAATAGTACAGAACTTGAGTATTTCTGGAAAAAAAAACATTCTGTTGAATTTTTATTTGTCTTGCACTCAGGTCACTTAGTTTGAAATACCAATGTAAAGGAAAAATAACCCTTATGTATTATGAGAGGATGGTGCTGATTTGTTGGCAAACAGATTTTGATGGGTAAACATTATCCCATAGAGAATGCAGCAGTTAATGCTGACTGAAAGTTAACTGCCAAATGCTGTTTAATATTGAAACATGTTTTGCAGCTCCTCCACCCTCCCTGTTCTCTTCTTTCTTTTCTAAATATGTTATACTTAAAATATTGAATTCCCAAATTGATTTGATTTTTCTGCAGCCATTTTTCAGTATGCTTGACTATATCTGGTTTCTCCTAACGTCTAGTGTCTCCCAGTATCCTTATTTTCTTATGGACAATTTGTAGGTTGCTATACAGACATTTAACCTTTTTTTTTGATAGGAGTTCCTCTCATGTTATGCATAATCATCTTTACAGGCTCCACTTCTGCAACTCCATTTATTCCCCTTGATGTAAATTTTCTCTATTACTTCCTTCTCTCCTATGATCTGCTTTCTCTTCTCCCTGTGTTGTTTACATTTCTTATAGATCCCTTTGCCCATTCTGACTAATTCATCCCATTTCTCTTTATGATCATCCTAATTACCATTTCCATTAGACACCATTCCTAATCTACTTCATCGCTACAGCTTTCTCGTGGTCTCAAAAGTAGTGCCAGTATCTCATGAATTGAAGTACCTTTCCAAACATTTCTGGATTCTTGTCCTTAGTTGCAGAGGCTGCAATCTATGTCTATTCCTGTAATTATGGAGACTGCTATTACTACCATTTTTCAATTCTGCTCTTTGCTCACCAATGGGCAGCCTTCTGATTTCCAGCTATGGCCTGCTTTGTGGCTGTACTCCCTGCCATCTTTCTTCTCAACCTGACAGAGTTTGATTATATTGCACTGGTTGGATGGGACAGACAGGATCTCCAGCTCAAACTCTATTATATCCCAACAAACAAGATCCTTATCAGTCACATCGACCCTTTCTAGAATCTGTATTTTCTTCTTGGGTGTGACTATATTCTGGACAAAATGTCTAGAATCCCCTCTCCATTCCTTATGTATTAGCAATGCCAAGTGTTTAAGAGTCTAGTAGAACACTGGAAAATAAGTCTTGGTGATAGAGATTGTTGGTAGGTGAGTGATGGGCTAGGGTTGGTTAAGAACCAGCTGACCACTGTGACTTTTTTCTTTGATCACGGGATGAGGGTGCCACTTTATTGCCCATTCCTAATTGTCCTTGAGAAGGTCATCGTGAGCCACATTCTTGAACTGCTGTAGTCCATGTGTTGTAGGGACATCCAGATTGCTGTTAGGAAGGGAGTTCCCTGATTTTGACTCAGCAACAGTAAAGGAACAGCAATAAAGTTTCCGTGTCTTGAGAGGAACTTGCAGGTGTTGATGTTGCCACATGTCTTCTTCCCTTGTCTTTTGAAGTGGTAGTGGTTGCAGGTTTGGATGGCGCTGTCAAAGGAACCTTCAGGATTTGCAACAGTGTATCTCAAAGATGGTACACACTGTTGTCATGAAACAATTATGATGGAGGAAATGACTGCCTGAGGTGTGGATGGGGTGTCAGTCACGTGGCTGCTCTGTCCTGGGCGATTTTGAGTTTCTTGAGTGTTGTTGGAGCTGCACAATCCAAGCAAGTGGAGAGTCTTCCATCACACTGTGGACATGTGCCTTCCAGATGGTGGACACAATTCGGGAAGTCATAAGGTGAGTTACTTTCTACAGAATTCCTGGCTCCTGACCCACTTTTGAAGCAAGAGTATTTATAATACAGTTTTAGTTTAGCTTCTAGTTAGTGGCATTCTTTAGGATGATGATAGCTGGGGAATCGGTGAT
The DNA here is from genome assembly GCF_021869965.1 of Rhincodon typus. Lineage (NCBI taxonomy): Eukaryota > Metazoa > Chordata > Chondrichthyes > Orectolobiformes > Rhincodontidae > Rhincodon > Rhincodon typus. The sequence goes on from NC_063333.1 coordinate 128,575,684, forward strand.
GATAATGCCGTTGAGCGGAGGTGGAGAAGATTTCCGGTTCTTTGAGAAGGTCATTCTTTGACACTTTTGTTGAATGAATGTTGCCCAATGTCCACTTGGCAGCCCGATCTGGGATATTATCCACGTTTTGCTACGTATGAACATAGACTGCTTCATTATCTGAGGAGTTGTGGATGCAACTGAACATTGTGCAATCATCAGCAAACATCCCCCCTTCTGACCTTACGATAGGGGGAAGGTCATTGTTGAAGCAGCTGAAGATGGTTGGGCCTGTGACAGTACCATGGGGAACTCCTGCAGCAATGTGGCTCAGATATGATTGACCTGGAGAAACATCAACCATCTTTCTTTGTGCTTGGTATGATTCAACCAGAAAAGAGCTTCATCCCAATTCATACTGACTTCTGTCTTGTCAAGGTGCCTTGATGCTACACTCAGTCAAACGCTGCCCTGATGTTAAGGGCAGTCACTGTCTTGAGCTTCGCTTTTTTGTCAATGTTTGGACTAAGGCTGTAATAGTTGATTGTTTATGTAATTCGAAACTGCACTTATTGATCTCGAAATTCATACAAAGTTGTTGAACCTCTTGTAGCACGGCATCTTAAAATTTGGGGCTAGTCTCCCAGAGTGGAACTCCATGGCTGTCTATTCTCATTGTCTTTTATGTGTGTGTTTGGAGGAATTCCTGGATACCAGTAGATCCAAGACATCTCTTCTACCTTCTGTCTCCTTCGTCAAGACTTCACCTTTTCCCCACATCCTGCGTGACTACCAGCACCTTCTCCAGCCACAATTCACTTCTCCTTTTAGGAATACAGGCCAGCATTAAGCAGTGCGGGCTAGGTTTAAGTGGTGCCTGAAAGTCATGATTTTGATCAGTGGCTGATGCATGCAGCCAATGAGCAGTGCCGTTAGCCCTGGCTGACTGCTGTAACCATTGTGATGAACAGCCAACACAAAGTCAGTGTGCTGCCTGCATTTCAATCGTCAAATGTGGGTTCATTACCTGTTGTGTTTCTGCACTCACTTCTCGGAGCTGTCCAAAGTAGCACGTGTAGAATTTTAAAACCTTTTCTAAGGAAAGCAGACAGGAAAGGAAGAGAAAAACTTAGGGGTGAGGGCAAGAGGGCTGCAAAATAGGAAGAAGAACAAGGAGACACAATACAACCAAAATTATACAACTTTAAAAGGGGAATAGTAACAAAGGACACTGACAAACAAACTTTTGAAACAAGTTCAGAAATGTTTTAAAAAGTGAATGGAATGCTTGACTTAAGTAGCCTTTATATTCTCATTTTGTAGAGTACATTAAACCATTGTAAATCACCAGTTGGAAATCAGACTACACTATAAATCAGGGCACCACAGCTAATGGAGGATGTCAAAACTTTGAAGAATATACTGAAATTATTTACCAGAATTGTTCCAGGGATGAGCAACATCAGTAATATGAAGAAAGTAGGAAAACTGAGATTATTTTCTTAGAGCAGAGAAGGCTATGGGGAGATTTAATAATCAAGATATTGAAATATATAAGGGATTTTGGAATGATGAGTGAGTAAAATATTTTCATTGGCAAGTAGACCTTTAAGCAATTTACACAGCCTTAAAATTGCTGGCAAAGAAGCAGAGGGGAAAATGGAGATTTTTTTTAAATTATGACCATCTGGAAATATGTACTGGGCCAGGCAGCATCAGTGGAGAGAGAAACATAATTAAATTTTGGGTCAATGACCTTCCATCAAAATTGGGAAAAAAAAGATTTAACTGACTTTATACAAGTGTAGAGGTGGGTATAATGGGGTAGTGAGAACATTATGATAATGATAAGGTGGAAGGCATGTGAGATTACATAACAATAGAGATAATGATGCAAGACAAAAGGAGATAGCACAAGAGAAGAAACAAAAGATGGATCTTGAGGAGCTGTAAATTGTTGAAAGTGTTGAGTCTGCAAGGCTGTGAAAGGTTTAATCGAAAGATGAGGTCATATTCCTCAAATATGCATTGGTTTTCATTAGAATGGTGTAGAAGACAGAGAGATAAAGAAAACTCAAGGTCTGTATGGGCAGAGAATTAAATTGACAGGTACAGGAAACTCAGAGGTGCCTTTACAGACTGGGTAGAAATATTCTGTAAAGCAATGACCTCGTATATGTTTACTGTCTTCAATGTCAGAAGATAACGTAAGGAGCAGAGGATACAGTACTAAAGAAATCTACGTAAATGGCTGTTTCATCTTGAAGGAATACTAGGGGCTTTGAACAGTGAGAAGGGAATAGGTAAGAAGGCAGCGTTTCATCTTGTGCACTTAAATGGAAAGGGATTTTGATAAGTGCAAGGGAATGATTGAGGAATGGGCCAAGATGCAACGGATGCAATGGTCCCTTTGAAATGTTGAGAGGTGATGGCTCGAACAAGATTCACACAGGGTTTCCCCTTCACCCTGCTCACCACAATCAATGTTTCATCCTTAAACATTTCTCCTGACTCCTGTATGATGCCACCACCAAGCTATATTTTCAAATATTTACAGCTGTAACCTCTGTGGGTATGCTGGTGCTAAAATGGTACCATTCAAACTGGAGTTACAGTGTAAATGCTGAGAGGATGTTTCCCTTCATGGGAGTGTCTAGGACCAGAGACCATGTACTCAGGGTAAAGGGGTAATAATATGAGACTGAGATGAGGAGGAATTTCTTCTCTCAGAGGGTTGTGAGTCTTTGGAACTCTTTACTACAGAGAACTGTGGGGCAGGGTCCTTGTGTATATTTAATACTGAGACAGATAGATTCCTGATCAAGAATCAAGGGCTATCGGGAAAGTGCGTGTGAGAAATGTCAGATCAACCATGATTCTATTGAATGGTGGAGTAGGCTTGAAGGACTGAATGGCCTACAATTCTTCCTATGTCTTATGGCTCTAAGACTTTCATTATAAAGCCCATTAAATCAGATTTTGGTTTTTTATAATCAGCGACCAGGAGCAGAATTTTATTAACTGTTGATGTTTTATTGTTGTTTAGTCCTGGGGGTATATTTTATTTCATTATTTTGTTTTTATGTCTTAACATCTAATTCTATGCATGGGAGGCTTTTTCAGGGATTTCCTTTGTTCCAGATCCCTTACTCTATAGCTCTTACAGGTCTGTATAAATCTAAGCCTATAAACTTAATCTATTTAAATGTTTATAATTAATAAACATTTTATCTTTCTATATACTACAAATTCATGTGACCATCAAGGAAGGGTTCTAACAGAAATCCTGCCAGCTAAAAGAGCCCTAAATGCAAGTATGACACACAAGTCAATACAGTCTCTAGTACCCAGTACTTAGTCTGATGTGCCACACTCTACTTGCAATCCTAATGATAGTTCTGGACCACCAATGCAGATGGCTGGTAAAAAGTCCCAGAAATGTTTCCAGCCTTTTGCTTCATCCAAGAATGGGGAGAAGAAATTCTGCTCAGTATGGCCTTCCAGCGATGAAAAAAAAATTACATTATATTTAGATATTTGTAAATACTTCTGGGCTGTCTTGTGAGACATGTGTATTGCTCCTTATCCCCAGTTCTTGTTGACATTTCCTCTCCACTTCATCAATTATTCTCTCCCTTCCCATGCTCTCCCTTCATTGTCACCCATCTCCCTTTCATTATATCTTAGAATCCCTACAGTGTGGAAACAGGCCCTTTGGCCCAACAAGTTTACACCGACCCTCAGAGCATCCCACACAGACCCATCCCCCTATAAGCCACCTAATCTACACATCCCTGAACAGTTGGGCAATTTAGTATGGCCAATCCACCTAGCCTGCACATCTTTGGACTGTGGGAGGAAACCAACACAGACATGGGGAGAATGTGCAAACTCCACACAATCGCCTGAGGGTGGAATCGAACCCATGTCCCTGCTGCTGTGAGGCAGCAGTGCTAGCCACTGAACCACTGTGCTGCCCCATTATTTCTGTAATGCCATCAGGTCTCCCTTTCTGATCACTTCATTCCCATTAATTTCCCATCTTGCTTTCCTAATTCGTTGATAACCTCTCTTCATTCTTTCATCTCCCCACTTTACTGTTCTACATGAATATTGCTGCACGTAATGAAAATAGTTACTGCATACAGCAAGTAAGCAGATTTAGATTTAGGTTTTATTGTCATGTGTACTCAAGTACGAGGTACAAGAGTACAGTGAAAAGTGTACAGTGTTACCACACACGGCACCATCTTAGGTACAAAGTACCTAAGTACAAAATCTTAGTTACAGAAGTAGAAAAAAGTAAGTTAAAAAGTTCAGTGTTATAGTTTTTTTAGTATAAAAGTAGAAGATCAAAGAAATAAAGTTAAAAAGTCAAACATTATAGTCTTTCTTAAGCCTTGGGCCTGCAGATGCTCCAAGCTGGGCTTTCCCCAAGAGGGCTCACTCTTCCCTGTGCTGGGCATGCTTTCACCCACACTGGGCTAAGAAATGTCTGTGTTTGCCAGTCGCCACAGCCACTGACCGTTGCTGCTGACCTCCGTTGGGCACACCAGGCTTCACCATCACTCTTAAGGCTTCGGCCCTGACAGAATTTTAGGGGAATTTTGAGTTTGAATTCACTATATGGAACAACTACATTTTTATTCTTGAGTTGGAACATACTTTGTGGTGCTGAGGGGAAAAGGATTTGGTTCATACTGACTTTATGTCAGCAAATATACACTTGTGGAACAAAATACCAAAACACTGATTGCCAAAATGAGACATAGATAATTGACATAATTGTTGTTACAAGATCTGGAAATAAGTGAAAACAGGGATAACTGAACCAATCTGAAATTCCTATAGGAAAAATCAGAGTTTCTACATGACAGCCTTAAGGAAGTTAACTTCCTGAGCACAGTGAGTCTTAGCATCACCTGGGAGTTCCCAGATGCAAGGTCAAAACTTACTCGTTCGGCCTTGTTCCAACATGTAGTGCTTTGGAGCAGTTGCAGAGCTTCTTAGGCATTCCCTGATTGTTCAATATAGCCTCATGGCCAGAATTTAGCTAATGAAGCAAGTAGCTTGGGTCACACATCAGTTGAACCGGTAACCTAAATTGTATAATTTTCATACAGAGGTGTAGGTACGAGATAGAGTGGTGCCAGTCGATCATGAAAGCACAGCATAGGAAGCATGGGAGTAGGCAAGTACTGTAGCTGGTTAGAAGGCTTACCTCAGCTCTCAGACTACATCCAAGTATTTTTTTGAAGTTCTTATGCTGGTAGGCCTCATCAACTTCCCTCGGCCCATAACAGCCCCTTATCCTCCAATCATAGTCCCTTCATACCCTGTATTCCAACTCATGCCTTCCCATCCCTTTCCTATTGCACCTCATTATCTCCATGGGTCTCTCCATAATCGCTCACCCAGTGTCCAACAGAGGGAAATCTCATGAACCATATGGACAGGAATAAACTTCTAATTACCTAATAAAACTTTCACCCCTACATGTACAATTATGAAATAAATTCTGATGTATAAACCTAACGCTTTGAAAGTGACTTTAAGTTGTTAATCAAACTGTGAACTGAGAACTCAGTTACTACTGAGGTAACTATAGCTTTTTAGATTCAGCTGAACATATGTCATAGGCAGAACACTACAGGGGAGCAGATGGCTTGCCCACTGCAGAAGAAAAGACAGTAGCTGGTCACCAGGCCCAGATGATGCCTACCCCATAGCCATAATGGACTTCAGACAGGCTAAAGTGGTGGATAGCGAGATTTTCACCCCTGGTTACCACCTTCTGGCATTACCAGCCAATTTGAGTAACCAGCGCTCTTGCAGTCCCAGCAGGAGCTCTATAAAAGTGCTGCCAGGATTGCAAGCAGGCCAATGAAGGAGACATAATGGATTCTGAAGTGAGGTCAACTGAGGGGCTTTGGATGGGGATTATTAATCATCTCAGGGAGGTGGCAGAATGGGGTGCAAGGGTGGGTTTTCTAGTATAAGCAGAGTGATGTAAATGTGTGATTTTCATTTTGTTTAGAGTTTGGATTTTAAACTAGTGGCATGTGGGTTTTGGCCTGGGTTTATGGAAGAGTCCCATAGCTAACTTACCAGTCTTTATGAAGACTGATCCTTAATATTTATTATTATTATTCGCATATGGTAGGTGGGTACTGTATTTCAGTGCCCAGCAACCCTCTGTGTTATGGGGATGAGCTCAATGATGGCTGAGCAGATATTGGGTTGCCGCCTGACTTATATTATGTGCTTTCTGCTGAAAACACATCCAGCAGAAGTATGTAATATTCACCTCAATGACATAATGATAGCCCTTGGGAAAATGTTATCAAAGAGCTCTGTTGAAACTGCATAGCCAGCCATGGCTTTTCCTTTTCTAACCTACACTTGTCAATCACAGCCTTCAACAAAGGGTTTTCTTTAATTCTCACTGGCAGTTGCAGATATGTTTTTTAAAGTTTGAAGGGTATAGCATTTGAAACAAAAGTTCAGATCATGAATGATAAAAACATTATCTACCCTTCAAAGAGCATTCACATCTATTCTATCAATTCAAGATTTTCACAAGATGGGTTAAACACCTGGAATGAACCAAAATAGGGTCAGTTTGAACATAGCACTTAGTTCAAACGGCCCTCGCTAAATTTAAGGTTCACTCCAATGTGAACCACACACATATTTCTTCCTTAAAAAATAAATTGCGCCTGTCAAAAATGAAATTGGGACTTCTGCGTCCAGGTCCTGCCTGCCATTTGAGGAAGTCTACAGAGTCTTCCCAGCTACACACAAATCTCTTAGTCCCATCTCTGCTTTCTGCTGTGTACTCTCTTTCGAAATTCCAAAGTAGTACCTGTGATAGGGCCATGATTTCTCATGCAGTGTAGGAAAAGCATTCATAAGCACAGGGCCTTCATAAAGAGCTCATGTTTCATATTTTCAATATTCAGAGGTTCAGCAACATAGGTTCTTATTTTCTTTAGAATAAAAGAAATGATACAAGTGGCAAAAATGTCTACAAAAAAGGAGGCCATTGAACTTATATCTTAGCCACGGATCATTAATCTATGCATAATCTTAAAACTTCCCTCTACCCATTTCAATTGATGGGTGGTTTGCTTGCAAGATCTTGCAACTATCATTTGTTCTTCCTGAATCACTTTCGAGCATATGGAATTCTTATTTTTCCAACAAATCAGGAAAGATAAAATTTAAAAAATGACTGATAAAGAGGTATCCACATCCATGGGTAATTATTCTTTAAGTGCCAATCAAATTTCTCCACCAAACCATTTGTTTGTGATTGTTCGTGTTAGCTAATTACTTGTGTGTGCAGTGCTAATGGAGGATAACTGAGTGAGCTAAGGTATTGAATTACAGGCCTTTTTAATCAACCTGTTTGCACATGTAATGATGCACCTTCAGAGCCATACAGATGGGTTTTTCAGTGGCCCAGTGGTTGGCACTGCTGCCTCACAACCCCAGGGACCTGGGTTCAATTCCACCCTCAGGTGACTGTCTGTGTGGAGTTTGCATATTCTCCCTCTGTCCACATGGGTTTCTTCCAGGTGCGTTGGTTTCTTCCCACAGCTTGTAGATGTGCGGGTTACATGGATTGGCCATGCTAAATTGCCTACAATGTCTGGTGATGTACGGGCCAGGTGGATTAGCCAGAAGAAGTACAGAGTTAGGGTAGGGGGAGGTGGGTCTGGGTGGGATGCTCTTTAGAGGCCTGGGGTAGGCTGAATGGCCCATGTTCACACTGTAGGGGATTCTAGATCTACAGCCCATCATCTCCATGCTGGTCAAAAAAAAAGCCACCTAGCTATTTTAATCCCATTTTCCATCATTTGGCCTTGTATGTCTTGGCATTGCAAGTGTACGTGTAAATACTTCTTCAATGTTATGAAAGTTTCTCCCTCTACCACCCTTACAGGCAGTGAGGGCCAGATTCCCAGCACCCACTAAGTGAAAAGGTCTTTCCTCACATCTCGGCTTAACCTCCAGCCCCTTACCTTAAATCTATATTCACTGGTCATTGATCTCTGTCACCCCCCTCAATCTCCTCTGCTTGTAGGCAAATGATCCCCATCTGTCCAAACTCTCTTCATAACTGAGTCAGGTAGGACTTGAGCCTGGGCATTCTGTCCTGGAGGTAGGGCCGTTACCATTGTGCAACAAGAGCCTTAGTAATTCAATTATAATTATTCTAAAATCAAACTGTTCAGACATATTATGACATACCTCCAGAGCAGGTGGGACTTGAACTGGGTCTTCTCCTTCAGAAATAGGGACACTGCCACTGCACCAGAAGAACCCAAATAGTTCAATTACACGCTGACATTAATTGAAAAATTCCTTTATCAAAATTACACACAATTTGTTGCATTTTATATTACTGTGAATCTGTGTTTTGCTGTGATTCTACAAAGGCTTAAACTATTTCATTCATTTTTATAGCTGGAATCAACAACTATCCACCTCCATCTCTAAAGAAGGAATGTGAAGGAATAAATTCTGACAGTGCAGAAGAAGCAGAAATATTTCCTGTTACGCCGTAAGTTTTGAAGACATCTGCTATCAAGCTTTGAATACAGATTGTATTTTTCCTTCAATCATTTATGCATTACTTCTTCATCACAGCTTGAACACTTTGCAAGATTTTGAAGAACAGAAAGATGATACCAATATTTATGGTAAGTGCAGACCAACACATTTCTATTGGGGCTGGGTGGTTAATTCAGGAATGGTTTTTGGAAAGTTGAGGGATGAGAGCTTCAATTTAAAGATGAGGCCATTTGACCTCCCAGATCTTAGTCACCAATTGCCCACTACAAATGGACAATTGCCAGCAAGGAAAGATTGATTGCTCAGAGGTCATTTCTCACACAATAGTAAGTGCCTGGGTAGGTGGTGTCTATCCAGGTCTTCTGGATGGGAGGACAGGAGGGAGCCTTTGGCAACTGAAGCTCAGACTTCATTTGTGAAGCCTGGAGGAACAATGCTGCATAAAATCTTTCTTTTAGGATCTTCGATGCTTCCCTGATGTGTTGTCTTAGTTAAAATATGACCCTCAAGACACCTAGAACCAGTTTGCTTGGATGAATGATGCTCCTGACTGAGTTAAGCAAGACGTGTGATCACTCTAAAAAAAAACCCTAGTTAAACGACTGGCTGATGAGAATAGATTTGAAATGTGTCAGTGATCGAATGGTGAATTTAGAAGAAAAATCTTTATTGAAGGAATAATAAGAATGTCGAACTCAATATCACAAAGTGTAGTTGAAGTGCACAGTATTTAAGGAGAGGCTAAACATACATTGAGGAAGAAAGAGATAGATGGTATGATGGTAGATTTGGGTGAGATAAAATGGGAAGATACTTGAGTGGACCACCAACATTGGATAGACTAGATGGGCTGAACGACCTGCTACCGTGCTGTATATCCTATCCAAATTAAGTTTGTGGAGGCCATTTCAAATAGCAGGTGCCCTATCCCTACTGGATTAAAATTGGCCCTATGTGTTTTGGGTCAGCATTAAATAATGTTTACTGAAAAAAATGTGCTGAAAGCATACATTCATCAGGACAGAATCACAAGAATACCAAATCTGAAAGGAAACAACAATCTTTATTGCAGTGAGAAGAGGGTGTGATTGGTTGACAAATGATCTCTGATTGGTAGAGGCATTGCCGAGGGGAATGCACAAGGGAGCAGTGAACTGTCAAGAGCTTTTGTTTAAATTCAAACTAAGCAAGACAAATCTGATTGAGTAAGATTTGCCCAGAGGGAATGCAGGAGGAAATGGCAACCCACACACTTTTGTTCAGTTGAAAAAGATACAGGGTGTGGATGTGTTCTTCCTGTTTGCAGAGGACAGATTCTGTGTGTAAATAAATGTAAAAGGTAGAGATTGAATCACCATAGCTTTAACAGACTATCGGGCTGCTCTCTCAAGACAGAGACACAGTATTTTCTATATTCACTCATGGGACATAGGCATCACTGGCTGACCAGCATTTATAGCCCGTCCCTAGTTTCCTTGAGCAGGTGGTGGTGAGCTGCCTTCCTGAACTGCTGCATTCCATGAGCTGTAGGTTGACCCACAATGTCCTTATGGAGGGAATTCCAGGACTTTGATCCAGCACCAGTGACATACTTCCAAGTCATAATGATGAGTGGCTTGGATGGGAGCTTGCAGCTCATGTTGTTCCCAGATATCTGCTGCGTTTGTCCTTCTAGGTGGAAGTGGTTGTAGGTTTGGAAGCTGCTCTGTGATGAACCTTGGTGAGTTTCTGCAGTACATCTTGAGATATACACACTGCTGCCACTGAGCATTGAATCATAGAATCCCTACAGTATGGAAACAGGCCCTTTGGCCCAACAAGTCCACACCGAACCTCAGACCATCCCACCCAGACCCATCCCCCTATAACCTACCGAATCTACACACCCCTGAACACTACGGGCAATTTAGCATGGCCAATTCACCTAACCTGCACATTTTTTGGTCTGTGGGAGGAAACCAGAGCACCCGGGGGAAACCCACGCAGACACGGGGAGAATGTGCAAATTCCACACAGACAGTCACCCAAGGCTGGAATCGAACCTGGGTCCCTGGTGCTTTGAGGCAGCAGTGCTAACCACTGAGCCTCTGTGCCACCTCATTGGTAGTGGAGGTTGTGGAAATGGTGCCAAATGTGGGGGCTGCTGTGTCCTGCTTGGTGTCAAGCTTCTTAAGTGTTGTTGGAGCTGCACCCATCCAAGTAATTGGGGAGTATTCCATCACGCTCCTGACTTGTGACTTGTAGATAAGTGGACAGGCTTTGGGGAATCAAGAGGTGAATTACTCACTGTAATATTCTTAGGGTCTGATCTGCCCTTGCAGCCATTGTGTTTATATGGTGAGCCTAGCTGAGTTTCAGGTCAATAGTAATACCAAGGATATTGTTCATTGGGATATCAGTGATGGTGACGCCATTGAATGTGAAGGGACAGTAGTTAGATTGACTGGAGATGGTTGGGTATTTGTGTGGCACCAATGTTACTTGTCACTTTTCAGTCGAAGCCTGAATATTGTCCAGCACATTTTGCATTTGACATGGAGTCATGAATGCTGCTGAACATTGTACAATCATCAGTGAACATCCCCAGTTCTGACCTTATGATGGAAGGAAGGTTATTGATGAAGCAGCTGAAGGTGGAGGTTGAGCGGGTGACCTTATAGAGGTTTTTAAAGTCATGAGAGGTATAAGTAAGGTGAACGGTAAGTGTCTTTTTCCTGTGGGGGTGGGATTTCAAGACTAGAGGGCATATTTTTAAGGTGAGAGGAGAAAGATTCAGAAAGGACATGAGGGGCAACGTTTTTACACAGACAGTGGTTTGTGTGTGGAATGAACTTCCAGAGGAAATGGTGGATGTGGATACAGTTACAACATTTGAAAGATATTTGGATAAGTACATGAATAAGAAATGTTAGGAGGGATATGGGCCAAGCGCAGACAGGTGGGATTAGTTTAGTTAGGATTATGGTCAGCGTGGACGGGTTGGACCAAAGTGTCTGTTTCTGTGCTGTATGACTCTCTGACTCTATGACGCTATAACTCATTCAGAGACGTCATGGAGCTGAGATGACTGACCTCCAGCAACCACATTCATCTTCTTATGCCATAGAGTCATACAGCATGGAAAGAGCCCTTTCAGTCCAACTCGTCTGCGCCAACCAGATATCCCAATCCGATCTAGGCCCATTTGCTAGCATTTGGCCCATATTCCTCTAAATCCTTCCTATTATATATCCATCCAGATGCCTTTTAAATGATGTAATTGTACCCATCTCCACTGTTTCCTCTGGCAGCTCATTCCATACACACACCACCCTCTGTGTGAAAAAGTTACCCGTCAGGTCCCTTTTTAAATCTTTCCCCTCTCTCCGTAAACCTATGCCACCCAGTTTTGGACTCCCCCACCCTAGGCTATTCACCCTGTCCACGCCCCTTATGATTTTATAAGCCTCTATAAGGTCACCCCTCAGCCTCCGACACTCCAGGGAAAATAGCCCCAGCGTGTTCAGCCTTTCCCTATAACTCTAACCCTCCAGTCCCAGCAACATCCTTATAAATATTTTTATGAATCCTCTCAAGTTTAACAACATCCTTCCTGTAGAAGGGCCTCCTGAATTGTATGCAATATTCCAAAAGTGGCCGCACTAATGCCCTGTACAGTCACAACATGACATCCCAACTCCTACACTCAATGTTCTGACTAATGAAGGCAAGTGTGTCAAAAACCTTCTTCATTCCCGGTCTACTTGCGACTCTACTTTCAAGCAACTATGCAGCTGCACTTCTAGATCTCTTTGTTCGGCAACACTCCCCAGGGTCCTACCATTAAGTGGATAAGTCCTGTCCTGATTTGCCTTTCCAAAATGTAACACATTTATCTAAATTAAAACTCATCTGCCACCCTACAGCCCATTGGCCCAGCTGGCCAAGGTCCCGTTGTACTCTGAGATAACCTTCTTCACTGTCCACTACACCACCTAGTTTGGTGTCATCTGTAAATTTACTAACCATGCTTCCTATATTCACATCCAAATCATTTAGCTAAATCATGTTGAATGGCAGAGATGGTTCAAAGGGCCGAATGGCCTACTCCTGTTCGGCAAACATCCCAGAGCCCTACCATCCAGAAACAAAATCAGAAATGGCTGGAATCAGAATCAAAAATCAGCAGGAGAAAAAGCAAGGTTAACATTTTGGATCCGATGACACTTGTTCGGAACTCACCAAACCCAAAACATTAACTCTGCATTCTCTCCATGGATTATAAGTGACCTGCTGAGTTTTTCCACCAATTTCTGATTCTGTTTCCAATTCCCAGCATCCGCAGTTCTTTGTTTTATTTTTGTTCCTATGTGCCAGATATGTCTGTAACCAGTGGAGAGTTTGCCCCCAATACCCACTGATTCCAGTTTTTCTAAGGCTTCTTGATACCATGCTTAGTTGAATGCAGCCTTGATGTCAAAGGCTGTCACTTACCCCTCAACTCTGAAATTCGACAAGTCCCTTTAGCGAAACTCAAGTTCTGTACAACCAAGTGAGTATAAGTAAATGTAAAACATTTCCAAAATGCATGGATGTCTCCTATTCTGAAAAAATAAAGGTAAAATGGCCTTACAGCCCCACGCTTCCCTGTCTGTTCCTGTGATTGCCTCAGACCTTCTTCCTCAGTCTTTATCTAACTCAGGTTACATAACTTTCTTTTCCAAACTGCACGCACTGTGTCAGTTCTGCTAACTTCAACTGAGAGCTTAATCTGAAAATTTAATATGTGGCAAGGAATTAAAACAGCCCAGACCTCACTCTGGCAATGCCATCTGCACTGACCTGCTCAAACCAGTGTGCTGATGCTAACTTGGGTGCTGAGATAAAATCGGAGTCTTGTTGTATATATGGTACTCCTGGATTATCTACATATTTCCAGCCATATTGGGAAAAGTGTAAACTACAGGGCGGCATAGTAGCTCAGTGGTTAGCACTGCTGCCTCACAGCACCAGGGACCCGGGTTCGATTCCAACCTTGGGCGACTGTCTGTGTGGAGTTTGCACATTCTCCCTGTGTCTGTGTGGGTTTCCTCCGGGTGCTCTGGTTTCCTTCCACAGTCCAAAGATGTGCAGGCTAGGTGGATTGGCCATGCTAAATTGCCCATAGTGTTCAGGGGTATGCAGATTAGGTGTGTTATAGGGGAATGGGTCTGGGTGTGGACTTGTTGGGCCGAAGGGCCTGTTTCCACACTCTAGGGATTCTGTTCTATAAAGAAAGTGCTCTGCTGAGAAATGAGCAACTGTCAGGAAAATTTACTGAGAAGTTTGAACCTCATGTCAGGATTTGTATGTGGTTGGAGAGAAAGAAGTAGCTGGGAAAATGAAATTAATGGTGGGGAATTACTGGTAGATCATGCTCAAATGATCATTGTCCCACTTTTCAGCTACTATATTTAAGCTGATTTTGGATAGGATCTTAGGAGAAAATCCAGCTCCTAACATCTTTCAGTCCTCACTACACAGGATAATACATAAAGATTGCTAAATGGAAACATTTATATATTCCATTTCATTCCATTGCTCCTATTTGCAATGAAAATATTCTGCTCATTTAATCCAATCCAATCCAGAAGGACAACTTTATTAATATAGCTTAATTAGTTACATTAACATTAAGTAACTAATTTAATTAGACTGCTTTATTCCTTCCTGGCAATAGCATGTCAATCAACCTCACCAGAGCAAATTATCTGGTCATTATCACAATGATGTTGGTGGGAGCTTAATTTATGCAAATTGGATGCCATATCTCCTACATTACAACAGTGACTGCAAATGGACTTCATTGATTGCAAAGCACTTTTGAATGTTTGCTGATCAGGAAAGGTGCTACATAAATACAATTCATTCTTTCTTTTTCTTCCATTCTAGATGAGTGCATGCTGAATCTTGATGAAGGAGATTGTTACAACTACAACCTAAAATGGTACTTTGATAAAAGTTCACGAGTCTGCAAGAAGTTTTGGTACGGTGGCTGTGGAGGAAACAAGAACAGATTTGACACCCATGAGGAGTGTGAAGCCTTGTGTCTAAAATCAGCCTTGTAAATGCTGGTTATTTCAGATAAACATACTTGACACAAACATAACATTTCAGTGTGGCATACCACTTCCTATCTTTGTATAGAATACCTCATTTACACTGATACATCCTGTTTATACCTTTTAAACATTTTTGATAATAATTAAGAATTAGAACTATCCTGTTTACACTGTCTCTCAATGCTGGACAGCTCCGGCAAAATATAGCCATACCAACGTCCCAGGAAAAGAACGTTATAATGTATATTTTTCTTCTATGAATGTTTTTACACAAATGAAATGGAGAGGAAAGATGGCAGCAGGGTCATCCAGAAGTAATGACAGAATATCTAATGGGTTGCAAGATTTTTATTTTTGAAGTTACAAATTTACAAACAATTAAAATCAAATTAAAACATGAGAGAAGTGAGAAGTCAATTTCTCCGGTTATTCCCCATTCTCAGCTATTTCTGTGGCCTGGAAGAATTCTGGCTGGATTCTAGACCGTAATTGCTGGAGGAAATGTGAGCACCGCAGAGGACTGCTGAGGGTTAATGTGTCTGACTGCTGCTTGAGAACCTCAGCCTAAGATCCTAAGTGCTTTCCATTTCCCAAGAAAGGGGAAAGATGATTCAAAAACAAAACCTCTACTTGCATGAGAATGTTTTCTGCCTATCCTGAAAAAAGGCGCTAGTGCCTGCATTTGCCTCTGGGTCGCTGGCCGAGCAACCATAACATCAAAATTAGGCAAAGTCTTCTTTTATCCCGTTCAAATTTTGACGCGAAGCCTAAAGGCTTAGTATATGCAGACCCAAATGGCACTGGGAAGACCTAGGAAATTGTCAGGCAGCTCCATGCAAGTAGAGATCCAAGTCTCCTAGTGCTTATCCCCGATGAGACGAATGAAAGATAATTCATCCTATTCTCTATTCAGCAGAGAATTCTTTAAATACATAAAGTATTGTGATAATGTGCCAAATAGATAGTCAGCTTTATTTCCTGCTTTATCAATTGAGCAATAAAAAATTGTTTTTTTCGCAGCTGGCTACTTTGCATTATAAAAGCACCAGACTGATTTGTGAATAGTCTGCTGGTTACAAGCAAAGAGGTGGAAATTAGATATTGGTTCATATTGAGCAATTCATATTGGAATGTTTCATGTATTAATGCAAGTTGCATATAAAATCATTGTCGAAATTAAATGCCCCACCTTTTTTTGGTGGTCATTGTTATCCGTTGTCATTTCAGCTTCCTGCCATAATTTAAGTTTAAGATCAGAATCTTCCAGAAGTTTAATTTCTTTTGTGTAAATTTTGTTTCTGTTAATGAGATATTGGTTTTCATTTGCTGACATGCTTAATTTAATATTAAAGGGGCAGTGATGCAAACATTTCAAAAGTGACTTTATTTCACACCATTTAACGAGATTCTGTTCAAAGCGTAGCCCTGCTTCAAGTACAAAATATGATGGAGAATGAGTTACATATTTAGCAAAATTTGACCCTATGTGCATGTAAAAAAAGAAGGGTCCTTGTTCAAAAGTCACTGAAAGCTAACATGCAGGTGCAGCAAACAATTCAGAATGCAAATGTCAGGTTAGTCTTTATCACAAGTGGGTTTCAGTACAAAAGCAAAGAAATCTTGACTCAGTCATATAGAACCATGGTGAGACTATACCTGGAGTCCCGTGTACAGTTCTGCTCCCCTTCCCTGAGGAAGGATGTACTTGAAATAGAGGGACGACAGTGGAGATTCATTAAACTGATTCCTGGTTTGGTGGAACTGTCCCATGGGGAAGAGTTTGAGGAAACTGAGCTTGTATTCCTTGGAGTTTAGAAGAATTAAAGGTGACCTCATGGAAATGTATACATTTTTTAAAGGGGTAAATAGAGTAGATGAAGAAAGGACAACCCCCCACCTTGCTGTGGGATCTAGAACTCTGAGACACAATCTCAGAATAAAGACTGCCTATATAGAACTGAGTTGAGGAGGAACTTCTTGTCAAATGATGGTGAATCTTTAGAATTCTGCACAACAGAAGGCTGTGGAAACTCATTCGTTAAGTTAGTTTGAGAGGGTTAGATACATTTCTAGTCACTAATGACCTAAAGGAAAATTGGGATAGCTTGCGGATGTGGCATTAAGGTAGATGGGTAGCCGCAATTTGATATGGCAGAGAAGACTGAAGTGACTTCAGGGACAGTATCTTCAATTTCCAGGTTGATACCCATGGAGTCTGCTGTGTCTAGGATTCTGCAGGCTCCCAGTGTACATCTTCAGTCTGCACCACTCCAATGACTATTTGGCTGTCAGAATATCCGATCCCTTTTGGACAAAAACACTTTCCAATTTCTCACCTCTTTAAGAAATACTCTCCACCTTTGATCTTCCCACCAAAGTGATTAACCTCATACTTATCCACTTCATATTTCATCTGACATTTGTAGCCCTCTCACTCATCCTATCTAAATCCTTTTGCATTGTCCCCACAGCTCTCACTCCCACTAAGTTTTTAATCCTCTGTAAATTTGTAAATCCTACAATTGGTCCCCATATCTAAATCACTAATGTAGGTTTTGAAAAGCTGAGGTGCAAGCATTGAACTGTGTAACATCCCACTTGTCACAGTCCACTGACCTGAGAATGACCCAGTTATGGCTACTGTCTGCTTTCTGCCTGTTAACTCAAGCCTCAATCCATGCCGGCATTTTACATTTCATCCCATATGCTTTCATTTTGTTTACAAAATGTAATACTTGTTTTTAAGGGAAATATTATTTTTCAGTGCTCGGGGTAGGGAATACAGCTATTTGTATGTCACTTTGTATCCCCGAACCTGCTCAATGAATTATGTGGTACTATTGGATTCAGAGTACCCAGATGACTTCAGTGAAATGCTAATTTGATGATGTGAAATCTACCGTTGTTTGATAGAATAACGTTTATTTGTTTTGTAATATAAAGTGCATTTATGAACTCAATTCCATTTTTGTTTGTGTGAAAAATCACTTGTAGCTCTCACTTAAAAGACCATACAAGAGGATCTTCATGAGTGGCCATAATGGTTTGACATACATGTCAATGAGAAAGCACCTTATTTTATGTAAACTACTGGGTGCAAGTGCCAACTTATCACGGAAACTTTATCAGTAAGGGAGAAGAGATTCTTCTTTTAAAAATAGAAGTCTTTGGAAGTATTGGAGCCTCTTGCCCAACTCAGACCCAAAACTGAGGACTATCTAAATGAAGACCAGTACTGTTCACCTGCAATGGCCGGGTGCAGAAGCCCCAAGCTTATGGAACTCCTGCCTCCATCCCAGTTGTATTTTGCTGTATAAGGGAAGGACAGAGATCGTGCCCCTTACAAATTGTTCATTCAGTAGTGCTGTTTCTATCTTACACAGATTAATTGTAATGCACATTGTTTGAGTTATTAAAAATAGAGTCCTACAGCACAGAGACATTTCCCTTGGCCTAAACTGATCCATGCTGACCAAATGATATCGATAATGCCAACTGGTCCTGTAATCTGCTGTTTTTGCTTTTAGATTTCTATGTAACAAGGCAAAGAAAAAGAATCCCATACATCATGATGACTCTAGTCGCTATTTCTTTTTTAATTTCCCTCAATTCTTCTGCCAGAGTGATGTGAAATTGTGGCCAGTTTGATATCTGAGAGATCAGATTTGTAGCCAGTACATTCAGTTCAAGACTTGATACCTGAAATAACTCCACAGAGGCTGGTATCGCCTTCACAAAGTCACCCTTTATTTACATGTGGAGAGTCCTTGACACTGATCCAGCTCCCTTGGAGCCAGCTCTCAGAGTAAACAGAATGTCTGACACTTCTGTTCTTATCTATCAGCCAGGGCTCCCTGATTGAACGAGGTTAACATCCCCAATCAGGGAACTCATATTCTAAGAGGTCCACCTAGCTAACCTCGTTACGATCACTGCATCCCTCCCCTTCTGAGTCCGAGGACATAGGTCAGTTCCTTTTCTTGTAGCTCCTCTTAGGGTGTTTTAGCACTGGGTCAGGTTCCTCCAACATTGCCTCTGATATGGATGGTGTAATGCATAGTAGCTAGCCTCTTGCACCCAGAGCATTTCAGAAGAAATTCATTCTCTTCGTCAGGTGGCAAAGGTGTCGAGGTGGGAATATCCACTGTGTCCAGCTCACATTCCAAGCTACCTTCAATGAGAGGGAGAACCCATGGGTTCCGGAACAGTCAGAGAGGCAGTCGAGGAGCTGGGTTATGTTTGGCTCCTGCACCGTTTGCGAATTTGCAGCTTTCATACAGTCCACGTGCTTGATCAGGCCTGCTTCACTTACCCGAACTTTATACGTCACCAGACCTGACCTAGCGTCAACCTTGTCATTCTTCCTACACCAAACTTCATCCCCTGAAGTAAACTGCCTCTTTCCCTTAGCAAGTCTTGTGTCCAACATTGGCATTCCTGATGCAAGGTCCAGGAAGATCAGATTTAACCTGGTGCGGACTCTTCTCCCCATTAGCAACTCTGCTTGAGCTATCCCTGTAGTTGCATGAGGGGTGGTCCTGTAGTCAAGTAGGAACCGGGACACTTTGGTACCGTCTTTTCAAAACCGTTACTGTGGCTGAAGAAGTAGTAGTTACACCCTTTGGAGACAAGACCACGTGGTGTAGATGGAGTAATTGGCACCAGCATAGAAATGCTGTAAGTTAGACTACAATGCAACACACTTAAGAAAGTTCAATCAGCCAACTTCACTTTCGAACCTTGACATGACCTCAACTTTATCAGAAGAGTTGAAGGAGATTGACAAAGTCCTAGAAAACAGCTGGTCCAGAAGCAAAGAGTTCTTCAGACCTTGGCCGGGAACAGACTGTTATTGATCAAATAATCACGAGGCAACCAGAAGACAGCATTGATGAAATAAATCCACAAATGTCGCTAACCTGTCACTAAATCACCTTTTATTTACATGTAGAAAGACCTTGACACTGATCCAGCTTCTACAAGCCAGCTGTAGGAGTAAGCAGAGCCTCTAATACTCTTGTACACATCTCTCAGCCAGGGTTTCCTGATTGGACCAGATTAACAGCCCCAATCAGGGAATGCATTTTCTATGAGGTCCACCTGGTTGACCTTGTTACAATCACTACAGAACCCACTCTAGATTTGAGCCTGTAATTCAGTATGACACTTCAGTGGAGACCAGGGAGAATTATCCTGTTGGCAGTGTTGGATTTCAGATGAGCTAAACAATAAATAGCCCTCTCGGGTGGATGTAAAATGATACTATTCAAAGCTGGACAAGCGAGTTCTACTGAGTCCTCATTATACTAACCAATACCAAATACATATTATCTGGTAATTTATTTTGAAGCAACATTTGGAAACTTGTGTGTAAATTAGTTGCTGTATTTCTCATATTACCACAGTGAATACACTTCAATAGAACTCCCTTGCTTGCTCAGCACATTTTAGGGTATCCAGAGGTCATGAAAAACTCAATGTCATATAGGACACCCATGTTCAGAACTGTCTGATAGTAGCAAGGGAAAAAGACAGATTTAGTGCAGTTTTACTTTGATTAAATAATTGGTGGGGACTAAAGAAAATGATTTAGATCTTCCT
The DNA here is from genome assembly GCF_021869965.1 of Rhincodon typus. Lineage (NCBI taxonomy): Eukaryota > Metazoa > Chordata > Chondrichthyes > Orectolobiformes > Rhincodontidae > Rhincodon > Rhincodon typus. The sequence continues at coordinate 128,595,924 of NC_063333.1, forward strand.
GATATTTGGTAGGCAAGTTGTATTTTGGCCTTCATAGAGAGAGAATTCAAGTACAAGAATAGGATGTCTTGCTATAATTGTACAAAGCCTTGGTGAGATCACATCTGAAAATTAAGTTCAGTTTTGGTCTCCTTACCCAAGGAAGGATGTTCTCCCTCTGGACAGAATGCAACTAAAGCTCCTGGGATGGCAGGACTGACATACGAAGAGAGACTGGATTGGTTATGACTATATTCACAGAAGTTTAGAGGAATGAGGTGGGATCTCATAGAAATCTGTAGAATTCTTACAGGACCAGATACTCTAAAAGCATGAAGGATGTTTCTGATGACCAGGGATCACAGTTTAATGATAGGTCATTTATGTAGGTCATTTAGGTAGGTCATTTAGGTAGTTTAAGGTACGCCATTTAGGATGACGAGAAATTTCTTCATCCAGAGGGTGGTAAGCCTGAGGAATTCTCTGCCACAGAAAACGACTGAGGCCAAAATATCAAATGCTTTCAAAACGGAGTCAGGTATACCTCTTGGGTATAAAAGGATCAAAGGTATAGGGCAAAAGTGGGAACAGCGTATGGAGTCGAATGATCAACCATGATCATAATGAATGGCAGAGCATGTCAGAAAGGCCAATTAGCCTACTAGTCCTATTTTCAATGCTTCTATTTAATTAAAGGACGTGCCTGCTCATCCGGTAGCCTGTCAGACAAACAGTTTGACAAATCACAGATAGAAGAGGAGTGAAGGGAAGTGGTGGTGAGATGGTGATGGGACAATCAGCATATATATGAAATCTGGTATTATGTTTTTGGATAATGACTCTTTAAAGTAGTAATGTAAATCCAGGGCCAACATTATTGGAGTGGAAATAGAAGCTATAGCAGGTAATTTTTAACTATAACTAGGTAAAGAAGAGTGAAACAAAAACAGAAATTGTTGGCAAAAGCCAGGAGGTTTGGCAGTATCGGTGAGAAGAAAGCAGAGTTCATGTTGTGTCCAGTGTCTTCATTAGAACATGCAATTCAAAACATTAATTCTGCTTTCTTCTCACAGATGCTGCCAGACCTGCTGAGTTTTTCCAGCAATTTTGGTTTTGCTTCAGATCTCCAGCATCCATAGTTGTTTGTTTTATTTGACTAAGGAAGGATGGAGACAGTCAGCCAGTCCCAAAGCTGAATAAGTGAAGCAAGGCTTAAAAGAAAGGTGGTGTAGTCAGTCACATCAAAGACCTGCCATGCTGATGAGTTTATATTGAGTTTTGATTTGTAATTTCATCAGCTCATCACATGTAAACATAAATAACATTAAAACAATACAATTCTACTGAACAGTGGATACTGTTTTGAAGTAGCTGCCAATTTGCACCCGTTATTAGTCGCATTGTAAACCCAAGAGATGCAAAATGCACGGAGACCTGCTAGACGTAAAGTGTAAATAGTTCTTCCTATTTCATCAAACTGGAGGTTGGATTATTCAAGAATCAATTGCTGGAAAATTAAAAATTAATCATTTTGAGTTAAAACAAAAGGACAATGTACCAAAAGCCAAGTACCGGGCATAGTGAAACAATCTTTTGGAATTTGCACTTGATTTCTTTGAACTGCTGTTGACCAAGCTGAAGAGAGGTCATGTGACCTAGCTGTCTATGAATGCTGGATTTGAATTTGCAGACAAGCTGACTTGGGGCAGTAGAGGTGATTGCCTTACACACTCTTCCCCCAACATTCCCAAAACATCTCAAGAAAGTTGCAGGCCACGTTTGTGGTTTGATATCTAGCCAGTAAACCTCCTTTATTGCAAACAGAGAATTTTATCAGGAAGATTTCAACCCAGCTACAGTGATTTTAAGAGGAAGGGATCCACTAGTCATTACTGTAAGTCGACTGCTTCAGTGACGGGGGGGTGTGGCACAATGGTTCAGTGGTTAGCACTGCTGCTTCACAGCGCCAGGGACCCAGGTTTGGTTCCACCCTTGGGTGACTGTGTGGAGTTTACACATTCTCCACATATCTCTATGGCTTTCCTTTGGGTGCTCTCGTTTCCTCCCATAATCCAAAGATGTGCAGATTAGGTGGATTGGCCATGATAAATTGCCCCCAGTGTCCAGGGCTATGCAGGGTTACAGAGATAGGGTAGAAGGTGGGTGGGATGCTGTTTTGAGGGACAGTGTGGACATGATGGATTAAATGGCCTGTTTCCACACTGTGGGGATTCTGTATGAACCAAAGCATTCAGATGCAATCCGTAAATCTTTATTTTATCTGTATTTCACTTGGCCATTTGTATATTTGCAATCTTTTTATTTGGATAGAGTTTAGCAATATAATTAATCTCTTACATGTTAAACTCAGAAATGAATGTCTATCTTAATTCTTACAAGCTGCATACAGTCCAGCACACACTGTATCGGCAATTCAGCATCTCTTAAAATTAATAGAAAAACCTCCTGCAATCAAATGAGTGGGGAAAGAGAAAAACATGAGTAGCTCTCCACATCTGATCATAACGGATAATTGGGAGCTAAGGGTCTGAGATCTGAAACCACTGACTAAGGAGAGGTTTTGGAAGTAGAAACTAAATTAATCTCTAGACATAATTTTAAAAATGTCAGTACAGGTTTTTCTGTTGGGTGTGTTTTGTAATATCATATGCTAATCAAAATGCCCACTTGCGAAGCTAATATGTTTTTAGGACATGAAATAACTTGAAATAGTTTAAAGGAACTATCCCTTTACAAACTGAAGAGTGAGGCTAGAGAGAGAGTCAGGAAAAGAAGCAAGAAAGGATATTTGAAATGAAAAAAGCAGAGGCAAGAACACAAAGAGGCAACAGATTCCCAGTTAGAGCAGCTCAAACTAAGTGAGATCTTCTGTATCCAGTGAAGGAGCTGCTAATGAGGGAAATGACCCCTGCTGTGGGGCTCTGAATGTTCTGCCATTTTAATCGAAAAGTGGATGAGGGAGAGTTGGAAGCATTCTTTAAAAATCTTATTTGAAGGGCTTGCAAAGCAGTAGAGTGGCCAGCAGAGAAATGGCCCCTGCCAATACAAATCAACTGATAAGGAAAACCCATGAGACTTACTTCTTATTTTCCAACAGGATTTATCAAGTTATGATTTTTTTAATTCATTCATGGGACATGAACATCACTGGCCAGGCCAGCTTTTATTGCCCATTCCTAATTACCCAGAATGCAGTTTTTGATATGCCATTATAATTCTGGTGTATCTCTGCGGTACCCCTTTCTGATTAGCATTTCCAAAACCGAATATAAAGACAGCATACAAAGCTCTGTAAAGCTGGTGATTGATATTTTATTTTCCCCTGTATTTTAAGATTTCAGAAAAAGATAGATTTCCAGTGGTCTTTTCTTGATTACATTTTTGACCTATTCACTGATCTTCTAACAATTAATGGACCTTGATAGTCACATCGATCTTCCTCAACTGCAATTTCTGTCCAATTAGTAAATAATTGTACTTTGTTGAATGCAAATTAATTGACCTCACACTTGACCACATCAAAAAAAATTTTAATAGATGGAGTTCATTTAATTAACCTGTTACTAGATATATTATCAGCTCCCAAAGTCCATGAATTACCTTCCCAAGGCCCTGCATTCAAAAGCTGACGATTAAGTCTTTTCTTCGCAATTCATTGTTAAGAAATAGAACACCTATTTCCACCTTCATAACTGTGCACGGCTTTCCTTTAGTTCTTTCACACAATGTGAGTGTCACTGACAAAGACCAGCATTTGTTGCACATTTTCAACTACTCTTGAGAAAATGACGGAGAGTCAACATTTTGAACCAGTGTGGTGTGGGAATACCCACAGTGCTGCAAAGAGGGTGTTCCAGAAATTTGACCGAACAATGGTGAAGGAACAGCAATGTAGTTCAAAGTCAGGGTGATGTGCAGTTTGGAGGAGAACTTCCAGGTGTTGTGCTCAAAAGAGTTTGGTGCCTTTGTCCTAGGTGGTAGAAATTGTGGCTTTGGAAGGTGCTGTTGAAGGGGGATTGGTGAATTACTATTGTGTTCCTTGTAGATGGTACTGACTGCTGCCACTGTGTATCAATAGTGGGGGGAGTGAATATTTAAGGTGTGTGGTGTATCAGTTATACCAGCTGCTTTGTTCTGAATGGAATCAAAGCTCTCGACTAATGTCAGAAATGCACTTGTTCAGGAAATATGTGCAGAATGCCATTGCAGTTCTAACTTGTACAGATTAGAAAGTGGATCAAAGTACTGGATTTGTAATTTCTGACAGTAAGTTTTCGACTGAACTTGAATGCACTCAGACTAACGTTTCCAGTTATTTGAGGGTAGGTGATGGCCCAGTGGTATTATCACTAAACTATTAATCCAGAGACCCAGGAAATGTCATTGGGACCTGAGTTCAAATCCTGCTAGGGTAGGTGGTGAAATGTGAATAAAATCAAAAAATATCTGGCATTAAGAGTCTAATAATGACTGCCATGAAAGCTGAGAGAGGCAGTAGGAACTGCAGATGCTGGAGAATCTGAGATAACAAGGTGTAGAGCTGGATGAACTTCATTTCCGAAGAAGGGTCTAGGCCTGAAACGTCAGCCTTCCTGCTGCTTGGCCTGCTGTGTTCATGCAGCTCTACACCTTGTTAGCCATGAAAGCTGAAATTTCTTTCAGATAAAGGCACATGCTGGTATCCCCTCAGCAAGTCTGACTTAAAAATATAAGTTGCTATCCGACCTTCTCAATACAGTTTTCCAAACATGGAATAGAATATGAATCAGATTTTGTAACTCATTGACTTTTTAGTACTCCACACATCATCAATGGGTACCAGCTGGTTTTAGCACCATTACTATGGGTGAGCTCCATTCACTGCAACTCACTTCAATTATATTATCTTTGAGCATGTATTTAATCACTTTTTTGAACCTGTGCCAACTTTAGAGGGTTAGGTCTATAAGGATGTTGCTTAATTGGAGCAATATTTCCTCGATCTACATCATGCATAATCAGATTATTACTTCCCAGCTTATTCCCACATATCTGCCCATGTGATCGTAACAACACTTTCAGGTCATTTTGATTTCCTCTAGAAGGTAACTCAATAATTTATCCCAATTTTTGAAAACTTCCTCGTGGTCCAATTTAATTTGAGGAATGTCTAATTCAGAATCCTCTGAACTTGGTTCTTCACTCTATGTTGTAACCAGGAACACATTCTCCTTTTGCTTTTCTTTCCTATCAAAATAGTTTTTGAGCATATTCACATGACACACTCTGAGATTTCTTTCTACCTGGCATTCTTATCAAATAATTCACCTCACTCAATTTCCTTTCAATTTGACTAAACCTTGCTTTTAAAGGTTCACCTACGACTGGTAGTAGCATTAACACTAACTCTTATAATGAAACTATGAATTTTTGATTTCTTTTCTGCTTCCTGCTTCAGTACATGCCGTGTTACTTTTAAATGCTGTCTAGCCAACTCACACTCTATTTAATCTTTCCCTAAAATTTGACACATGATCCAAATATGTAGTCTCTAAACTCTGACTCACCAATTTTTCCTCATTTACTTCCAAATATCCTCTCATCTCATGCCCAAAAATTAATTCAAATGGATTACATTTAATTGATTCATTAGGTTCTTTCTTAATTGCAAAAAGTACAAATGAAATTCCCTTATCCCAATCCTTTGGATAGTCTTAACTGAAAGCCTCACCATGGTCTTTAAAGTTTGATACCATTTTACTAATGGTTCCTGCAATTCTGGATCATTTTTGTGGATTTGAATTGTTTTATCCTGCGTGTATATGATTTCCTTGAATAACTTTGACATAAAATTTGATCCTTGATCCGATTGTGTTTCTATGGGTAGTCCGTATCAAGTAAAAGATTTGTGTAACTCTGTGACTCTTCTAGCTGTAATAATGTGTAATGGAATGGCCTCTGGAAATCTAGTAGACACATCCATTATGGTCAACCACATCCTTATGCTGTCCAGGCCAATAAAAATGTTTTTGTATTTTGGCTTGAGTTTTCCTTACCCCCGAATGACATCCTACTGGTGATTCATGAGTTAGCCATAACAGCTTCTTTCTATAACCCACCAATAATACAATTTGATGAACATCTGCCCATTTCTCATCTGTCTAAATGCGTGATGGTCTCCTTTTCCTCATCAAGATGTCATTTTTATGATAGTGACATGTCAAGGAGATAGCCTAGATTATTACGCTTGGAGCAAAATATACTTTATTCGTACTTAACTGCAATCTATCAAAATACTTAAAATAATAAACTACTTATTAACTGTTCCAATGTGGTAACATCCCATTAACACACTCTTGGCAAAGGTAAAGTCAGTAAAATAGAGTGTCTCACATGCAATTCTAGCAGTAGGAACAGAACCCCAGCTTTTAGAACATAGAACAGTATAGCACAGTACACGCCCTTCAGCCCACGATGTTGTGCTGAACTTGTACCCTAATCCTAAGGTCTATCTAACCTCCACCCCTACCTTATACTATCATCCATATGCCTATCTAGTTGCCGCTTAAATGCCCCTAATGAGGTCAACTCCACTACCCTCTCCAGTAAAGTGAGAGAGAGAGAAATGTAGCAGCTTTCAGAACCCCAACAACTACTGAAAGCTAAACTAAAAATCCTGGTTCTATGGGAGCTTGACCTCACCCATCGAGGCTGCTCCTATTGTTCCAATGTTTTTTTTTAAAAAAAGGCATCACAAGCTGTTTATTGGCTTGAAGCAGACTGCTTGGTACCTCTGTCTCAACCTCTCTTCATAAAAAAACCAGGACAAAATACATCTCCTAAAGCCATAGTATTGTCACATGACCATGAAATCATTGCCAATTATGAGAAAAACCCATTCTGGTTTTTAGGGAAGGAAATAGCCATCTCTACTTGGTCTGGCCGATATGTGACTCCAGACCCGTACCAATGTGGTTGACTCTTAAAATGAAGCTTTCAAAAGGGAAATTACAAGAGTTCAGAGGCATTATGTTCCTGTTAAAGTGAAGGATAAGGCTGGTAAGAATGGGAAACAATAGATAAATGAAGATATTGAGGCTATAGTCAAGAATAAGAAGGAAGCATACATTAGGTACAGAGAACTGGGATCAAATGAATCTCTTGAAGAGCATAGGGGAATTCTTAAGAAGTAAATTAGAAGAGCAAAAAGGGGATACGAGATCGTCTCGGCAGATAAGACTAAGGGTAATCCAAAGAGATTCTAGAAGCACATTATGAGCAAAAGAACAACTGGGGAGAGAACGGAGTCCCTCAAAGATTGACAACTTCATGTAGCTATGGATCCACTGGAAAGGGAGAGATACTAAATGAATATTTTGCATTAGTCTTTACTGAGGGAAAAGACATCGAGGCTAGGAAACTTGGTGAAATAAATATTGTTGTCTCGAAAATAGTCGACATTACAGAGGAGGAGGTGCTGGAAGTGTTAAAAAACATAAAGGTTGATAAATCTCCAGGTCCTGATCAAATGTATCCCAGGACATTGTGGGATGTTAAGGAAGAAATTGCAGTCCCCCTAGCAAAGATATTCATATCACCTATAGCTACAGGTGAGGTGATAGAGGACAGGAGAGTGGCTAAAGTTGTGCATTTATTTAAGAAATTCGGCAAGAAGAAGCCTGGGAACTATCGACTGGTGAGTCTGACATCAGGATAAGTTATTGGAAGGGATTCCGAGAGCAGGATTTACAAGCATTTGAAGAGCTGGGGACTGATTAGGGATAGACAGTATTGATTTATGCATGGGAAATCATGTCTCACAAGCTTTGAGTTTTTTGAGGATGTAACCGAAAAGATTGATGAGGGTAGAGCAGTAGACGTTGTCTACTTTAATAAACCATTTGACTAAGTGCCACATGGTCGACTGATTAGTAAAGTTAGATAACATGGGATTCAGGGAGAGCTTGTCAATTGGATACAAAATTGGCTTGACAGTAAGAGACAAAGGATATTGATGGAGAGTTGTTTTGCAGACTGGAGGCCTGAGACCAGCAGTCTTCCAGAGGGCTCAGTGCTGGATCCACTGTTGTTTGTCATTTGTATAAACGATTTGGATGAGAATTTAGGAGGCCTGGTTAGTTATTTTGCAGATGACACCAAAATTAGTGGTATTGTCAATGGTGAAGAAAGTTATCTAAGATTACAACAGGATCTTGATCAATTGGGCCAATGGGCTGAGGAGTAGCAGATGAAGTTAAATTTGGATAAATGCAAGGTCAACAAGGGCAGGATTTATACAGTTAATGGTAGAGCCCTGAGTAGTGTTGTCGAACAGAGAGACCTAGGGGTTCAGGTACATAGCGCTTTGAAAGCTGCGTTGCAGATAAACAGGATGATTAAAAAGGCGTTGAGCATATTTGCCATAAGTGCTCAGACCTTTGAGTGTTGGAGTTGGGATGTCCTTCTGAGGTTGTACAGTATGGTGGTGAGGCCACTTTTGGAGTACTATGTAGAGTTCTGGTCACCCTGCTCTAGGAAGGATATAATTAAATTGGAGAGGGTTCAGAAAAATTTTACAAGGAGGTTGCTGGGACTGAAGTGTTTGCATCATAGGGAGAGGCTGGATAAGCTGGGACTTCTTTCACTGAAGTGAAGTAAAATAATGAGGGGCACTGAGGAGGTGAACGACAGTTGTTTTTTCCCTATGGTGTGGGATTTCCAAACTAGGGGGCTTATTTTTCATGTAAAATGAGAAAGATTTAGAAGAGACCTGAGGAGAAACTTTTTCACACAGAGGGTGGTTCATATGTGGAATGAACTTCCAGAGGAAGTGATAGATGCAGGTACAGTTACAACTTTTAAAACACATTTGGAAGGGTACATGAGTAGGAGAGGTTTTACAGGCAATATGGGCCAAAAATAGGCAAGTGGTAGTAGTTTGGTTTGGGAAATTTCATCGGCATGGACTAGTTGGACTAGTTGGACCGAGGGGTCTGTTTCTGTGCTGAATGATTCTATGACGAATAATCCAGAACTCCAAACTAATGTTCGATGTACATTGGTTCAAATCTCACCGTGGCAGATGCTGAAATTTGAATTCATTAACAATTTTAAAAAGAAATCTCGACCAATCTAACTGCTGTCAATTGTAAAACCCCATTGGGGAAAGTTGTTGCATGCAATCATGATGGTGGTAGAGCATGAACCTTAATGGGACGTGGGTGCAGTAGCAGAGTGAGAGTGAGTATGAGAGAATAAAGATAAGATGGTGGCACCTACCCTTGCAAAGCAGAGAAGGTCAATAAACTTCCTGTAGGATTGTTCAGCTCCTCTGGAATGTGAAAATGACTCTCTCCCAGGTCGCAATCTCTGATGCCCAGTTCCGATGTGCCACAGCGTAAAACCACAACAACCTCCTCAGAAGATGGACACAGGATACGACCGAGAGAGTATCCTTGGTCATCCGGTACTTCCTCGGAGTGGAGATACTGCGTCGTGTTCTTTGCAGCCTTCAACATGTCATTGATGACAATGAGCACCTCACCAAGATCTTCCCTACGCCGCCACTTCTCACCTTCAAACAAATGCCAAGCCTTAAACAGACCATTGTTCACAGCAAACTACCCAGCCTTCAGGACAACATCGACCACAATGGAATGAAGAGTTAAATGGTGACCATGAATCTACTGTTGATTATTGGGAAGAACCTATCTCATTCCAATGCCCTTTAGTTAAGGAAAATGCCATCCTTACCTGGTCTGGTCTATATGTGACTCCAGATTCAAAGCAATGTGGGTGATTCTTAACAGCCCTCTGGGCAATTAGGGTTTGGCAATAAATTCTGCCTTGGGAACGATGCCCTCATCCCATGAATGAATAAAATAAAACTGCTGGGAGATTGCTGCTATTAATCGAACTGCCTGTTAATAGGAGCATGTGGTTTGAGAACAAAGAAATTTCAAGAAAAAAGTGAAGTATAGTTCCCATAATCTGCTCTCTTATTAGAGATACACAACCGGTGATGGTTTAACCTGAGGGTCACCATGCCTTGGGCAAGGAGATGAATTGAGAAGGTTAGACCTTCATGGTAACCTAAGCTGGTTCAGGAACAGAACCCACACTGTTGATGTCACTCTGCATCTCAAACCAGCCATCCAGACAACTGAGCTAACAAAGCCCCAGAAAAGCACTACACTGAAGAACTAATAATGACTTGACTGTCACCAAGTAATGCAGTAAAATACAGATCGAGAGAATCCACCATTAGGTCTTCTTAGCTTAACAAACTACTTACACCATTAAGCAATATTTTCTTTAATTTGTTCAATTATTATAAAAAGAGGGCTAAACTTTCCAAAATTTGACCGAGTATTAATTCTGGGGAGCTTCATGGAAGCTTTCCCTCCTGGAGAGTTTTCTCACCCAATTTTACACAGTTTGCCTCCATTGTCTTTGTGTTATCTTTGTGTTTAGGGACTGCCTGGCATTCAGTGCCCTATTTGAACCCCCAGCTGTACATCTAGTTGAAAGCTGCAAGTTAGGAGTAGTACTTCAAATCCCTCGTTGAAAAAGATGTCCGAGAGAGGCAAACAATAGGGAACTGGAGGACCTGGTGGATGGGACTGTGCAGAGAGAACCAACCACTTTTCCCAGGATACCAGAGAAGAGCATGTCATCAAATGCTGCCAGCCTAATCATGATGTGGAGGTTCCGCTGTTGAACTGGGATGGATAAAGCCGGAAGTCACATGATGCCAGGTTGTAGTCCAACAGGTTTATTTGAAATCACAAGCTTTCAGAGCACAGTCCCTTCATCAGGTGCAGTGAGAGGGATGAGCACACAGTCACAGACTTTGTAGGCAGAGAGATTATGGGTTGAGAGATTAAAAGATCATACAACTGGTATGAATGGAGTGTCAGATGATAAGTCTCTGCAGGTGACCGAGAGTGTTAAGACGGTGAGTAAAGTGTCAACAGCTGAATAACCAGTGAAGGGTGACCTAAAATCCGATTAAATGAGACAGAGAGATAATTATAAAAAAATTAAAAATAAGGAGGTGCTGGAGACAAATTCAATGACTGGAATAACACGATAGGTGTAAGAGTCATATGCCAAGGGTCTAACCAAAGTAATAAGTAATTCAAAACTATACAAACTAATTTAGATAGAGAGATCATAAAACTTATTAAGGTGATGCTGTCAAAACAGGACAAGTGAGGAAGATTTTACAGATACAGAACAGTGTGGTGGGGCTATCTGTAGAGTGACATGAGCCCAAGATCATAGTTGAGGCTGTCTTCATGGGTATGGAACTTGCCTATCAGTCTCTGTTCAGTGGCTCTGCATCGCTGTGTATCTCAAAGGCCGCCTTGGAGGATGCTTACCCAAAAATCCGAGGCCTAATGTCCTTGACTGCTGAAGAGTTCCCCGACTGGAAGGGAATATTCCTGTCTGGTGATTGTTGCGTGGTGTCCATTCACCCATTGTCATAGTGTCTGCATTGTCTCATCAACATACCATGCCTCAGGTCATCCTTGCCTGCAGCGTAGGAGATAGACAACATTGGCTGAGTCATGTGAGTATCTGCCGTGTACGTGGTGGGTAGTATTCCCAAGTGTGATGGTAGTGTCCATGTCGATGATCTGACATGTCTTGCAGAGCTTGTCATGACAGGGTGGGATGAATCTGCTGTGGTGGGATTTGAACCCAAAACATGATTTGGGTCTCTGGATTAACAGTCCAGTGATAATACAACTAGACTGCCTCTCCATGTTGTCAATGTGCACACTCTTCAGAAGCTGGGCCATACAGACTTTGTCTGGATTGTTACAAAAAAAAAATTGTCGATAATAAACTCATCATGAGGTGCTAACACCTACAAAACCATACCTCAGTGATGCAGCCCTGGGAAAATTCTGAGTTTGGTACATTGCTGTGATATTTGAATTAAAATGTAAAAAGCCCCATGCAAAACTCTAGTACAGAAAACAATACAATAATCGGCAGGTTACTCCCATTTAAAAAGAGTCTGTCTACAAGTTATAGGAGAAAGAAATGAATTGTGGATGCTGGAAATTAGAAACAAAAACAGAATTTGCCGGAAAATCTCAGCAGGTCTTGTAACATCTGTGGAGAGAAAGCAGAGTTAATGTTTTGGGTGCAGTGACACTTCTTCAGAAAAGTTCTTAACTTTCTTCTCTGTTCCAAACAAAATAATTCCAGTTTATGCCATCTTTCTCCATTGTTAAAATTCTCCATTCCAACAATACGCGTCAAAATAATTTCTCTACCATGTTGAACACAGCCACATCCTTCCTGTACTGTGGTGACAGACTTGTATAGCAGTCTGCAACTGATGTTTTGTATTATTCCAGCAAAACCTCCCTGATCTTGCCATATGAAAAATGTTGTTTCCATTTTGAGATCAAAACATCTAGTAGCATCATTTGATATTGAGAGATATCATTTGGAAAGTGTTTTCTTTTGACAGAAGCAGTCATCATTTACCCTTCAAAAGCATCTTTTAAGATCATTATGATTCTTTTAAATCACTTTTTTCGTATTTTAGGAGACATCAAAACACTCCTACATTTGGAAGCCATCAGCAGCTTTGTTATATTTGTGGAAGAAATCTTAATGTTCAGAAGCAATCATTAGCAGGGCCAACACAAGATTATTGTTATTCTTAGTGAACTTTCAGCCTGTCATTTGCGGCACAGACATAGACACTTTCAAAGATGAATCACACATGGGTATTTGATATCCCGGCCCACTGTTTTGCTGCACTGTGCTTCCTGTATGCCATTCACTAGATTCACATTCCCCTCTCACATCTCTCATGAGACCTCAATATCCATATCACCATAAGATAGAAGTATAGTGCCCAAGATGGTGGCAGAGTAAAACTCATCTGCTCCATCTGTTTCTTTTCATTTTTTTCTCTCTCTTTTCAACTTCTGTTTTCTTTCTCTTTTTACCTTCCGTCCTCGGGCAGCAGCGACAACGTTCAGGGTGAAAGCCAGTGTGGACTAGACCTCCTGGCTTCAGTATTGTTTCTCGGACTAGAGACCAGGGGTGTTCCACAGTGATAGGTGCAAAAGTCTACTTTTGTTTGTCATTTATATAAACAATTTGGATGAGAATATAGAAAGCATGGTTAGTAAGTTTGTGGTGACACCAAGATTGGTGGTATAGTGCGCAGTGAAGAAGGTTATCTAAAATTACAAAGAGATCTTGATCAGTTGAGTCAATGGGCTGAAGAGTGGCAGATGGAGTTTAATTTGGATAAATGTGAGTTATTACATGTTGGAAAAACAAACAAGACTTATACAATTAGAAGTAGCATCAGATGCAGTGTTGCAGAACAGAGAAATCTAAGGGTTCAGGTACATATCTCTTTGAAAGTTTGCATCACATATCGATAAGGTGGTTAAGGAGGCATTTAGCATGCTTGCCTTCACTGCTCAGACACTTGAATATAAAAGTCGGGATGTCATGTTGAGATTGTACAGGACGTTGGTGAGACCTCTTGTGGAGTACTGTGTGTAGTTTTAGTTGACCTGTTACAGGACGGATATTATCAAGCTGGAGAGGGTTCAGAAGAGATTTACCAAAATGTTGCTGGGAATGGAGGGTCTGTGTTATAAGGAGAGGTTGGATAGCATTGGGAATTTTTCACTGAAGCATAGGAGTTTGAGAGGTGACCTTCTAGAGGTTTATGAAATAGTGGAGGGTATAGATAAGGTGAGTGGCAGGTGTCTTTTCCCTAGGATGGGGGAGTTCAAGACTAGGGGGCACATGTTTTAGGTGAGAGGAGAAACATTTAAAAAAAGACATAATAGGCTATTTTTCTTACACAGCGAATGGTTCATGTATGGAATGAACTTCCAGAGGAAGTTACAGGTACGACCTTTAAAAGACATTTAGATAAGTACATGAATAAGAAATGTTTGGAAGGATATGGGCTAGGTGCAGGCAGATGGGACTAGTTTAGTTTGGGGTTGTGGTTGGCATGGACTAGTTGGACCAAAGAGTCTGTTTCCATGCTGTATGACTCTATGACTCTCAGCCTCAGCATGGATTTGGACCCCCAGCCTCAGCGTGGACTTGGACACCCAGCCTCAGCGTGGACTTGACTCCAGGCCACAAGGTGAAGCCTGGTTTGAAATTCAGTTATTCCGAACTTTTAATTCTCTACTTTTCTAATTTATTGCTGGACTTTTTATTTCTTTATTTTTCTATTTTTTTCTCCAAGAATTTGTATTTAAGAATCTGTACCTAGGTACCTTGGTATCTAAGATGGCACCGTGAGTGGTGACTTGTAAACGTTTCACTGTACTCGTGAGTACATATGGCAATAAATCTAATTCTAATTTAAATTCTAAGATCATATTGACTGGTTGAGCATGAGGAACTAGCATTTTGATTAACCAACCTCACATACTCCTCATACATGCTAAATAGATAAAAAAAACTTAAACAACAAAACTGCTTTTAAAATGACATTTTTGCATGATGACCCAAGTACTAAAAATCTAGACTTCATGAGACCAATATACCAAGCAATGGTGACAGTTACGATCTTTATAATTCATATGGGACAGTCAAATACACAATTGGCAAACAGTTGTGTGATCATTGAACAAGTCAAATTAGGTTTATGCTGCAGGAACATGTCTGGTTGTGTTCAACATATGTTTTGTGACATAAGCCAAATTGTTCCATGAATGATTTCATATGCAGCGTTGTTTTTTCCTTTATAACTCTAGTGACAATGTCTTGCTAGATGCATTGCGGCTCCGAGGTGTCCCGATCATTGCTGTTAAATACGCAAAGGCTATTAATGCTATACTATCTGAAATTACTGATACAATCATTTGTGAGTTTTCGTTTTTCCAACGTCACTACATAGAACATTATTAGGCTACTGTAGTGAAATACTTGCAACTCTAAAACTGATTTCTTTGGCTATGATCAATTCCAAATTCTAACTCAAAGCACTTGACTGTGTGGTTTCAAATATGAACAATTCTACCTTCCTCTCTCCTCATAAAAAGTCCTGCCAGCTTCTCCTTTTTATACTTACATCTTAGTCTCACTAATACAACTTCTTTCCAGGATTGCCAAATCCCTTTGTGAACTTATAAAACAACAGATCTACATGGGGAATCTGCAATTATTGTAGTACAAGTAATAAATTGAAAGAAAAATATATTTGTAAATTCAAAAGTACTTTTGCCTGTTGTTGCAGAGATGGTTCCAACAAAGAATCTTGAAGCTGAAATATCAGTGAAGGAAAATGTCACATTACATCATCATCCAGCAAATGACCATATATTGGCAGCTATGTACACTACAAACTTTAATACTGTGGTTAAGCTAAATTACAGCACAGTGGGTTTATTGCTATTTAATAGTAAATCTTAAATTCAACTTGCCAAGTTCTATTAGTACTGTACTAAGAGAATAACCACTTAAAATTGAAAAGCTATCCTTAATGTTAACATTTTCAAAATCTTGAATTAAAATGTTTGCATTTCATTTCTGTAGTTGTTATTAAATGCACTTGTATTGTGTAAATTTGTCCCAACTGTATGCAATATTATTATAATGTTATTTTTAAAACAGAAATGAAACACAACGTCTCAAGGGCAGAGACATTAAAAATGTGTGGACTAACAGTATCTTCATGCAATATTGGTCCCGCCCATTCTACTGATGTCGCTGTCTCCAGTAGAGACCAGGAGTTTCTACTCTAGCTCTTGGAGGGAGTAGATGCATCTGTTCCATCTTCTGGACCCTGTTCCTGGCCTTGCCCTTTCTTCACCACCCACATTTGCCACATATCCTTCCTGGTCTTGGTGGACATTGACCCTCATCCCCCCAACCCTTGGGCTTGCTGGGCATCTCCTCCCAGCCCTGACTGGACCCTGGACATTGTCCTCCTCTCCTCTATTATTTGTATCTGTCACCAGGACCCTTGACTCTCCCTGTTTACTTGTGCGTGCCACCTATTGATAGGCCAGGGACCTTGAGTGAACCATTCTTCCACTATGAACTCAGACGTGTTGCTTGCTGCCTGCGGTGATACAATGACATACACCTTTAAGGGGGAGTAGCTTAATTTACTGTCAATTATTACCAAACTCAATAACATATGATATATTAATTGGTCTTATGTCTGGAAGATACAGTCAGAAGTAGTCATGGTAGGTGTTCAATTTTCCATACTTAGCTCTAAATGAACATCATCTGAGCAGAGTCTTATCTATGAATTAGTAAGCCACATTATTCTTTACCTATCCTTATGTGTGATTTGTTCAATTATGCCAAAGAAGGAGAACATAAGACCACTTTTATCTGGAACCCTGGACCTAGCCCCGTCCCTGGAGACTTGGGCCTGCTGCTGGGGGTCAAAGACCCTGGGTGGACCATGCTATGACTCGGGATTGCTGAATGCTGCCAGGCTCCTGTTCATCACAAACACCACCGTCCCGCTTCCCCACTGATGCTGGCCTGCCACCTGCTGCCAGACCCTGTGAGTGGAACCAATCTTTACCAACTCAGCCTGCTGCTGACCAAGACCCCGGATCAAATCCCCCAACCACTGAAGTGGATACACTGCTAGCTGCTGGGCTAGGAAGTCTGGCTGGAGCACCCCCCCACTGCGACCCCCACCCCACCAAAGTCCTGCCAATTTACAGCTAAGAACCTGGATATACAACATCTCCCAATACCTGAAAGTCTGTCATGCCAGCCTGGTGCTCCTCTTACACCTCTCTTCCAAACGACAAGTCATCCTGGCGGTGGCTTTTGGTAGTTGACTGCTCTGAGCTTTGCAAGGGCAGATACCAAACATGAATGGACAGGATCAAGAAGAGACACTGAGCAGTCTCCCCTGTTGCAGCCTGGTGGAGCCTGATACAAATGATGCCCTGGGATGCCCATGCATCTGGTACAGGACAATAGGACAAACTGTGGAATTTACTGTCTGAAAAACAAAGTGACTCATAGATATTTAGTAGCAGTATGTGGAGGCTAAAGCCTGAAAAGGTGGCTGTTTTCACTAAACCTTGTCCTAACAATCTGAGTTCAGAGCTTAAGATGCAGCTACAAACAAAATCAAAGGTTATAACATCTAGTGAAGCACAGTGAGTTTCTCTATCTTTCTCTCGCTTTAAAAATAAATGAAAGGCTGATGCTGTCATAATTTTAAAAAAATATAAATGGTCATAGAATCCCTACAGTGTGGAAGCAGGCCCATTGAGTCTATGCCAATGCTCTGAAGAGCATCCCAGCCAGACACATCCAAGTAACCCTGCATTTCCCATGACTAATCCACTTAGCCTGGACATCTTTGGACTGTGGGTGGAAACTGGAACATCTGGAGGAAATCCACGCAGACACGGGGAGAATGTGCAATCTCCACACAGTCACCCAAAGCTGGAATCAAACCCAGGTCTCTGGTGTTGTGAGGCAGCAGTGCTAACCACCGTGGCTGCCCTAAAACGAAAGATCCCAAGAAGTATTAGAAGAAAATTTAGCTTATAAACACTGAAAAAATATTTTCAACATTAAATAGGCTTGCTTGTGCATAAATTTTCATGGTTTTACATTTTCCTTTTTCCAAATGAGCACAAAAATATTAAAAAAAAGGCCCATGCGATATCAGCACTCCTTTTTTGGCATGAATGCCACCTGCAGGCAGAAGTATGCTACAACAAGCTTACAATTCTTCAAGGGGTAACAATGTACATCAACATGATAAAGAAAAGCCAGCAAAAACAAAAAAAAGATGGACTACAGTGCAACACAGATCGCTACACGGGCATTTTCAAGCAAAATAAGAGAGAATGACTCTGGGGAAATGTCACTTGTATAAGCCAGATGAACTGCATCTGAACAGAGCTGGGTTCGTTGCCGGATGTTTTGCCAGAGCTGATGGGAAAGCTTTAACTGGATAAG
This sequence comes from Rhincodon typus, assembly GCF_021869965.1. Taxonomy (NCBI): domain Eukaryota; kingdom Metazoa; phylum Chordata; class Chondrichthyes; order Orectolobiformes; family Rhincodontidae; genus Rhincodon; species Rhincodon typus. Next base: position 128,613,867 of record NC_063333.1, read on the forward strand.
GATGTGAGAGCCAAGAGAGAATATCAGAGAGGAACACAAAACATTTGGAAAGACAGATAACACTAGTACTAGAAAATCAATGGGTGAAGTCAGATTTAGGGAGAAAGCAATGAAATCAACAAGGTTATTGCGCATGGGTGTTAAAACAAGATTGGGGAAAAGGAGGTACAGATTGCCATGTGGAAATATGATGTCATGGGGATAACAGAGACCTGGCTCAAGAAACAGTAGACTGGGTGTTAACTTTTCTGAGTACAAGGTGTTCAGGAAAGTTAGAGGAGGAAGGAAAGGGGACGATTTGGTGTATTATTAAGGATATCATTGCAGTGCGAGAGGGTGTGGAAGTCCCAAAGAGCTTAAGGACAGAATCAATTGGAATGTGGAGTAAAAAGGTCTAATTATATTCCTCAGTGTAGTCTATAGACTACCAAATAGTGGGATGAATGCAGAGAAATAAACCTACAGGGAAATTAGAGAGAAATGCTGACATCATAGAGTATTTTAACTGGAGACTTTAACCAACCTACTGTAGTCTGGGAGGTAGGTGTTGTTAAGATTGGAGAAGGACAAATATTCCTTGACTGCATTCAGGAAAATTTCCTACAACACTAGTGTTCAGTTCAATAAGAAAGGGTGCATTATTGGATCTGGTTCTTGGAAATGAGATGGCCTAGGAGATCAAGTACCATGGCAGCACTGTGGCACAATGGATGGCACTACTGCCTCACAGTCCCAGGGACCTGGATTTAATTCCACTCTCAGGTGACTGCTTGCACATTCTCCCCGCATCTGCGTGGGTTTCCTCCGGGTGCTCCAGTTTCCTCCTACAGTCCAAAGATGTGCATGTTAGGTGGTTTGGCTGTGCTAAATTGCCCGTAGTGTCCAGGGATGTGCAGGCTAGTGAACAGGGCAGGAGAGATGGGTCTGGGTGGGATACTCTTCAGAGGGTCAGTGTGGACTTGATGGGCTGAAGGGCCTGCTTCCACACTGTAGGGATTCTATGGAGTATGTTTAGCAGCCAGTGATCATTGTCTTATAAGGTTTAGGAAGATGATCGAAGAGGACAATAGGCAGTCCAAAATATGGATAATTAACTGGGGAGAGCCGACTTCAATGGAGAAAGAATTGAGCTAGGCTTGATAGGTTTGAAATAAAATGGCTAAACTATAGGCTACCTTTAAAGAGGAGATAGTTGCTGTGTAGTCAATGTATATTCTTTCAAAAGGAAAAAAGAAGGCGAGCAACAACAGAGTTCCCTGAATGAAAAAAGGAGACAGAAATAAAAGTAAAGAAAAAGTGTGCTTGTGTCAGGTGGAAAATACAACTGATAACCAAAAGGAAGACCAAAGGTTCAGAGGGGAGATGGAAAAGTATATTAGAGAAATGAAGAGAGATTATGAGAAATAAATTGAGACTTAACATAATGGGGAATCTCAAAGTGTTATATACAAATATTATTAGTAAAAGAGTGGTAAAAGGAGTTAGGGCTGATTAGGGACCAAAATGGGAAGTTACATATGGGAGCAGGGAATATCGCCCAGTGTTAAATAAATACTAAGCATCTGTCCTTACCAAGGATCTAAATATTGCGTAGGTCACGGTGACAACAGAGGAATCCTTGGTCATGGTAGGAGTCAAAATTGATATGAAGGAAATGTTGGATGGGCTGTCAATACAAGTTGATAAGGTACTGGGACCAAGTGAAAGGCAAACAAGGATATTGAAGGAAGTGAGAGTGGGAATTGCAGGGACATTTAGTGTTGAAGGTTTTCCTGTTGCTCTAACTTTTGCTGGGCTTTCAGCTGCAATCACCATATATTGTGTGGGTAGTCTAGGAGACGATTGGGTGCACTACATTACTAAAGATAGTTTGTTGGTGTCTTTGTAAAGTAGTTTTTATTCACTCTATGCTAACAACGTAAGCTAAGCACTAGGCCCAGACTATTGCTCTCCACTTCAGACTCTCTTCACCATCACATGCTCTATTGATCATCATTGACATAGCTTTGCTTTGTACGTGGTCAAGTGTTAACCTCTTGCTCTACACAAGTAGGCATAAATTAATCACAAATTGTGACGCCAACCCCGCTACCTCTATGGTTCTGCAGCTTTTTGTCATTGATATTCTTGTACTTTGCCATCTGAATTCATTTATCAGAGCTGCAACTTGCTACTCCACTGGGGCAGCTTTCAATCACAGAAGAAGATTGAAGGTTGTTTGAAGAGTCTCTGTTGGTGAGTTGACAATCAACATTGCCATTGTGAACATCCCCTACGCCCCTAATCTGCAAATGCAGCTGCATTGTGCAAATGTCGTCTATATTGCCTTTTAGAGAGGTGGAACTGGCAGTGTTTGTATAAGGGAAAGGATATTTGTAATATGAACTGAATGATTTCTTTTTACCAGCTTTTCCCACACTCTATATTACAATTTTGGCTCTGTAATCACATTTGCTTGTACAGTAGAACATCCTTCCTCTGCTTTAGCTATGAATACACTGGAGAATGAAACACAAACATTCATTGCTCTCAAAGTGCCCTTTGCATGTTTTAAAAGTTGAGTCTGGGATTAATGTGACATTATACTTTGTAGAAAGTGGAAAGGATCTTTTTTATTACCAATTACAATTCTTACAACAGTTGTTGAAAAAGAGCCAACTGCACGTAGGAAAAGCTTAGAGAACAAATCTAAATTGATTATCAATGCTGCAACACCAGCATGTCTCATTATGTACGAACTGCTGAGGCAGCAAAACTTGTTTGCAATTATATTCATAATAGAGATTTTGGCTTCAACCCCAAGCCTGACAAGGAACAACCATGCTCCCTTCCCACATCACTTCAGCAGGGATGGTGAATCAGTCTATCTGATTCAAAATCAGTTCATTACAGCATAGCAACAGGCCGAGCAAAACAGTTTTGCAGGCTGGACGCTGCTTAAACCAGCAAAGCTAGGCCCAATTAAATTAAACTGATATCAAATGCTGAGTTTCATAATGGACCGAGTAAATAGTGCCAAGCAATACATTCTTTAATATATCATATTATTCCATCGACAAACAATTTAAATATCACATTACGGCCAGAAAGATTTTAAAAAAGTAAAAGATTTATTGGCAGTCTGTGATCCAGATTGATCACAGTTCTTAGTTCTTTATTTTTATGATGTGGACATTAACAAATTAAGAGCCTGTTTTGCCCTCCACCTTCTTACAAAGAAAAGGCAGACTAGGGTGTAGTTTGTATTACTGTCCAAGGAAAATGTTGATCTCTTGGCACAATAATTGCCGAATGATAAATTGAAATTTTAATAGAAAAAATGGCAAATGCTGGGATTATGAGATAAAGTGAAGAAACATAAAAAATGGGGACAGAAATAGGTCATTAAGCCCTTTGAACCTGCTCCACCATTCAACATGATTTATATAAATGATTTGAATGTGAATGTATGAGGGATGGTTGGTAAGTTTGCAGATGATTCCACAATGGTGGTGTAGTGGACAGTGAGGAAGGTTATCTCAAAATACAATGGGACTTTGATCAGATGGGCCAATGAACTGAGGAGTGGTAGATGGAGTTTTATTGAGATAAATGTGAGGTGTTGCATTTTGGTAAGCTAAACCAGGCAGGACTTATACACTTAATGGTAGGGCCCTAGGGAGTGTTACGAAATAAAGAGGCCTAGGAATGCGGTGCATAGTTCCTTGAAAGTGGAGACGCAGGTAGACAGGGTGATGAAGAAAGCATATTTGGCACACTTGCCTTCACCAGACAGAACATTGAGCATAGGAGTTGGGATGTCATATTGCAGCATACAATTCTGGTTGCCCTTCTATTGGAAGGATGTTGTTAAATTGCGAAGGTGCAGAAAATATTTACAAAGATGTTGCCAGGACTGGAGGGTTTAAATTATAGGGAGAGGCTAAATAGATTGGGGCTTTTTTCCTTAGGGCATCAGAGACTGAGGGGTGACCTTATAGAGGTTTATAAAATCATGAGGAGAATGGATAGGGTGAAGAGCCATGCTCTTTTTCCAAGAGTGGGGAAATCGAAAACTAGAGGGCATAGGTTTAAGATGGAGAGAGGAAAGGCATAAAAGAGATCTGAGGAGCGACTTATTCATGCAGAGGGTGGTGCGTGTATGGAATGAGCTGCCAGAGGAAATGGTAGAGGCTGATACAATTACAATTGTTTAAAAGGTATCTGGATGGGTACATGAACAGGAAGGGTTTAGAGGGATATGGGCCAAATGCTGCCAAATGGAATTAGTTCAGATTGGGATGTCTGGTTGGCACAGATGAATTGGGCTAAAGAGTTTGTTTCCATGCTGTTTGTGGAAGCTTTTCCATGCTCCATGCTGGAGAGAATGGTCCCTGTAGAATGCTGACACAGAAGATGTGCCTGGTTAGGGCATCCAGCCGAAGATTGTGGAAATGGCAGCTTACAACTCTCTAGATATGGAATTTGTTGGGGTGGTAAGTGAGTTGCAGGTAGACTATATCATTGTTCTGGGAGGGAGAGGTGCGGGCAGAAATGTGGGAAATGGGTCAGACACGGTCAAACGCCCTGTTGGCTGCATTGCCGGAAATCCTTATTTGAGGAAAAAGGTGGATATTTCTGAGGTTCCCTGTATGGAAGATAGCATCATCAGAACACATGCAACAGAGACTGGGAAACTGCGAGAATGGAATGGAGTCCTCACAGGAAGTAGGGTGGTGATGATGTATTGACATGGTAACTGTGAGAGTTGGTGAGTTTGTAGTGGATATTGGTTGCCAGCCTATCCCTAGAAGTGGAAACGGAGTTGGTGAGGAAGGGAAGGAATGAATCAAAGATGGTCTAGGTGACACCTGGGTGCAAACTGGAAGTAAAATTGATAAACCTTTCTAATTCCAGGTGAGTGGGAGAAGCAGCACAGATGATGTCATCGATTTACTGGAGAAGGAGATGTGGGGAGGGACTGGGGTAAAATCGGAACAATGAATGTTCCATGCACCCCAAAAAGGGACAGGCATAATTGGGGCCCATATTGGTATACATGGCCACCTCCTTGACCTGGAGAAATCCTGATGGGGGATGGACACGTAAAGGGATTGCACGTCCATGGCGAAGTTGACATGGCTAGAGTCCACAAACTGGAAATTCTGAAACTGACTTAAAGTGTCAGAGGAATCGTGGATATAAATTGGGTGGAACTGGACAAGGAGAGAAAAAATATAGTTGAGGTAGGAAGAAATAAGGTCTATGGGGCAGAATCAGGCAGGATTAATGGGTCTTCCTGGGCAGCCCTATTTGTGGAATTCGCGGAGAAGGTAGAGCAGGCTGTATAGAGTTGGGGGATTATGAGCTAGGAGGCACTGGGAGGGGACATCACCAGATGAAATGAGATTCATGACCATTGTAGGCACAATGGCTTGGTGTTCTATTGTGGGGTCATGGTCTGGGAGACATAGGAGGAAGTATCTGAGGGCTAGTGTTCAGCTTCTGCAATGTAGAGGTCAGTCCACTAGACTACAACAGCACCACCCTTGTCGACAGGTTTGGCTACAAAGTCAGAATTGGATCTGAGAGCACAGAGTGCAGTCAGTTCACAGGGAGATAGGTTTGAATACGTGAGATGTGGCAGAGAAATTAAGGCAAAAACTGTCACACCGATGGTTCTCAATGAATAGGTTGACTGCCGCTAACAGGCCAGAGGGACGAGTCAAGGTGGAGGGAGATTGTTGGAGGTGGGTGAAGAAGTCCACATGGCAGGGAGAAGACTCCTGCCCAAAGAAATGGGCACAGAGACAAAGATGTGAAAGAAGAGTTCAAAATCATTTTGCCCCCAAAATTCCTTGGGGTGGGGGCACAGAAGGATAAAAATAAGACCTTTGCTGAGTACAGAATATCCATCATCAGACAGCGAAAGGTCAGAAGGGATAGTAAATATCCAACAAGTGGTGGGGTCAGAAGAAAGGATGGAGTCAGAGGGAAGGAGAGGATAGCAATGTTCCAGAGGGGTGTGGATCTCTCTGAGTTGTTCCAACTTGCATTCTTTAATGCCTAAAAGGAGAAGAAAATGTCATTGTTGAATTCAGGGTCATTTTTGCAGACAGAACATAGATGTTTTGCAAAGTGGTTGCCGAGTCTGCAGCTTCGTCCCCCTTAAGTTGAGGAGACCACATTGTGAGCAGTGAATACAATAGACTCCAAGTCAATCACTGCTTCACCTGGAAGGTATGTCTGGGGTCTTAGATGGTGAGAAGGGACAAGGTAAACAAGCAGAAATGACACCTGTGATTACATGGGAAAGTACTGAGGGAATGTGAGGCGATTTTGGGAATGGAGGAGGAGTGGACCAGAGTGTCCCAGAGGGAACAGTCCCTTGCAATGCTGACAATGGAGAGAAAGGGAACATGTTTCTGGTCATGGCATCCTGCTGGAGCTGACGGAAGTGGCAGTTTACAATTGTTTGGTTGCAAGGCCAGTGGATGGTAAGTGAGGGCCAGAGGGTCCATTTTGTCACTGTGAGGCACATGGGAGAAAGGGAATGGGAAACAGAATTATTGCTGGCCCCTCGTTGGAATATCATATTAGACACAAGGGAATAAAGTGTAAAAGATCATGTACCATATTTGGCTTGTTCTGAGCAAGTTCAAAGATTCAAAACAAAATACTGGTCTGCAATTCTTGCTTGGTCAAAGAAAGAACTGATAGCACAGAACACACTGCATGTTTTTGGTTCCTTCTTTGTAAAAATTGGAAGGAAGAATGAAAAAGTAGAGAGGGTAAAGCAGGGACTGCCAGCTGGAAATCACCCACGACATCATTCATCCTCTCAATAGTACTCAATACCCTCAGTTCACACTCTAAGGATGATGGAATGTTGATCTGGAATGGTCACTGCGATGATGTACAACACCCACAAGAGAGCCAGAAGAAGATGATAAGGATATTCTTGGACAGAAAAGGCTGAGGAAAGATCAACCCTTGGCTGCAGGAAATGTAGAAACTCACGCAAAAGTATTGTAAATACTGCAAAGATATGAACCAAATGGCAGGCCTGACAGCAGTGGTTCAACCCTTTGCCATAATGTCAGAGAAAGTTACTCAGCAATGCAAGAACTTTTTGTTTTCTCCACAAAACAAAGCACTTTGAGATGATTCATGACCTCTAATGTGAAGCTACACCTATTGGCAGGTATGCATTCTGGAAATGTATGCAAAGGTATAAACAATAATTTTTTGGCTGAGAATCCAGACGTCCATTAGAGCACTGAAACAGCTGAGCCTCAAGGAAAATATTGCTTGAAAGACACCTCTCTACTTTCTAAGATAGTAGGAACTGCAGATGCTGGAGAATCCGAGACAACAAGGTGCAGAGCTGGATGAACACAGCAGGCCAAGCTAAACTGATTTATAATTAATCAAATCTAATATCTAATTTGTCACAGATCTCTTCTGTTAATTGGACAATGTTTATTTACAAAGGTAAAGAGGTTTCAACTGCTTGAATACTTTAAAATATATAGATTATTGACACTTGTATTGGCTTGTAGAAAAAAAAGTCTTTTTTTAAAAGAAACTTCACTGTTAATAATGAATCATTGCATTTTCAAAGCTTTGTTTTAATGAATTCTATTAGTTCATTTTGTTCTAACAATGTATAATGATTGAATAGGCATGAAAGTGCTAAGGTTTGGCATGGAGGGGTATGAAGGGCTGGGGGAGTCAAAGCTTAGCATGGAGAAAGAGGAGCCATGGGGAAGTGTGGTATTCATGGATTGGCTTGAGGGCATGGATAAGACCTTTTGAACCTCCTTTTCACAACATCCTTGAGGTGCCATGAATCATGATGTTTTGAAAAGTGGGCCAAACTCCAGAAAAAATTGCAGAATTGTAGGACATGCCTCTCCTGCAATGGTGCCAGCCAGGATGGGATTGCTGGGTGCTGGCTTATGACTGAAACTACCTTTTACACAGAACTGTTGAAAATTGGAAAGCTCAGGAAGGGGGTTGGAATTATAGAATCATGACCTGGCCGCCATTTTTACCTCAGCACGGAGTGTCTCCAATTTCATGAAAACTCAGGGCAATATAACTGAACAATACACCAGAGCTGAAAACTTTAGAATATCTGGAGGACATCTGGAGTGTTTATATTTGTTGGGATCATAAAGCGCTATTTTAAATTCCCTGAAGTCTTTCCTCTCACAGACCTCGTTAAAAAGTAGGAACTGGATATAACACCTTTCATGTCCCTTAGTTATGCCAAAGTGCTTCATAGACAATTAGGAACTTTTCTTTGAAATGTCCTGATCATTGCAATTTAAGAAATGTTAGAACCAATTTATGTACAGCAAGTTCCCTCACAGAGCAAGTTGATAATTACCAGACTCTCGATAATCTACTCTTGGCTACGATGCCAGGTATAACATCCTTGCCCATCTTCAAAATAGTGGTATAAGAATGTTTACATGCACTTTAAAGAGCAGACAAATTCTCAGTTTAACATTGGACTCAAAAGACAGCACCTTCTAAGGTATAGTACTCACTTAGTTCGACATTGCCATGTTAGCCTGATTACAGGCTGAAGTCTCTGTGGTGGGATTTGAAACCACAATCTTCTGCCTGAGAAGAAGAATGCTGTTAGAAATTGGGACCTTCATTTCTTACTTTTCCTTGCCAGGTCTGAACTTTTAATGAAATTAGCTGTGATAACTTTGAACTCCCCTATCTAAATATAGCCAATCTCTAACAAACAAGGACAAACAACAAGTTGAAGGTAAACAAAATAAAGATTACCAGGTGATTGTTATCTGGTGCCTTACGTAATTTAGGGAAAACAGAAGGATCTGTACTTACAAATTTATGTAAGCTGACCTTGGGCCAGATGTGGGCAAGGGGCTAATGTTTATTCTGAAGTCAGGGTGCTATCTGTTTAGTAAAGTGGCAGTGGAGGGTGTTGGAAGGGAAGTCTGATGTGTTCCACTGAGTAGAGATGGGTTCCCAGTTCTGTTCATGATTTGGCTGTTGATGAACATTTTACAAGGACAGCAACCTTTCACCCATCAACGGAATGGCTGCATCCCAAGTGAGGAGACCGCCAATTCCATTGAGGTGGCATTTTCCAAGTGCAGCAACATCTTACCACGGTTAGAACAGCCCTGTGCCATGTGGCAAGACTGCCAGCTACATGGAGGTGACCTCCTAATTGTCTCCTGAATTGGAGTGATGGTGGGGTACCTTCTTTTCTGGAGGTTCCATGGCTGAGAGAGTTACTGCATGAAAGCAATGGCCACCCCTGCAGCCCTGATGCTAAAGTCAGAAGGTTCATCTCTGCAATCAATACACTGCTACTTTTTATGCCAACTCTTCAAGAAGTAACAAAGGTATTAGCTGGAGTATGCGTGCAGCATGTGCTTACACCTGGAATTTGGTCAGTGTTGGAATGTGGTACGACACAGGCGAAGATGCTGTTCTGGCCTTATACTAAAAGGAGTCATCTGGATAAAGCCAGAGACCCACTACTTGAAGCCTGGAGGCATGAATTAGATATACACATCAGTAATGGATGAGTTTTACTCACCTCTAAGCTATGGCTGTTATTTAAACCAGAAGAGGGCAGATAAAGGAATTGTATTAAATTTATAGTGTAAGTTCAAGCATAGGAAACTGCAATCAATCAGGAGAGTGTTACTATAAGAGAGGCAAGTGTGGGGATCCCAAACATAGGAATGGCCTTGGTTGTCACAATTATCAAACAGGTTTGAGGTTCTGGCATACCTAAGACCATACATTCTTCCTTACCTTCCTTTGTGACATCTGTGGATTTAGCTCCCATGCTCTTGCTCCCCTCATCTAAGTCATTAATGTATATTGTACAAAGTTGAGACCCCAGTACTGACCACTGTAGGATTACTCTCTCCACATCATACCAATCAGCCAAACACCCATTTATGCACGCATTCTGTTTACTGCCAGCCAGCTAACCAATCTGCTAGCTATTCTAGCATGTTACCCTGACACCCCATGCATTTATTTTCTGCAATGGCCTTCTATGAGGCATCTTATCAAATGCCTTCTGGAAAATTATGCAGAATTATATATCATCATTAGACATATCTGATGGCCTGGTAGATCCTTCAGCCCTCCTCGCCATCAAACTAAGGTAATAACAAATTCAAGATGGAGCGCAGAAGAACATGTCATCAGCTGGACTACTTATACTTCCTAAATGAGGTGTCCAAGTTACATTGCACATTTCACAGGAAAAGCAGCATATTGTAAGTAATCTCACCACCTACGGATCAGGTCAAAGCTCTGCAACCCTCCAGATCCAGACATAAATGGTGGTGGATAATTAAAGAGGAGAATGCTCCATACGCATCCTCATCCCAGCAGACGAGTATAAAAGACAGATGCATGTACAAAAATCTTTAGGCAAAGGATAGTTCTTCTCAACAAGCCTCTGCCAACTCCTCCATCACTGATGCCAATATTTGGATAATTTGATTTACTCCATATGGCATGAAGAAACAGCTGACTATGCTGGATCTGGCAAGGGTTATCAACCTCAACAGCAATCTGGCTGTGACACGAAGGACGTGTGTTCCAGAAGTAACCATGTTCCTATCTAAACGGCTACAAAACTGGCAACTGCTAAACAGTGTGGACTATTGACTGGGTATGTATACACATAAAAGCAAAATATGTTCAACAAAGCCAATGGCCAGCCAATCAACCTACTCTCACACATCAGTGAATTGATGGAAGGAGCTTCAATAGTACCATCAAGTGACACCTCGTTCACCAATGCACAGTCTAGATTCTATCATAGCTGTTCTGTCCCAGATACTGTCACAATTCTGGTTGAAGTGCGGACATGGCAGCTGAATGCCAGAGTCAATGTGTGGGGATAGCTCACCTTGTGATCAAAGTAGCAATTCACCAAGTGTAAATCCCCATCAAAGCTTAAATTAACAGGCGCCCTTGGCGTTCGGTGGAGGATGCTTTCCAAAACCTGAAACAATACCAGGAATGAAGGACAATGATTCTTGCAGTCAGCATCAAATAAGTTCAACCCAGAACACAACTGCAGGAGTTCATAAAGGTAGTGTCCTATTTTTAGTTGCTTCATCAATTACTTTCTCCTCATCATAAGGTCAACAATGACAACTATTACACAACTCTCAGATTCATTCATAATTTCTCAAGTCATGAAAGAGCCTTTGCCACCATATAGCAAGGCTACAGAATGACTACCTCCAACAAGGTGGCCTTTTTCATAATATTGAATGATATTACTATCAGTGAGTCTCCTATCTTGGAGGCTCACCATTGAACAGAAAACTGAACTTTATGAGGCATATAAATACATTGGCAACAATAACAGTTCGTAGGCTGGGTATTCTGCGGCAAGTGGCTAAATTCCTGACTCTCCACCGTCTACAAGAGACACATCAGGGGTTTGGTAAAATATTCTCGACTTGATTGTGTGGAAAATAAGGCACATGAAGCTCAATACCACCCTGGACAAAGCAGTCTATTGACTGGCACACTATCTATTATTTTTCTATGCAAGAGCCCATGGTGGATCAATGATGTAATAGCATGAATACAGAATTGATTAGCTAACAAAACACAGAGATTATGTTAAAACAGGTCTCTTTTGGGATGGCAAGCTGAAATGAACAAGAGTACAACAGGAATCACTGTTGGTGCCTCAACTATTTACAATCTATGTCAATAATTTGGATAATGGGGCTAATTATCTGTTGCTAAATTTCCTGATGACCCTGCGATATCTAGGGAAGTTGTTAAGAGGAATTTGATAGATTAAACGAGTGGGTAAATATTTGGCAGGTGTATTGTAATGTGGGAAAACGTGACTGTCCACTGTCAGAAGGAATAGAAAAGCAGTACACTATTTAAGTGGAGAGAGATTACAGATCTTTGTGGTATAGTGGGATCTTGATGAATCGCAAAATGTTAGCACGCAGGAGCAACTAGTGGTTAGGAAGGCAAATAAACGTTGATGTTTATTGCAAGGGAAGAACATCAAGAAAAATTACTGCAGCTGTAAGGGCCTTGGCAGGAGTATGTCTGGGGCCCTATGTACAGCTGTCTGAATCCTAAGTATATATAATATATATTATTTATATATATCATTGCATTAGAAGCAGTTCAGAGAAGGTTCACATGGCTCATTCCTGGAAATGACATGCTTATGAAGAAACATTGAACAGATTGCTCAAACATTGGAGTTGAGAAGAATGAGAGGCAATCTTCTTAAAACAGATAAGAACTTGAGGAGACTTGATAGGCTGTAAACTGGGAGTACATTTCCTCTTCAATGAGAGACTAGAACTACGTAATATAGTTTAAGAATAAGAGGTCTCCCTTTTATGATGAAAAAGAGGAAAAATGACCTCTTTCTGGAGGGTTGTTAGCTTGTGGAATTCTCTTTCCCAGAAAGCTATGGAGACTATTTAGCATGCTGGCCTTCTTTGGTCGAGGCATTGAGTATAGGAGTTGGGACGTTATGTTACAGTTGTATAAATTATTGGTGAGGCAGCACTTAGAGTATTGTGTACAGATTTGGTCACCCTGTTATAAGAAAGACATAGTTAAACTGGAAAGTGTGCAAAGAAGATTTACGAGGATGTTGCCAGGACTAGTAGGCCTGAGTTATAGGGAAAGGTTGGCCAGGATGGGACTTTATTCCTTGGAACGTAGGAGAATGAGGGGTGACCTTATTGAGGTGTATAAAATCGTGAGGGGCATAGATAGGATGAATGCATATAGTCATTTTCCCGGGGATGGGGAATTGAAAATTAGAGGGCATAGGTTTAAGGTGAGAGGGGAAAGATTTAAGAAGGACCTGAGGGGCAACTTCTTCAGTCAGAGAGTGATGCATATATGGAATGGGCTGCCAGAGAAAGTGGTTAAGGCAGGTACAACAGAAACATTTAAAAAAAACATTTGGATAGGTATGTGGATGGGAAGTATTTTGAGGGATATGGACCAAATGTGGGCAATTGGAACTAGCTGAGTGGGCACCATGGTCAGCATGGACCAGTTTGGGCTGAAGGGCCTGTTTCCATGCTGTATTACTCTATGACACTATGACTCTATGACTGGGTCATTGAATTTATTCAAAGCCGAGACATATAGATTTTTGATAGACAAGTGTTCTGAATGAAGTAAAATAAATCAATTTTAACACTTATTCATTTGTAGTGATTTTGTAAAAACACATTAAAGAGCTCAACAAAGGTGGCTGCTATAATCATGTGATTGGACTTGACAATAAACTTCCTGTATAAACGTGTACTTCTTGATGGGTCTGGGATGTGAATTATTCTGTTATTCTGTTATAGAAGTCTCAAAAGGAAGAAAAAAAAAACCTTAACCAAAATAGTTGTTACACCTATCCTATAAGATAATGTGTTAATGGCTTTTCATGTAATCTCTGTAACGGGCCACAGACAGTTGGCTAACTGCAATGCATACTTTGTCTTGATGGCAAATACTTTTTGCCGATGAGGAAACTTGGTCATTTGATTCTAACAGCATGGAATCCAACTGTCTTATTAACGTGAGATAGTAGGAACTGCAGATGCTGGAGAATCTGAGATAACAAGGCGTAGAGCTAGATGAACAAAGCAGGCCAAGCAGCATCAGAGGAGCAGGAAGGCTGACGTTTCGGGCCTAGACCCTTCTTCAGACAAAGGCTGATGTTTCGGGCCTAGACCCTTCTTCAGCCCGAAACGTCAGCCTTTCTGCTCCTCTGATGCTGCTTGGCCTGCTGTGTTCATCCAGCTCTACACCTTGTTGTCTTATTAACATTGCAATTTTGAAATAGCATCAATTTAGGGGGCAGTGCTGCTCTGTACAACGTCTACTGACAATATGAGCACCTCCTGACACCAGGCTATAGACGAAAAGCCTCTTGTCTGTGAAAAACTACTTGTGCTATCTGCAATAAAATCTCCTTTTGTTAAAACAGTGAAGAAGAAGCTACATTTCAACAGAATTTCCTCAGAAGAATTTTGAAGAAAGTTTTAAAAGAGATAAAACTACCTAAAACTCTTCAAACTGCTGGCAAGCCAATAAACCCATCCCACAAAGGAATTTCTAGCTGCTAACTTCAGTCTTGGATTTTTGGACTCCATCTTAAAGGCAAGGACATCATTGAACTGAACCACAGAATCATAGAATTTTCCAGTACAGAAGGAGGCCATTCAACCTATCATATTTTTACTGGCTACCAAAAGAGATTCCCAGCTAGTCAGACTCCCCAGCTCTATCTCCATGGCTGTCTGACTTTATCGCTTTCAAATATATGTTCAGCTCCCTTTTGAAACTTCTGATGGAATCCACCTCCACCACTCTCTCAGCAGTGCATTCCAAATTCAGACAACTCTCTGAACAAAGAGGTTTCTCCTTGCTGTCTTGCTGACAGTCTTGAAGTTGTGACCCCTAGTTATTGACACACCAACTAGTGGAAATAGAATATCCTTCTTTATTTTTGAACACCTTAATGAGGTCACCCCTTCATCTCTGCTCCAAAGAGAATAAGCCCAGTCTCTATAATCTTTCCTCGTATCTAAAATCCATTATTCCTGGCATCATTCTAGTAAATCTCCCTCCTTCCTAACATCCTTCCCAAAATAAGGTGCCCAAAACTGAACACAATATTCCAAATGGGGTTATAACTCATTCAGAAATAGCAAGATCTGCATATGCTAGAGTCAGAATTAACAGAGGATGGAACTGGATGAACACAGCAGGCCAAGCAGCATCAGAGGAGCAGGAAAGTTGATGTTTTGAGTTGGGACCCTTCTTCAGAAATGGGGAGGAGGAAGGGAGTTCAAAAATAAATAGAGGAGGGGTGGGGCTGGGGAAGGTAGGTGGGATGGTGATAGATGAGTGTAGGTAGGCAGTTGTGGGGTTGGTCAGTGGGGTGGAGGGGAGGGCAAGGCGGGAGGGAAGATGGGCAGGTTATGTCAGGTCAAGGAGGTGGGGATGAGAGGGAGGGTTGGACATGGGATGAGGCCGGAGGTGGGGAGCTTTTAAAGCTGGTGAATTTCATGTTTAGGCAGTACGCTCCCAAGATGGAATATGAGGTATTGGTTCCTCCAGTTTGCGGGTGGTGTCATTGTGACACTGGAGGAGGCCCAGGATGGACATGTCACCCAGAGAGTGGGAGGGGGAGGTAAAATGGTTGGCAACAAGAAGGTGTTGTCGTTTGTTGTGAACAGAGCGCAGACGCTCTACAAAACAGTCTCCGAGTCTCCACTTGGTCTCACAGATGTAGAGGAGGCCACATCAGGAGCAGCTGATGCAGTAGACCAAATTGAAGAATGTGCAGATGAGCCTCTGTCTGTTATGAAAGGTTTGTTTTGGGCCTTGAATGGAGGTGAAGGGGCAGATGTAGCACTTCCTGCGGTTGCAGGGAAAGATGCTGGAGGTGGTGGGGCTAGTGGGGAGTGTGGAGCGGATGAGGGAGTCGCAGAGAGAGCAGTCCCTACGGAAGGCAGATAGGGGTGGGGAGGGAAATATATCTTTGGTTGTGGGGTTGGATTGTAGGTGGTGGAAGTGGCGGAGAATGATACGTTGGATGCAGAAGTTGGTGGGGTGATAAGTGAGGACAAGGGGGATTCTGTGTTTATTTTTGTTGGGGAGAGGAGTTGTGAGGGCAGAGGTGCAGGAAACGCAAGAGATGCGGTTGAGGGCATTTTCGATCACTGGAGGGGGGACGTTACGATCCTTGAAATAGGAGGATGTCTGGGATGTGTGGGAGTGAAACACCCCATCTTGGGAGCAGATGCAGTGGAGGAATTGGGAGAAGGGGATCGCTTTCTTGCAGGAAGGTGGGTGAGAGGAGGTGTAGTCCAGGTAGCTGTGGGAGTCAGTGGGTTTAAAACAGATGTCAATTTCGAGGTGGTCACCAGAGATGGAGATGGAGAGGCCCAGGAAGGAGAGGGAGGTATCGGAGATGGTCCAGGTGAATTTGAGATTGGGGTGGAAGGTGTTAGTAAAGTTGATGAGCTATTAAAGCTCCTTGTGGGAGCATGAGGTGGTGTTGATACAGTCATTGATGTAGCGGAGGAAGAGGTGGGGGATAGTGCCAGTGTAACAGTGGAAGAGAGACTGTTCCACGTATCCTACAAAGAGGCAGGCATAGCTTGGGCCCATGTGAGTACCCATGGCTGCCCCCTTAGTCTGTAGGAAGTGGGAGGATTTAAAGGAGAAGTTATTACGGGTAAGGACAAGTTCAGTTAAGCAGATGAGGGTGTCTGTGGAGGGGGGCTGGTTGGGCCTGTGGGACAGGAAGAAATGGAGGGCTTTTAGGCCATCTGCGTGGGATATACAAGTGCACAGTGGTTGGATGTCCATAGTGAAGATGAGGTGT
Source organism: Rhincodon typus (assembly GCF_021869965.1). Taxonomy (NCBI): domain Eukaryota; kingdom Metazoa; phylum Chordata; class Chondrichthyes; order Orectolobiformes; family Rhincodontidae; genus Rhincodon; species Rhincodon typus. The sequence continues at coordinate 128,630,269 of NC_063333.1, forward strand.
TGGGGGCCAGGGAATTGGAAGTCTTGGAGGAGGTGGACGGCGTGATGGGGAGTCCCTGGACCAAGGGGGATAAAATAGAATCAAGGTAAGCGGAGATAAGTTCAGTGGGGCAGGACCATGCAGAGACAATGGGTTGGATGGGACAGTTGGGTTTGTGCATTTTGAGAAGGAGATAGAAACGGGCAGTGCGGTGTTGGGGAAAAATGAGATTGGGGTCTATGGGTGGGAGGTCACCTGAGGTGATGAGGTTGTGAATGGTTTGAGAGATGATGGTTTGGTGGTCAAGGGTGGAATCATGATTGAGGGGGCGGTGGGAAGAGGTGTCAGAGAGATGGCGCCAGGCCTCGGCTATGTAGGGGTCAGTGCACCATACCACTACTGCACCCCCGCTTATCTGCGGGTTTGATAGCGAGGTTAGGGTTGGAGCGGAGGGAGCGGAGGGCTGCATGTTCCGTGGGGGGAAAGGTTGGAGTGAGTGAGGGAGGTGGAGAGGTTGAGGCGATTGATGTTGCAATGGCAGTTGGAGATGAAGAGGTCGATGGAGGGTAGGAGGCCTTGGGGTGGTCAACACCTTCCAATCACCAACCATTTAAACTCCCCCTCCCACTCCCTGGGTGACATGTCCATCCTGGGCCTCCTGTAGTGTCACAATGACGCCACCCGCAAACTGGAGGAACAGCACCTCATATTCCGCCTTGGGAGCCTACAGCCCGATGGCCTAAACATGGAATTCACCAGTTTTAAAATCTCCCCACCCCCGACTTCATCCCATGTCCAACCCTTCCTCTCACCCCTGTCTCATCTTCTCTCCCACCTCTCTGCCCCTCCCACCTCACTGACCAATCCCCACCACTGCCTACCTGCATTCACCTATCACCATCCCACCTACCTTCCCCAGCCCCACCCCTCCTCTCTATTTACTTCTGTTCTCCCTTCCCCATTTCTGAAGAAGCGTCCCGACCCGAAACATCAGTTTTCCTGCTCCTCTGATGCTGCCTGGCCTGCTGTGTTCCTTGAGCTCCACACTGGGTTATCTCTGACTCCAGGATCGGCAGTTCTTACTATCTCTTCCGAGGATACCCACCTTGAAGAAGTTATCCTCCTCCCTCCGGAAAGACCTCAGTGGATCTCTCTCCCACTGCAATCCTCTAGTAATCTCCTCTGCCCTGAAACTCTTTGACCACATACTGAAGCAAACCAGGTACTACAGGCACATCGTCTTTCTCAGTACCTGCCTTTGAAACTGGATCATCCCCAGTGGACTCCAATCTACATTCAGGTCATCCCAATTTGGCCCTGACTGCGACAACGCGACGTACACAGCATCCAGAGCCTCCAAAAGCAGTTTTCTCTACGGATCCTCAAGTACACACTCTCAGGAATGCGCCGGCATCTTCTGGCCCTTCAATCAACCTTACCCCAGCTCAGAGCCTCCCTCACCCAGATGTGCAAAGGATCCCTTCTGTTTCTCATTCTGTGCAGGAACCACAACCTCAACCAACGATTTTTCTCCACCCTATCTGTCATTAAAAGCCGTAGGTACACTAAACTTACCTGTGTTTTCTACCAAACACAAGCCTCTTCCAACCCCCAAGCCCTCAACCCTACCCACAACCTCTAGCTCAATGTGCCCGGTGCCATTGACCATGTGTTCACTACGGCCTCTCCCGCTGATGCCACCGATCTCGTCACTACCGCCGATGCCAGCCACGTCACTTCCGCCACCTCGAACCATACCTCCGCCGCTGCCGCCACTTCCACCATGGACATCAAGAATGATGATGTCATTTCCACTGATGATGACACCACTGACGCCGACATCGCTGCTCCCGCCGCCAATGTTGCTGACGTTGTTGTCGCCACTAACGCCACTCCCAAACCCAGCTGCAACTCTACTACCAGCTCTACACCAAGCTCCAGTCCCCAGTCCTGCCTGGTCTTCACCATCCCCCCAGACCTCCCACTTACTGAGGACAAATTGTCAGTCCTCCATAAATGACTCACCTTCTTTCCCCTCTCCCCACACATCAATGAATACCATTCATGCTTGGATGTCAAACAGTTTTCCCTCCGCCTCCGCGCTTATTTTTTTAATCGCGAGTCAAACCCCCCTTCTACAGACCCCTTCTCCCACCTCCAACACACTCCCTCCTCCTGGACACCACTCCAAGGCCTCCTACCCTCCCTCAACATCTTCATCTCCAACTGCTATCATGACATCGATCGCCTCAACCTCTCCACCCCCTCTCACTCACTCCAACCTCTCCCCCACAGAACGTGCAGCCTTCCACTCCCTCCGCTCCAACCCTAACCTCACTATCAAACCCGCAGATAAGGGGAGAGGGGATAGTGGTATGGTGCACTGACCTTTACATAGCCGAGGCCTGGAGCCAACTCTCTGACACCTTCTCCTCGATCATGACCCCACTCCTAACCACCAAACCATCATTTCTCAGACCAGTCATAACCTCATCACCTCAGGTGACCTCCCACCCACAACCTCCAACCCCCTCATTCCCCAACCCCACACTGTCTGTTTCTGTCTCCTTCCCAAAATCCACAAACATAACTGTCCCGTCCGACCCATTGTCTCTGCCTGCTCCTGCCCCACTGAACTCATCTCCACTTACCTTGACTCTGTTTTCTCCCCCCGGTCCAGGAACTCCTCACCGACATCCAGGACACCACCGACACCCGCCACCTCCTCCAAGACTTCCAATTCCCTGGCCCTTAACACCTCATCTTCACTATGGGCGTTCAATCCCTGTACTCTTGTATCCCCCACACGGATGGCCTAAAAGCTCTCTGATTCTTCCTCTTCGACAGGCCTGACCAGTCCCGCTCCACCGACACCCTCATTCACTTAACTGAACTCTTACTCACCCTTAACAACTTCTCCGTCAATTCCTCCCACTTCCTACAGACTAAGGTGGTGGCCACGGGCACTCACATGGGCCCAAGCTATGCCTGCCACTTTGTAGGATACACAGAACAATCCCTCTTCCGCAGCTACACTGGCACTATCCCCCAGCTCTTACTCCGCTACATTGATGGCTATATCAGCGCTGCCTCATGCTCCCACAAGGAGCTTTATCAACTTTACTCACACCTTTCACCCCAACCTCAGATTCACCTGGTCCATCTCCGATACCTCTCTCTCCTTCCTGGTCCTCTCCGTCTCCATCTCTGGTGACTGCTTCGAAACTGACATCTATTTCAAACCTACCAACTGCCACAGCTACTTGTTCTCCACCTCCTCTCACTCACCCTCCTGCAAGAATGCGATTCCCTTCTCCCAATTCCTCCGCCTCCGCCGCGTCTGCTCCCAAGATGGGGCGTTCTACTCCCGAACATCCCAGACACCCTCCTATTTCAAGGACCATAACCTCCCTGCTCCGGTGATCAAAAATGCCCTCAACCACATCTTTTGCAATTACCGCACTTCTGCCCTCACATCTCCTCCCCCCAACAAAAATAAAGACAGAATTCCCCTTTTCCTCACATATCACCCTACCAACCTCCATATCCAATGCATCATTCTCTGCCACCTACAATCCGACTGCACAACCAAAGAGATATTTCCCTCCCCACCCCTATCTGCTTTTCATAGTGACCACTCTCTCCGTGACTCCTTCGTCTGCTCCACGCTCAGGATTAATTCCACCACCCCCAGCATCTTTCCATGCACCTGCTGAAAGTGCTACACCTGCCTCTACACCTCCCCCCTCACCTCCATCCAAGGCATAAAAATAACCTTCCACATCAGACAGGGGTTCACCTGCACAGCTGTCAACTTGGTCTACTGTATCCGCTGCTCCCGATGTGGCCTCCTCTACATCTGTGACGCCAAGCGGAGACTCGGAAACCGTTGTGTAAAGCATCTGTGCTCTGTACGTGACAAACAACAACACCTTCTGGTCGCCAACCATTTTAACTCCCCCTCCCACTCCCTGGGTGACATGTCCATCCTGGGCCTCCTCCAGTGTCACAATGACACCACACGCAAACTGGAGGAGCAGTACCTCATATTCCGCCTTGGGAGCTCACAGCCCAATGGACTAAACGTGGAATTCACCAGTTTACAAATCTCCCCACCTCTAGTCTCATCCCACGTCCAACCCTCCCTCCTATCCCCGCCTCCTTGACCTGACACACCTGTCCATCTTCTCTCCCACCTCTCTGCCCCTCCCACCTCACTGACCAACCACCACACTCCCTACCTGCACTCACCTATCACCAACCCACCTACCTTCCCCAGTCCCAACTCTCCTCTCTCTATTTATTTCTGTGCTCCCTTCCCCCTACCCATTTGTGAAGAAGGGTCCCGACCTGAAACGTCAACTTTCCTGTTCCTCTGATACTGACTGGCCTGTTGTGTTCCTCCAGCTCCACACTGTGTTAGCTCACAATGTTCCAAATGATTTGTTAAGGTGCAGCATTACTTCTTTGCTTTTATACTATGTCCTTCAGTTGTGTTATAAATTCAAGCGTTTCTCATTGAATAACCTCTTTTCCAGCTCCAATTCTCATGCCTGTGTTGCAAAATAATCCCCCCCATCCCAATCCTGCCTAAATGTGAAATTATCTGTATTTCTAGTGTAAATTTGCCACAGCGTTCTTGCAGTCCTTAGAGACTACAAACAGAAGAGCAAGAGAAATATACCCCCACTGGTTAAAACTGCAAAACTAAATCGCAGTAAGTTTACGGAAAGGTGTTGAGAATAGGGAGTGAAATATGGTTTAAAACTTGTAATCTTCCCGAGCCAAGGATTAAGGTGGGGAAGACAGGAAAGTGGAGTTGAGATCACAACTAGAGTAGCCACCATATATTGAATGAGGGAAGAAGCTCATAGGACTGGATGGCCTATTTATGTTTCTAAGCTTATGTTCCATTGTTCTTAGGCATCCACACTTTCTACTGTCTATATTGTTATAAAATAAATTACAATATGTTGCCAAATCATCTTTAGCAGCATGTAGTCTGTAGTCTTTAGCATCCTGAAGGAACAGGACAGCAGGTGAATGGGAACCATGTCTTAAGTTCCCCTTCAATCCACACACCATCGTGATTTGGACAAAAGTCACTATTCCTTCATAATTGATGAGTCGGAAATTAATTACCAACATTTTGAAATCTTCACTCCATGTTCTGTAACTGTTCTAAGGGAAAGACCACCACCTTCTTCTCAAGGGCTGCCAATGATGAGCCACAAGCATCATCCTAGCCAATGACACCAAGTAAATGTGAATATATGAAGACTTGGATTGTCTCAAATGTTGCAGGAAAAAATTAAGGATACTGGTCAATAAATTTGGCTGTTTTCTGTTGTTAATTGTTCAAATATGTTGAGCAGGAAATGGTTCAGTATTTCAGGTCTTACATGCCTTCGTGCCACTTTGCAAAAGCAGGTTGATCTAATGGCAGGATTGCATGTGGGATAATTTAAAGGATGAAGTGATTTAAATATGTTAATACGTCGTGTGCTTCTTGTAGGAACCGTTGCCCATTTCTGAATATTCCAATGCATCAGTTGCCTTGTACTGTAATAGTGGTGCTAACTGGTGGGAGGATCTCCATGTATTGTATGAATGTAAAGATGAGAGGAGTCGACTGTGCTCCTGATCACACATTAAAAAATTTTGGTCACTCCCCTCCAATTTCACCAGTTTCCGTTTCGGGTCACCAATGTCCTCGACCAAGCCACTGATACTTCTCCACTCACACATCAAGCACTTCTTCCTCTCACAGAAAATAGCTAACTACGTTCAAAGTTCAACACTCAATGCCCTGAGCTCCATTCTACTCAAGCACCAACTACCTCCACTCTAGCTGAAAACTTGTTTGTATGTCTGCAATTCCTTCCTTATTAATGTGAGAGATACTGTGATACCAATTAAAAAACCTAACCATTAATCCAAATTTGATAGCATCTCATTGCAGATCTTCAGTTCCAGTAAACATGGCATGAGGCCTAATGTCACAGTTACCCTCAGTTTCATCATTCAAAAACGGGCACTGAACTTCAGCAAACTCAAAATTCACCATCCCCCAAATCTCTCAGCCACTATCCTCACTGTTTCTGAGCACCTTGTGGTCTTCAATCATTCTGAGTTTGTTGCCTGTTTACTATTGATGCTCACTGTATTAGACCAGTTAAATACATGGTGCCTCAGGATGATAAACAGAAGTTAGCCACCAAAAGCAGTGGGAAGCAAAGAGACAGAGCATGGAGCACTTTAAAATACTGAATAAAATTCCTGCATCTAGAAGCGGGTATTCCATCAATAAAGTATACAACACACTTCTTAAACAATTTCGGAAGTGTGGAACATTCCCCTATCATTTCCCTACCTTCTTTTAACCTCTAATCACCATAAGGAATGTCACTTAATTTGTTGTTCAAAACTTTTTAAGAAGTGTTTCATAGGACAGAGATAAAGACTACCTCCCACTCTGTGGCTTTCTTTATGCATGAATCAGCCTTTTAGCTTTATTGTGAAGATGTTTCATCCTTACAATGGAAGTAATTAATTTATCTGATCACAAAGCCTAAGAAAATAGAGACAGAGAAAATACCATTTTGTCAATCAAACTGGACCCCAGCTGTTCAATGTGGAAATGGTTCAATTATGGACTTTTCCTAACACAACCTCCTGCGGGATGCAAATCCATAAATCACACATTATAAACCATCAGAAGCATTTAGGTTGTGAAATGTTTGCAATTCCCAAGGGAAATGAAGCAAACTTTCAGGAAATTAGCTTGATTTTGCAAACCACGTTGTTGAACTGTAACCAGATGCATTCCACAGATGATAGATCCTTTGTCCTGAAGCCTGAACTATTGTCCGGGGATGGTGGGGGTGCTGTGGGGGATGTGGAGGTGATTGGTCCCTGTCATGATTATTACTGGACTACAGTAAGAATTATGGTCCAATTTCCACGTGTGAACTTGCACAGCGAATCAGCGGTTATAGGTCAGGGACTTCCAGCTGTTTGGGCAGCCCATCTTAAATAGGAGCCGTAGATGCTCAAACAAAGACAAAGGCTGGAAAATTACTCTCAGAAGCTAGGAATCATCCAGCAAAGCTAGGAGTCTTTCTGGAGCCCTGAAATCCCTTACTTCTACCTGGATCAGGTAACAGGGACAGTGCTGTGCCTGTTTTATCAGAACAAGTTGCTCAATGCAACCTATCAGTGCAAAAAAAGGAGAAACTTACTTTTGCAGTACGGGCTAACAGATGCTGGTATGCATGGAAGCCTCATGGAAGCTTGGTGGGTGGATTAGAGGAAATGTCAAATGGTTAAGGAAGTTCTTAGGAAGCAAATTAAAATTCTCCAATGTGTCAGAAATCACATTCACCTGAAGTCTCCTCATTTGAAATAGATCCTGTCCCGTTTCAGCCACGTGAGTAAGGAACCATGGACAACATTGAACCATATAGTAACAATTTTCCAATAGGACAAATTAGGAACAGCCAGGTTCTTGTGGTATCACACATGGTTGAGTTCAAGGGTACCCAGCCCCAACTCTCCTCTCTCTATCTCCCTTTCCCCTCCCCATTTTTGAAGAAGGGTTCCGACCCGAAATGTCAACTTTCCTGCTTCTCTGTTGCTGCCTGGCCTGCTGTATTCCTCCAGCTCCACACTGTGTTATCTCTCACATTTTACAAGTGTCACTCTGCAACACCACCTCCCCCACCACCCGACGTCATCGCCATTCCTCAGCTATGGCCTAGGATCCAGTGATGATCAAAAGTGGATATCATGCAGGCATCTTTCAGGAAATAGACATACATGGTTCCTACAGCGCGTCTGCAACCAGAAGATTGTGTTCAATGAAGGGGAAGGTCAGAAAGTCAGAATGATGGAGCTAGTAAGGGACATATGGCAGCATACAAACAAGAAGGAGGATTTTGTAATTGTCTGCAATTGTGGAAATTATCTAATTTCTTCAAGAGTCAGTTTCTACAAATGCTACAACAGTTTAAGGGAAATGGGCCAGATCACGCAGAGGTCAGGTTCTGCTCGACATTGCTTAAGGCCGAGTGGAATCCTCTCCCACAAACTCCAACACAGTTCAGGAATGTTCAAGAGTATATTATGCTCTTTTAACCTGTTTTGTGTATGATTATTTAGTGATAAAGACAAGAATGAACACAGTACACTTGGAAATATTATTTCCTCCATGTTCCTGTTTGACTGACATCAATAACCATTAGTGTTATGTACGTTGTAACCTATAACAAAGTGAGCAATGTTCTTCAATTTTAATGAATGATGACTACATATAAATCACAAATGAAATGTATAACTATTGCAATTGAAACAGATATTTTACTGAAAATTAAATTGTACTGACTTCAGTCTCGAGGTGGTGATGCTTGCTGGAAACAAAGTCATGGTGTGCAGCATGACTAAAGCAAATCAGATATGATCCCATCCCAGTAACAACAATAATCTTCACCCCAAAAACTGTGATGATTTTTGCTGCATGTACTTTATTATAGATTCAAAGGTTTTAGGAATTCAATGTTCAATGATCTTATATTTCCAGCATTCAGCTATAGGTTCACGGCAGTACAGAATTGTTACAGGACAGAAAGAGGCCATTTGGCCCATCATGTCTACTTTTAATTCTCCAAATAAGCAATTTATTTAGTGCAATTCTGCTGTCATCTCCCTGTAATGTTGCTCATTTTTTTCTAGTTCCTAATTCCCTTTCGAATGTTTCACTTGGTCTCAACATATTCTAGGTGTTGCATTCCAGTTTTACCCATTGGCTATGCAAAAAGGCTTTTCCTTATGTCATTTTTGCTTTTTTCATCAATTACTTTAAACCTATGACCGCTCACCTTTGATCATTTAACAAGTAAAACAGTTTCTCCTTATCTTCTCTATCCAGATACTTCAATTTTGAATACCTCCATCAAATTCTCCCCCAGTCTTCTTTATATTCCAAGGAAAACAATCCCAACTTCTTCAACATATCTTCATAACTGAAGTTCCTGATTCCTGGAAATTTGTGTGAATCATTTCTGCATTCTCTCTAGGGCTTTTGTGTTCTCCCTGAAGTGCTGTGCCCAAACTGGATGCAACACCCAAGCTGAAAATGAGCAAGCATGTTATACATGATCAACAGAACATCCTCACCTCTAACAAGAAGCCTATGCTTTATTAAATAAGTTTTAGTTTTAGATTTTATTGTCATGTGTACTCGAGTGCAGAAGTACAGGAGTACAGAGAAAAGTGTACAATTTTGCCACACATGGTGCCATCTTAGGTACCATGGTCTTTAGGTACAAAAAGCCTTAGATACAAAGTAGTAAGAGAAACGAGAGTTAAAAAGTTAGGCATTAATTCATAGCATAGTAGAAAATAAAGAAAAAAGTAATAGTTTACATAAAAGTTTTTCATAGCTTAAACTAGGAAAATAAAGGAATAAGTTAAAAGTTCAACTGTTTTTGATTCTCCGTTTATCACGCTTTGCTGTTTGTTCTCAAAGCCGCTGCTGCAGATACCGTCACTGCTGCAGAAACTGGGCAGGATCCACTCACACGCCGAGCTGATACACCGCCAGGAGCCACCGAGAGAGAGGCTGGGACACCGCCGCGAGGCACCGAGGGACAGGCTGAGACACCGCCAGGAGCCACCGAGGGACAGGCTGGGACACCGCCGCGAGGCACCGAGAGAGAGGCTGGGACACCGCCAGGAGCCACCGAGAGAGAGGCTGATACACCGCCAGGAGCCACCGAGGGACAGGCTGGGACCCTCCACAAACCACCGAGGGACAGGCTGGGACCCTCCATCAGCATCCGAGGGACAGGCTGGGACCCTCCATCAGCATCCGAGGGACAGGCTAGGACCCTCCATCAGCC